>NC_142160.1:24680326-24993152 GCF_024610735.1 Ursus americanus | reverse complement strand
CCCCAGAAATGAAAACAAAAACCATTATCACGTTGAGGTCTCCGTGTTCTCCTTCTCTGTCCCTTCCTTCTTGCCCTCCTGCCCAAAGGTCACCACTGTTATGAATTTTTTAAATTGTAATTCCAGTATAGTTGTGTTATTAGTTTCAGGTGTACAGTGGTGATTCCACGCTTCCTACGTCACCCAGTGCTCACGACAAGTGCCCTCCTTAGTCCCCATCACCTGTTTCACACCCCCCGCCCACTATTATGAATTTTAGTGGTTATACTTTGTATTTCTGAACTTCTACAGATGTCCATTGGCCAGAGCATTGGCCACATTCTGTCTTGATAGTATGAACCAAAGCCCACTGATTTTTTTTTTTTAATCGGAATCAAAGCCTCCGACTCTTTTTATGATAAACACTTCAGATAAGACTTCAGCTGATTCTTGAAGATGCATCTATCATTTTCACTCCCCCCCCTTTTTTTTTTTTAAAGATTTTATTTATTTATTTGACAGAGAGAGAGACAGCCAGCGAGAGAGGGAACACAAGCAGGGGGAGTGGGAGAGGAAGAAGCAGGCTCATAGCGGAGGAGCCTGATGTGGGGCTCGATCCCACAACGCCAGGATTATGCCCTGAGCCGAAGGCAGACGCTTAACCGCTGTGCCACCCAGGCGCCCCCATAGAGTGTTTTAATCCAGGCTTTTATTTTGTTGTCAGAAGGCTGATCAGTATTTTCGGGTCTGAAGACTTACCAAGATCTCTGGTGCCCCCCAGCCCCCCACTAGTGCTGCCCCCTGGCCACAAGGTGGCCCTAACGGCCATCTCTGAGGTGCTTGGAGGGGGAGCCTGAGAGGCCACCAGTGACTCAGTGGCCCTTCAGGCAGGAACGTGGAGCTTCCTGCTATTGTGTTCTCGGTTTGGTCTCCAGAGTTAGAGTCCGAAATAGTGTCCTTTTCCTGATCTGTGTTTGTGCCCTTCTTCCTGGCTCCTTTCTTGCAGCCATTTTTTTTTTCCACCTTGACCTTTGAAGTTTTCACTTGTGTTAAGTATGTAAATTAACGCTGCAGGAGCCCGAAGAAACGCATTTGAGTCATGTTTCATGTATGATGGAAACACAGTTTCTGTATCCTTCTGGAAGGGAAGGAGCCAACCCGGAAAAAGGCCGGAGGGCCAGGCTGCAGAGCGGGAGAGCGGATGGTGGCGACACATGAACCGTCTCCCGCCCAGAAAAAGTTTATGCGGGGGGGGGGGGGGGGAGCTGGGAAAGCCGAGGGAGGAGGGTCACCCACCCATGTGACCTGTGCCGCAGGGAGCATCAACCGAGGGGCGTGTGGGGTCTGAAAACACCCTGCCCGCCCCCCCCCCCCCGGGCTTCGCTGCTGTAAGGGATCCGTCGGGCAGTGAAGCCAACCTGGCTGGGCTCGTGGGTTCTTGTGCGGTGTTTGAACTCGGGGCGGGAGCCGCTCCCCTTGACTGCAGCCACGTTTGGCTCTAAGAGGGACATTCTAGAGAGGAACTGACTAACGTTAGGAAGTCTGGTCATTTGTCCTGCCTGAGAGTGTTCAGACTGCTGTCCTGTGCTTCTGACAGTGCCTGGCTGTCAGGCCGGCGTGCTTAGCTCTGAGCCTGAGGTGCAGACACGCTGGGGTGACCGGCCTGCAGAGGGGGCTTTCTGTCCCCCCCCATATGAATCCTCCTACAGCATTCGGAGCATTCTGGCTGCTTTCTCTCTGGTCCAGTTTCTCTTGCGCACCGGAGAGGGTGGTGATTTTCTGGGGCGGTGGTTTTCTTGGGGGGACCAGAGTGGACTTGTGCAGATAGAAACAGTTTCTTTGATTTTTATCACCTTTTATTGCTGTGATTGATTGAAGACTGAAGTGTTCTGGAAGGGCTTTTCTGTTGTTAATCCGCACTGATTTTCCGTATCTCTCTTCCGCCCATTCAGTACTTACTCTGCGGGGTGCTGGGCTGGGGCCGGGGGTGCCCAAGCTGTGCCCGTTCAGTGGCTGGGACAGAGTCAGTGGGTCTGTCCGCCCGCTTGCAGACAGACACACGGTTCCAGCTGTTTTCAGCAGAGAGGGCTTAGTGCAGGGAAGTAGGTGCCTACAGAAAGGTGGGAAGGGTCCGGAAGAGCATCCTGTCCAGGGGCAGCTCCCAGGTGGCTGGACCAGGAGGCTGCCACTGCAGGCTTAGCCTAGAGCCAGGGGCACCCTGCTTCTGGCTCCTTTCTGTACCCCCACCTCCCTAACTGCTCCGCCTTTCGGTGTCACGTGAATGCATCTGATTGGAATCTGAATCCCATAGGGGGTGAATCTGGAAAATGGCTGGGCAGCCGGAGGAGGCGTCCCCAGGCCGGTGGCAGGTGGGATGTGGAAAGGCTGCGCAGGGGCGGACGGGAACGCAGGGGAGGGGAGTCCGTCTGAAATCTGTGTCCCTGAAATGAAGGGGTTTGTTCAGATTGTAAGTTCTCTAGTGTGCAGACTAGACGTGGCCTTCGACAGCTTTGTGATTAAACTCGAGTCCTTTACCGCCCACGCTGAGGAAGCGTGTGTTGGGAGAAACCGCAGTCTCCCTTTTCTGCGCTGTCCCTGCAGGGCAGCGGCCGGCCTCCATCCCCTCCATCCCCTCCATCCCCTGCATCCCCTCCATCCCCTGCATCCCCTCCATCCCCTGCATCCCCTCCATCCCCTGCATCCCCTCCATCCCCTGCATCCCCTGCATCCCCTGCATCCCCTCCATCCCCTGCATCCCCTCCATCCCCTGCATCCCCTCCATCCCCTGCATCCCCTCCATCCCCTGCATCCCCTGCATCCCCTCCATCCCCTTCATCCCCTCCATCCCCTCCATCCCCTGCATCCCCTGCATCCCCTGCATCCCCTCCATCCCCTCCATCCCCTGCATCCCCTGCATCCCCTCCATCCCCTGCATCCCTTCCATCCCCTCCATCCCCTGCATCCCCTGCATCCCCTGCATCCCCTCCATCCCTTCCATCCCCTGCATCCCCTGCATCCCCTGCATCCCCTGCATCCCCTGCATCCCCTGCATCCCCTCCATCCCCTCCATCCCCTCCATCCCCTCCATCCCCTCCATCCCCTCCATCCCCTCCATCCCCTCCATTCCCCCCATCCCGGCGGAGGGCGGACGGGGCCTGGGGTTAATGCCCCGCGGAAGGAAGGTGTGATCGGGAGCTGTGGTCGCGCTGTGGTTGAGCCCATGCGTTGGCTGTGCGTTGCTGTCCCGTGCTCACAGGGAGAGGAGCCATCCCCGCGGACGTGCCTGCTCTCGGACTTGGCTTCTCCCCAGAAGGTGCAGCTCGGTGCTTCCTTCTGGAGCAGGTATGGGGGGTGCTCCTGAGGCTGGCTTTTGTCTCATCTGGAGACTCAGAACCCCTCGACGTCTGTTCACCTCTGACCTTCTCAACCCGGTGCTGCAGGACAAGCGTTTGATGTGAAATACACAAGAACCTTTGACCTACCTTTTCATTTATTCTCTCTGTGGCTCGACCAGCGGGAGCCTGGGACATGAGTGGGCTCTGTAACCCGATGCCCTTCAGTTCCGTTCTCTTCAGTCCCCGAGTATCTGTGTACCCCGTTTGCAGGAACTCCGAATTTGCAGAGCTGTGGCCTTTCCCACAGGTGGGGGTGGGGAAATTGTCCGCATCCCCATCTGGAAACAGGAGAACTAACGCTCACGGAAGGGGTTCAGCCCAGGGCTTCTTGGCATCTGCAGCCCCTCGCACCAGCCCTGCGGGGACAGTGGGTCAGTTCTTTAGTTGGTTAAAGAGCAAGGGGAGGGTTCTGCGTCGCTGTTGCTGTCTCTGCTGCTGTGAGGGGTTTTCTTCCTCCGAACACAGAGATGAAGATTCTCAGCCCCCCCCCCACCCGCCCCCGTCAGGCCCGTGTGCTGTGCTCTTGGATCTGAGCAACACCTCACAGCCGCTGTCGTTCCTGGGAACCTGGCAAGTGTCGGGAAGGGAAACCAGGAAGAGCCGAGGTGGGGGGTGGTGCGAAGAGTTCAAGGTGAATGTGAACTGCTCCAGGGGGAAGGGACCCAAGCTCTCTGGCAGCCGGCAGTTGGTGATGGAAAGATCCAGGGTTTGTGCACGGAGGAGGAGGTCCCTCATTCTGCCTCAGTCAACTGCTGGAGAATCATCAGGAAGCTTCTGGAGTTCCCACTGCGTGCCCTGTTCAGGTCCTCCTGGGGGTTCTCTTTGCCCCACATTATTGACGGCATGTGGGTGGATGTGATCCAAGAGCCCGTTGTGGCAGGTGGCTGGCTCCAAGTCAGGGCAGTCTCCTCAGTTTGCCCCTCCCCCTCCCCCTTCCGTCCCCGCCCTCCTCCCCCCTCCCTCCGCTTCCCTCCTTCCCTCTCTCCAGTGTGCCCCTTCCTGGGGGTGGGTGTGGCCCGTTCATGCTTGTCCCCAAGATGGAAAGCACCCCGCACGGACTTTGCTCTGCGGAGCTGCCTGGGAAATCCCGGAGTCCGCGCTGGGCCTGGCAGCCAGGTGCAGGTGGGGCCTTCCCGGGCAGCGGGCAGACATGCTGTTCCTTCTTCCTGACCGCTCGGGCCTTTGGCGGGGCGTTTTGGGTGTAGGGCAGCTGCGCCCTTTGCGGAACTGGGGGTTTCCTAAGCTTAAACACAGTGTTGCTTAATCCCCCCGCCCCCCCCCCACGACCTGCTCTTGCAGCTCTGTGCCTTGAATCCACGGTCCTGCAGCCCCAGCCCAGTCCCGCCTTCCTGCCCGCCCGGGAGCCCCTGTCGGCCGGGGCCTCTCAGCCCACTCCTGCCGTCCGGCATCCACAGCCTCACACGCTCCTTCCCTGACCCCCCTACCTCCTGCTCTTCGTGGGGTTTGCTCTTGTTTTTACTGCGGTAAGATGGGCATAATACAAAACGGCCGTTTTAACCGTGTTTAACTGCACAGTGCGGGGGCATGAATCACACTCCCCTTGCTGGGCACCTGTCACACCGTTCGCCTCCAGAGCTTTCCCATCTTCCCCAGGGAAGCGCTGTCCCCATTACACACGAGCACCCCATTCCCTCACCCCTGAGTCCTGGTGACCACGGGTTTCCCTCCTGTCTCTGAATCGGACTACCCTTCGTTTCTCACACAAGTGGGATCGGGCGGTGTTGGTCCTTTTGTGTCGGCTTTATTTCGTGCAGCAGAACGTCTCCCATATGCTAGCGTGTGTGTGTTTTTTTTTAAAGATTTTATTGATTTGACAGGGCATGCAGGTGCATGAGAGGGGGGAGGGGCAGAGAGCGGGAGAAGCAGGCTCCCCGCTGAGCAGGGAGACCCGACGGGGGCTCGATCCCAGCACCCCGGGATCATGACGTGAGCTGAAGGCAGACGCTTAACCAGCCGAGCCCCCCGGGCGCCCCCACACGCTAGCGTTCTTGTGTCAATAGTCTGTCCCTGTCTGTCTGTCTTCTCGGGCACGTGCCATACTCACTCCCATGCCCCTGCCGTTTGCTGGACCGTGAATCACCCAGGCTGCAAGTTCCTGTACTTTGTGGGGTCCTGGGTCTCTAAGTCGCCCAGTCGGTCTGGCACGCAGCAGTTAGGCCCAGCCTCTCTGAGGACCTTCTGTGTGAGTGGGGACTTAGCCCCTCTCTGCTGCCACCGGAGCTGTGGGAACTTGGTGTCGTCTGTCCCCACACACCCCTCCCTCCGCCTTTCGTAGAGGGCCTGTCTGGGGAGCTGGGGGCAGCCGTGTGGATGGCCCGCCCTTGCGCCTCCAGGCCGAGGCTCGTGCTGGACACCTGATGCCCACGCTGGGCGGGTTTGCTGAGTTCTGGAATTCTGCACGTGGCACCCTTGGCCGGAGGACAGCCGTGCCTCTCGGTGGCCTGCCTTCCCTGGTCTTCGGCCCACAGGGGCTGTCGGTGCGAAGCGTTTGGGGCGGCAGGGCTTATTTTGGTGGTGAGAACGGTGCCAGTGTGAGTGTGTCATCTTAGCGGGACACCATAAATAAAGAACGAATTGGCACTTCTTTGCCATCAGACTCTCTCTCTGCCCTCCCTTCTCATTCCTCAGGGTCTGTGCTGTCCCAACGGACAAGTGGCTGGTGAGCACTGAAAATGTGCCTTTTGAGATGTGCTGTAAAAATGTAAAAATATGCTAGATTTCAAAGGCTTGGTATGGAAAAAAAATCTCATTAATACTGTTCTATGTTGATTACATTCTGAGACGATAATTTGGCTATGCCAGATTAAATGCAGTATTTAATTTCACCGATTTCTTTTTGTTAATTGGGACAAAATTCACATAACCTAAACATTACCGTGTTAACCATTTTACAGTGTATCCTTCGGTGGCTGTGGTATGCTTACGATGCGGTGTGGCCGTCAGCACCGTCTCAGTCCAGAACATTTTCATCACCCCCAAGACAAATCCCACCCCCGTGAAGCAAGTGCTCCCCACTTCCCCTTCCTCCCCGTCCCTGGCTCCCACTAGTTTACGTTCTGTGTCCCCAGCGTTGCCTGCTCTGGGCGTTTCCTACCTGCAGAATTGTGCATTTTGTGGGTTTTGTGCCTGCCTCCTTGCACTCCAGGCTCAGGGCACGTGTCAGGACTCCGTTCCTTTTTATGGCTGCATAATACTCCTCTGGCTGCACCACGTGTATCCGTTCTTCCCTCAGGGGACATTGAGTTGTTTGCATGTTTTGGCAGTTATGAATAATTCTGCTTGTCTGGGGGCAAGTGTCGGACGGACATATGTCATTCTCTTGCTTACGTACCCAGGAAGAGGAGTCCTGGGACATGTGACAACGGTTTACCTTTTGGGGAAACTGCCGAGCCGCTTTCCACAGCGACTGCACCATTTTCCGTTCTCCTCAGCTGCGCCTGAGGGTTCCAGTTTCTCTGCACTTTCTCCCCATCCTTGTCCGTACTTATTTTCCTGTTTGCTTTTTATTTATTTTTAACTTGCAGCCATGTCAGTGTGTGTGACACGGTGTCTTCTCATTTGGGATTTGTGTTTCTGGTGATGGCGGGTGTCTTTCTGGTGCTTATTGGCCATTTATGTATCATCTTTGGGGAAATGTCTGTTCCAATCCTTCACCCAATCTGCTTCTTTTCACTTTAATGTGACTACTAGAAATTGTGGGGTTTCCATACGGGGCGGACATTACCTTTCTCTCTGGGAGGTTTTGAGATTGGTCAGGGGGACAGGGAGACTAAGGAATATCTCGGATTCTTCCTTCCTTCTCCGTGTCATTCTCAGGTCACCAAGATTGCTGTCCCCCTTGAGGTCCTCTCCCCGAGGCACAATCAGGAGTGTCGTTACGTGGAACTTCTCCAGGCACCGTGGGGGACAAGGGTTAGCTAGTCTGAGGGGCCTGTGAGTCCGGCTGAAGTGAAGGGGGCCTCTGGCCTTCAAAGCAGATCATTTCAATGAGTGAAACAGAGCGGTGGAGGGGTCCTTTCCTTCTCTATCACGTGATCTGCGTCACCCTTGCAAGGGGGCTTTCCGAAAGTTAGGATTTTAAAATTTACATTTTATGGAGCTTTTAGAGTGGTAGAATTTGTCTAATTACTGCTTTGAAAATTTATGAACTGTTGAGCTGCTTTTTCTAGGAATCTAATGTGGAAATAGTTGGATCAAGTAGACTCGTTCCTCAGAACGGTTATGATACATTTCTACGTGGGTGATTCGTCCTGAGGTCTTCTGAGTTGAGTTTCCAGTTACGTTCTGGTGGCGTTAGTGCTGCTGAGCGTCCCCGGGGACGGTCCACGCACACCGGGAAGTGCGGCTCCCCCCAGGGTCACTCTGCAGCAGAATGTGAGAACTAGCTGGGTTGCTTAGAGTAGAACATATAATGCATTTTAAAATAATATTGTTTAAAAAAAATAAATATTGTTTAATGCAGATTTTTTAAATTGAATCTCCAAAAAGCTAGAAGCATTTTCATTGTTTCCTGAAAATGATTTAATGAGATTTTCAATAAACATAAAACTGCATATAAAATACCTTGATGGCGTTTTATGATCCTTTTCTCCTTCGCTTCATTGCAGACTGTACTTTTGCATGCATAAGTAAGCAGGTGGGGGAAGATAACTAAAATATCTTTTCTTTGGAAGATTAGAGTCGCTCGGGAGACAGACATTTCCCCAGATCCTGCCTCGACCCTCGGATAGTTACAGACTCCGGTGTGGATTCTTTGGAGCGGGGCCAAGGGGGATGAGTGGAGAAGGAATGATTGAGAATGTCCTGGGGGTGCCTGGGTGGCTCAGTCAGCTAAGCATCCAGCTCCTGGTTATGGCTTAGGTCACGATCTGAGGGTTGTGAGATCGAGCCCCGTGCCGGGCTCCGTGCTGGACGTGGAGCCTGCTTGAATTTCTGTCTCCTTCTGCCCCCTCACTGTCACCCCCTGCCCCTGCTCATGTCCGTTCTAAAAAATGTGTGTGTGTGTATGTATGAATGGAATCAGACGGTAGCTGTCCTTCCGTGACTGGCTTCCGTGGCTTCGCGCAGCGTGCTCGAGGTTCATCCATGTTGTAACAGCATATGGCAGACAGTTGTTTTAAAGGCGGCCTGACAGTCCGGGAACGTAGCTGCCGTGTTTTCTTGAGTCCTCTGTCGAGGACGGGCTGCTTCTGGCTCTGGGCTGTCGTAAGTAGTGCTGCTCTGAACATGTCGGTGCGAGGATCTCTTCCAGATTCTGCTTTGCGTTCTCTTGGCTCTAGATTGGGAAGCAGGGCCGCTTGATCCTGTGCTCTTCTGTGTCTGTACGGAACTTGTGCGAACCTCTCCCGAGGGCAGCAAGCCCTCCCTGACTGCCCGTCTGACTCCCCGCTGCATGCGTCCCCCTGTCGCTGACGTTCTCTTCTGTCTCCTGCCCCCAGGGTATCTGCAGACACTCCCCTTGATGATCTGTCCCTGAGATGCCATCGCTGTGGCTTCCTTCCTTTTGTGCCAGGAAATGTTCCGAGTCCTCAGATCTCCCCAAATAAACATGGTTTGTTTGGCCACATCTCATTTCTGGGCGCACCCCTGCACTCCAGAAAGCTCTGTCCAAGCCAAAGCAAAAGTAAGGGCTGGACGGAGGTCCAGGAGGAAGCCAGGGGCGCGGACATAGGAAATGCCACGGTTGTCATTGTCCACGGTTAAGCAGGAACCTGGCAGAAATGTGTCCCCAGGTTGTGGGCCATGTGTCCGCTGTGGTATTTTGCAGGCTTTGTTGCTTATGACACAGTGTGAAATGTCCACATTTCACGGTGTGCACAGCTGTGTGTGTACAGAACAGCGCCTGTGTGATGTGCTCTAATAGTGAGGATTCCAGTCCCCTCTTTTTCAGGTGTGTGTTTGCTTTGGGCCCACGAGCCCGGTATCCTGCGGGTCCCAGTCTGGCAAGTAGCGAGCACCAGCCTGCTTCCTGGATCAGGCCTGCTGGGGCTCGGGTTCAGGCTCGGCCTGTTTGCTGTGAGGAAAGCCTGTGGCCTCAAGTCTCTTAAACAGTCTGTGTCTCAGTTTCCTGTCCTCTAAAATGGGATAATATGCTGCCCGCCTCTTAGAACCTGGGGTGAGGAGTAAGCGAGCGAGGGGACTGCAGAGCTCCAAGGGCACGCCCACGGGCTGCTTGTTACGCACGCTGCACACTCCCGCTCCTTACTTTCCCCTCGGTGTTCACTGCTCCCTGAGTCCTGCGTTGTTCCTTCCTCCTCTGCTGTTTTCCGCCTCCCCAGCTTGCAGTCACTTCGTGTGAGCCCCTCTGTCCCCTCCCCCCACCCCCACAGGCGGTAAGGAGCCCTTCCTCTTCCCTGCTCCCCGCCCCAGGGTGCAATCGGACCTGTGGCTCAGGACATGACCGCGTCTGGCGCCCCCAGAGAGAGTGCCCAGTTGCTGCTGCAGCTTCTGTGGGGGGAGCGTGTCTCAGGGCCACACAGCCAGGGGATCCACTTAGCCCTTGCTTGGGTTACAGGCTGTTGTTGGGACAGCAAACCTCTCACCATGTGAGCTCCTGCTCTAGCCGCAGCAGCAGCTGAGAGCTCAGCCTGGGAGCTGTGCCCCGACAGCTGCTGGGGGGGCGGGGGGTGGCTGCTCCCTTTTCCCAAGGGAACATCTTATCAAGGCTCTTGTAAGTTGTAAGGTTGCCAGCGCCGTTTCATTCTGTGTTTATCTTCCTTGCAGGCAGTTTTAGTGAATAATATCACCACAGGGGAGAGGCTCATCAGAACCCTGCAAGGTGAGTTCTAATCCCCTCCTTTACACCTGATGTTAGGCCTTTTAGGAAAAGCCCACCTTTCCTCTTGTCCCTCTCTAGCAGCTCTCATTCTAATCTAATCATGGGCAGGATCGTGAGTAATTGAGTAGTCTTTACTGTATTTTTGCCAAACTGCAGTTTCTTAAAGAGCGTTTTTCCTTTTAAAAATGTTGCCGAACACATTGTAAGGTGTTGTGTGCAGATTTCAGATTCTCCCTTTTTGATAGGTGATCTGTTCTGTATAATTCTTAACCTATCACATATATATAAAATATGCATGGTATATATAGGATTTCTTTTAAATGGGTCACCCTGAATTCAGATTTCCTTTATGAAAATTGTAAAAATTAACCAGCCCCATTCAATTCCATTTCTTTGCTGCCCTGATTCAGTTTGGCAGCCAGGGCTGGTTTCCGTCAGGCCCTGGGAAGCAGCGGTGGGGTGGTGAGGGCAGTCACGAGAGGAGCCCCTCTGTGCTCAGCTCCCCCTTCGGATATGACTGGGGGGCTTGACAGGCCCTCTGTGGTCCTGGGGCCTGGTGGAAGGAGGGCTGGGTCCTGTGAGGCTGACCTTTGCCATGGGTAGGAAACTCCCACGCCTCCACCCCCCCCACCCCGCCCCGCCTTACTTCCGACCTCTGGGACGGGAAGCTCTGTCGAGAGCTGTGCCCTCCAGAGTGGTGGCCACGAGCTATGTGGCCAGTGAACCCCTGAAATGTGGCTGGTGGGATGGAACTGGATTTTAAATTTTTGTGTAATTTTCAGTGATTTAAATTAAAGACTGAAACTTGATTCTGTTATTGGGAACGCTAAGTAGTTACAACTTGTAGGTCAGTCTGCTTCTTAATTGTACATTTGACGAAACCTAAATTCGGATCAGGCACTCCCAGTGCAGATTTAACGTCTGCATTGAGATGTGCTCTGATTGTACCCACCAGCTTTCAAAGGCGCAGTGTGAAAGAGAGAGTGTAAAAGATCTCATTCATGATTTTCTTATGTTCAGTATGTATTGGCACAATAGTGTTGTGTAGCTGTCGGGTTCAATCAGATGTATTATTAAAAATACACCTGGTTTAGTTCTTAAAAATGGGGTTGGCTGGAAAAATTACCCACGTGGCTTGCCTTCTAGTTCTGTTAGACGGTGCTGGTCTGGGATTGTCATCCCAAATCTGCTTCCGAGAATCCGAGTAGGGGAGATTCAGGGTTATACAAAGGTACGGGGGTCACCGGACTGCTGCGGGCTTCACAGAGCTCCCCTTTCTTGTCTGGCCTTTTGAGATTCACCCACATTGTGGATGTCAGTGGATTATTCCTTCTGTTCTCGAGCAGTAGTCCCTCGCCCCATACTTGGTTTGATTGTGGGAGTTTTTTTAATGTGTGGTTTATTGAGGTGTAATTTACACCCGGTATAGCGTACCCTTTATAGTATAGAGTTCTGTGTTTGGACAAAGGCATAGTCCCCTAGACCATCACAGCCACGGCCAGACCCTGTCCCTTCAGGAAGTTACCCCCCAACCCTTTGCAGTCAGTCCCCTGCCTCAGCGTGCAGCGCCCCCTGAGTGGTTCTGCGACCCCACAGGTTTAAGTCTTCCGGCATGTCCTAGAACTGCGAGTGAGACGGAGCCTTGTTGCTGTGTGTTTGGCATTTCAGTGAATCCTTCACTTTCATTTCATTCCCCCCCCCCCCCCCAGAGTGCTGTAGGTTTAGAGCTTTGAGGACAAACCTCAGGGATGTGGGTGTGTCCAGGGCTGTGTCCTGGGCCCCTGCTGCAGCCTGCTGGCCACTCTGCTGTCACCTCTGTGGCAGCTTGTCTTTCCCCTCCAGCCTGGCCCTTTGTCAGCGGCTGCTGTTCTCCGCAAGGCTTTTAGGAGCCGAGAGGTCAGGGCAGCAGGGCTGGGCTGATGAATCTCCTCAAGGAAAGCTGCTGTTTCCCAGATGGGGGGTGGGGATTAAATGAGCAGGGGCCTCCGGGGAGTGGGGGACGGATGGTGGGAGGAGGGGGCGGCTGGCAGGTAGCCTGGTGGCGGAGCTCGGGGTCTGCCATGAGTGCCTGCGTACCTGAGCAGATGTTGAAACCGCGTTCCACAGGCTGGAGGATAAGTCTGCCGGGGACCAGGGGACACGGTGGCCTGTGTCAGCTTGTGGGACAGCTCGGGCTTTAGGATGTCTAAGGAACAGCTGAACAGAACGTCCTCACGCATTTTAAGGGTCTGAGGTCAAAAAAGTGATTTAAGAGAGGTTTGGAAAAGAGGGGGCAGATTCCAGTTGGGTTGTGGATTTCCAGGGCTCCTCCACGGTTCTGGAATGTTCTCATCCCTCTCCCCTCCCTTCCTTACTCTCCTGTGTGCCATCGCCCACTGTGTTGACGCGTCTGCGTTGTCATGGCCACGCGACCGCTGGGCCCGGGTCCTGCTCCCGCGTCAGACCAGTTAAAGGCCCTGCAGAAGAACTACGGCCGGCTGCAGCAGGATGTGCTCCAGTTCCAGCGGAACCAGACCAACCTGGAGCGGAAGTTCTCCTACGACCTGTAAGTGTGCCCGCGCCCACGGGCTCTGCGGGAGGCCCCGGACGCCTCAGCACGTGGGTGCGGACCGTGCGTCAGACGGCCGTGGAAGAGCATTAGCCCGCGGCTCATAGCGCAGGACGCACGGGAGGGCGGTGTTCTGAGCAGGACGGGACTTCTCAGCGGGGAGGTGCGTTAGGTTCTGAAGCGCAGGTGCTGCTGAAGTCAGTGGCGGAGAGCCTTTAAGGGCGTCTCCCCGAGGTGCTCAGATGCGCTCCACGTCCCCCTCCCGGACGGAAAGGCGTTTTGGCATCGGATCAGCGATGCAGGTCTGGGGGTCGGCATGGGGCGTTCTGTTTCTGTGAGTTCTCGTCTTTCCAAACTTCTGCAGTGAGAGCGATGGACACATCATCATTAGATGTATTTAAGGTATAAAACGTGAAGTTCGGATATGCCTCTACATTGTGAAGTGACGTCCCCGGTCAGGCTAATTAACCCTGCTCTTTGCACGTGTGGTGGGAACACTTCGGATCTCCTCTCTCGGCACGTTCCAGGGTAACCGTAGTCGCCACGCTGCTCGTTGCAGCCCCAGCTTACCATTAGGACCGTCTGTTTTATGCGGGTGATAACTTCAGTTGCCTACAAGAACCTTACACATTGACTTCTGGGAACATTTTTATAACCAGAACAGAACAATCAACTTTCAAAAGGTTAGCTAACCCCTAGAGTAGGATAGTAAAAACCAATTTAGAGAGCGGAGAAGAAGTCCCAGTCTGTGTATTTTTTCCCCCCATAAAAGCAGCATAACTCAGGCACGGGGGGTCTGAGACGCAGAGGCAGCAAGACACCTGTGAGCCCAGTCCTCTTTTCCATTTGCTGACTTCTCCCTAATCCGTGTCCAGGGTCACACGGATTTTTCACGTGATTGCAGTCACTGTTAACATCTTTAAATCACTGTATAAATAAAAGTCCGTGCTGCTCTGAAATGTAGTATCATTAAAAATGGCTGGTTGATATGGTGGAGGCACCAAATTTAATTCATGATTTCCCTGTTTGGATATTTAGATTACTTCTAAGTTTTGATTATTATAACTAGCCTGATACCAATGTGTATAACTTTTAAACATTATTTTGGGTTATTTCCTTCTAAAAAGGATTCAGCAGTAGGTTTAATGTCATAAATTGTCAAGTTGCCTTCTGAATAAGTTTCCTCACCCCACTGCCCTCATTGGGATTCTGAGATCCTTCCAAAAGATTGTCTGCTTACTGTGTTATCTTCCTGATTGCTTTAAAACCAAATACTGCTAAAACCAGGAAGCCCCAAATAAATAAATATGCAGAGGATATGCACCAACAGTTAATACAAGGGAAACATAATTAGAAAATATGCATATGGCGGGGCGCCTGGGTAGCATAGTCGTTAAGCGTCTGCCTTCGGCTCAGGGCGTGATCCCGGCGTTCTGGGATCGAGTCCCACATCGGGCTCCTCGGCTGGGAGCCTGCTTCTTCCTCTCCCTCTCCCCTGCTGTGTTCCCTCTCTCGCTGGCTGGCTGTCACATAAATAAAATCTTCAAAAAAAAAATAAAATATGCATATGGAACCTTCTTCAGCTAGGCCAGCGGTTCTCAATTTTGGGTGGCGATTTTGCTCCCAGGAGACCTTTGGCAGTGTCCAGACACCTGCGGCAGGCATCCTGCAGTGCACAGGGCAGGGCCCCTAACAGAGTTTTCTCTGGCCTCAAACACCAGTAGTATTCAGTTGAGAACCCCTGAGCTAGGCTAGTAATCAGTGAGGCGCATTCAGACAAAAATAAATATGGCCCCACTCTATTATTCATCCTTAGAAGATACCTTTACGCGCATTGGCCTTCCATTCATTAAAATAGGATAAACCATTAATGGCCTCACTTGATGAATGTTGACCCAGAAGATGTTGACCTCGCTGGAAATCAGCAGTCGGGTGGGCCTGGTGACGGGGACGGCAGCTCTGTCGCCATGTCAGCAGACAACGAGCAGAATGGCTAGGCATGCTGGACTCACCCTTTTTCTTTTAGGAGGTTTGGCGGCTAGATTGAAACTTTCTGGCTGACATCCGTATTGAGGTGGTTGTGCCCGAAGTGGTGAACTGGATAACAGCGTGTTTCCTTGGGGGGGGGGGGCGGGGAGGGGATGTTCATGGACTGTTGGAAGCTGGGAAGAGTTACTCTTACGGTCTTTGGAGTATAAACCCTTTTCGAGAATCTGGTAAAAGGTGCAGACCCCTCGTTAGCACTGTCTGCGGAGTTGCGCATTCAGTCCGTGGGACATCGGAAGCTTACCTGCACACCCTCTGTGAGTGCACCCTGTCCGGTCTACACCGCTTACAGGAGGCGGTGCTGGGAGTGAGCGCGCGGACAGCGAGGCCGGGTTTCCTGATGCGCAGGTCAGTGTTCGTTCTTGCGCATCGGCGTCCCCGCTCCCGCTCCCGCACCGGCGGACATCGCTAAGCGATCGCTGCTCTTGGTCCGCACGCTGCCTTGCAGGCTTTCTCCCCAAAGCGCGTAGGGTTGGTTTCTCACGTGAAACTGGTTGTCGTCTCATCTCCGTGCCGTGAGGAAATAGTGTGCAAAAGCTGTTACCGGACTAGAACAGCGCTGCTCCGAGGGTTAGCGTCCTGGGTGGTCGGTCACGCACCTCCATCGATCCCCGTATGGCGGACGTCCCGTTGATAACCGTCCGCCCATCGATCGCAGCAGTCAGGATAGCCCTGGCGGCAGGTGCTGTGTGTCTGTTTTCGCTGTAGTTGGTGGCGGAACGGTTACCACGTGCGCGTGAGTCCACGTTCCCCTGGGGCCTTCAGGCAGTCACACCGTCACCGTCCACGTGACCTGCGTCCTGGGATCGGAGCTCCATCCTGAGCTGGTTCTCCGGCTGCTGTGGAGCTAGAACGGGGAAGGCTGGCCTTCACCCGCAAGGCTGGCGAGGGAGGCTCTCCGTACTTGATTTGGGGAGGGCCGAGAGCAGGAGAAGACAGCGCAGATGTCCCGTTTGTAGGTTTTTAAAGGTGCGGGAAGGGCCATGGCCCTGTTCGTTGGCTGGCCCCGAGCTTCTGGGCTGCGTGTGTAGTCCGTTCAGGATGCAGACGTCTCTGGTCTCGCTCTCTGCGTTTCAGCTGCTGTGGACCAGTCCACCACCCGTGACTTGCATGTTCGTGAGAATTTTATTTAAATGAATTTTTCAGCGAGTTTTCTCTTGATCTGTAAGCTGTCCAAGGTCCGGAAGTCCGTCTCTCTCTGTTTCTGCAATACCTGATGCCCGTCTCCGCGTGTCGCTCGCGGAGACCCACGGAGCCCTTCGAGCCGCGGGTCACGTTCATGAGTTATGGGCCGGGGGCAGGCGCCGCTGGCTCCGAAGGGCCTGGGGCCCAGGACAGGCCACAGTGCAGTAGAGAGGGTGCCGCGCCAGCAAACCCCAAGTCTGCCTTCAGCCTTATGGCTCTGTGTCTCTCTGACCCTGGTCAGTGTCCCAATTCAGGTCACCCCCGGCTTCCTTATTTGTACAGGTGGGTAATTCTCTCGCCTACAGCCCTGACACACAAGGTACTCTTAGGTTCCAGGCTGCGAGCTCCGGCGGTGCCGCAGGATACCTTGGCTAAGCGCGGGCTCAGTCTGAGTCAGCTGACAGCTCCAGCACCGATTCTCTGACGCTAGCTGGGTGTCCTCCAGTTCAGTTCGTTTTTATTTTTATTTTTAAAAAATGAATCTTAAATCTTGGAACAGTTTCGGGTTTACAGAATTATTACGAGAGTTCTGTATACCGCAGACCCGGTTTCCCTACGGTTCACACTTTACATTGACGTGGTGTATTTGCACAGTTAATGAACCAATTAACTGAAGTTCGTACATCATCTGTGTTTCCTCCGTTTTCCCCTAACGTCCTTTTTCTCTTCCAGGATCCCACATTCCTTCTACTCGGTTCTCTCAGAGTCCTCTTGGCTGTGACCGTTTCTCAGACTTATTTTTTATGATCTTGATAGTTTTAAGGAATAGTGGTCAGGTGTTTTGTAGAATGTGTTCCAGTTGGGACTTATCTGGTGTTTTTTTTCACGGTTAAACGGGGGCAACACGTTTCTGGGAGGAAGGCCACAGAGGTAAGGTGCCACTCTCGGTACTTCGCGTCAGGGCGCGTGCCATCCACAGGACTTGTCGCTGTTGACGTTCATCCTGATCACCTCGCTGGGGTAGGTTTTGTCTGCGAAGTTGCTCTGTTCTCTGTCCCTCTGTACTGTCGTCTTAGGAGGAAGTCCACGTGCACAGCCTACGCCTAGAGATCGGGGGGGGGGGGTGACGCTCCATTTCCCTAGGGGCACGGTATCGGTATCAACTGCAATTTTCCTGGCACAGGACAGCTGGCTGTTCGTACCTGTCTGATTATTTGTATCAGCATGGACTTATGAATATTTATTTTATACTTTGGGTTATAATTTATTTTTCGCTCACATTGTTCCAGCTTCGGTCATATCCCCAGCATTGTGCCCCTGCCCTCTTTCTAGGCACTTTGTTATACACTCCGGCACCAAAAGATGCTCCAGGCTCATCTCTTGTATATCCTGTTCCAGTCCTAGAATCACCCAATCAACCATTTCTCTCTCCCTCTTTTTTTTTTTTTTTTAAATTGGAGAGTGGCATTAAGAAGCCAAGATCTGGGTACTACGAGTGTTTGTTGCCGCTGGGGTGTGGTTGTTTCTAAGCTTTATCAGCTGCAGAGTAAAGAGACCTGTGTGTGTACTAACCTGTGTTATATACAAACATTGACGGATATTTTTATGGTTTCCAGCTGTAGTCCTACTAAACCAAGCATAAGTTCATAGGTGTCTCCAATTCTAATCTAAGTTAACAGAATAGTATATAGTTGGATATGTTCTCAACTTGGGACAGTATGCGATTATTAATATTTTGTGGCTCAAAATATTTTTTTTTAAGATTTTATTTATTTATTTGACAGAGATAGAGACAGCCAGCGAGAGAGGGAACACAAGCACGGGGAGTGGGAGAGGAAGAAGCAGGCTCATAGCGGAGGAGCCTGATGTGGGGCTCGATCCCACAACGCCAGGATCACGCCCTGAGCCGAAGGCCGACGCTTAACAGCTGTGCCACCCAGGCGCCCCTCAAAATATTTTTAAAACTGCCTGTGGCAAAGTAATTCCTGCATTTCCAAACCCACCTTGCAGTGAACCATAGCCTGGTGACTACGTTCTGGCCAGTGGGGAAAGGAAGTGGGTACAGGACTGTAGGAATGCTTCTGGAAGTGAGGCTGGTCCACCACACCCCCTCCCTTTACGTTTCCTCCTTGTTCCTTCCTGCTGCCTGGGACTCACGCAAGATGGCTGGGCCACGGTAGCCGTCTCGGATCGTGAGGCTGGAAACCAGTGCTAGGATCAGGAAACCGAAAGAGAAGCCTGTATCCCCGGTGACGCAGAGCCGCCATCCTGGTGCTGGGCTGCGGGAGACGCAGATTGCTCTCGTTTGCACTTTGTGTGTCCGCAGCCAAACCTGATATGCTAACTTACCCACTTTTTGAAGGTGCGTTCAGACACTGTTCTTAAACAGTCATTTTCATGAATCCTTACCTATGACCCCAAAACAGACTTCTTAGGGAAGGTCATTTAGGATGGAATCATGCCGAGTGGGGCGTAGAGAAGGGAGGCTAGGACTCGTGCTGGAAAAGAAAGAGGACGTGAGGAGCTCGGAGCGGTCTGGGCGAGGCCGACTGTCCTGTGGTCCCCGAGATGAGCGGAGAGGAGTCCTATTTTGGGCGTGGCCGTGCAGGTGACTGGGTATGTGGGCCCCGCTGGGAAAGTCGTCTTCTCCTTCCTGGATTCTGAGGACACAGATGTTAGATCTCTGTACAGTCATGCAGATCCCCCAAGCGGGTTCGTTTTCTTTTTCTTTTTCCCGCGGTCTGTTTTCTGTTACTTTGGGTAGCGTCTGTTGTTCTGTCTTCCAGTTCACAGATTCTTGCCTCCGTTCTGCTATTTGCAGTCATTCCTTAAGTTCTTTTATTTTGGTTATTGCATTTTTCAGTTGGAAAATTTCCATGTGGTTCTTCCTTACATCTTCTGTTTCTTTGCCGAGACATTTAGTTTTTCATTTGTTTCAAGCATGTTTGAATTGCTCACTGAAACATTTCTCCGGTGGCTGTTTTGAAGTGTTTGTCAGATCCTTGTAACTTCTCTGTCGTGTCGGTGTTGCAATCTATCGATGGTCTCTCTCCGCTCGGTTTGAGATCTTCCTGGTGCTTGAGGTGATGGGCGATTTTCAGTTGAAGCCTCTGGTGGGTGGGACAAGCCCTGACTCGTCGCTGCCCCTTGGCTGCCACCCCAGGGGGAGAGGACACATTCCCATCAGGTGGGGGCCGAAACGCAGGCCTCCCACGTGCCTCCAGTGTCACCGCTGTGGTGGTCTGTAGATACGGGGCCCCGGCCAGCCTGCCTTCTCTCCCGCCGTTCAGTCCTCTTCTGTTTATTTTAAATACAATGCCCGGGGTTTTTAGTTGTGCTTGGTGGGAGGATTAGGGAAACCCCTTCTATTCCATCTCCCCAGAAATGGAAGTCCGGCTGGATTTTGACACTGTCCAGTGTTAGCAGAAACCCCACAGTCCCACGAGACTCCCCTCTTCAGATGATACCCACAAGTTCTGGGTGTCCCCAGGGCACCTGTACTCTGTCTCCTGGCTACAAGTTCGGTGCTTCCTGAACCCGTCGGGGTTGGTAATTCTCTAGGACTGCCCACAGAACTCAGCCAGGTGCTGCATCAGGACTACAGCTTGTCATAAGGGCTGGATCTCAGGAACAGCCGTACGGTAGAGTCTTGGTGTGAGGGCAGTTGTGGGGGAGACCGCTCCTTTCCTGGTGGAGTTGGGGTGCCACATTTCTAGTGCACTGATGTTCACCAGCCGAGAAGCTTGCCGAGCCTCATCCCCTGGAGATTTTATCTGAGGTTTGACCACATAGGCACAGTCGATTAAATCATTGGCCACATGATTGAACTCCATCTCTGCTCTCCCCGTTCCCTGGAGGGAGGTGGTCCGGCCGAAAGTTCCCACCCTGTAATCATGGGGCTGGTTCCTCTGGCCACCAGCCCCATCCTAAGGCTGTGTGAGGTGGCGCTCTAGCCTAAACTCAGGTGTGGTCCAGAGGGGCTCGTCTGACTGTCAGAAGACCCTCCCATAACTCAGGAAATTCCAGGGGCTTTAGGAGCTCTGTGCTAATAGCTGGGGACAAGACCATGTATATGTTTCTTATTATAGCACGTATTGTATTTTTAATTTTTTTAAAAAGCTTTTATTTATTTATTTGAGAGGGAGAGGAGGGAGAGCACAGAGGGAGTGAGAGAAGCAGACTCCCCGCTGAGCAGAGAGCCTGACGTGGGGCTCGATCCCAGGACTCTGGGATCATGACCCGATCCAAAGGCTTAACCAAAGTTTAACCAACTGAGCCACCCAGGTGTCCCTAAAAATTATTTTTTCTAACCAGTAAAGTTCACCTGTTTCAGAACAGTGTGACAAATGTGTAGTGACTTTCAGTTTTCTTGCCATTTAGTAACTGAAACCCACGTGTTGCCCTGCCTTATGCCCCCCCTTGAGCTGAAGAGCCGGAACCAGGAAAAAGATGCGCTGTGTCTTACCGGCATGATGGATTCCATAGCCGCAGCAGGAAATACTTGCTGTGTAGACACATCCCTAAATACTTGTCTTTCTTTTTGCTTTCTTTCACCAAAGGAGCCAGTGCATCAATCAGATGAAAGAGGTGAAGGAGCAGTGTGAGGAGCGAATAGAAGAAGTCACTAAAAGGGGAAATGAAGCTGTTGCTTCCAGGGACCTGAGTGAAAAAAAGGACCAAAGCCAGCAGGTAATTCTGGGTTTTTTTCTGCCCAGGATTCTGGAAGGCATTCCTCCCCTCTCTTCAGGCATTCTGTTCCCTTGTCTGCTGTCTGATTTGCTCCTCTCTCTGTTCTCTTCGGTTGTTTGGTTCCCTGCGACACGCCAGCCAGTACCGGGATGCCGCGACTCTGGCAGGGCAGACTGGGCTCTGGCCTTGTCCTTGGGCTCGGGGCTTTACCGGGGTTTCTTCATTTAAGGTCTCCAGCCATCCTGCGAGAGAGTTGCTGCTGTTCTGTTTCGAAGGCCCTGAGACCCGTGGGCAGGGTTCGGTACAGTGGCCCCCGCACCAGCTGGTCAGTGCTGGGGCTGACGAGAGCCCACGTTGGCAGGGTGCGTGACGCCCGGCCACGGAGCTGCGGCTCGAAGCCTTCAGGAAATCTGCGTGTGTTGGTTTTAAATATAGCAGCTTTATTGAGGGATAATTCACAGACCATACCGTTCACCCATATAATATTATAATTCATTGGTTTTTAGTACATTCACAAAATTGTGCAGCCATCATCACAGTTTTAGAACATTTTCATTCCCCCAAATAAACCCCATAACCATTGGCTCTCCCCATTCGGTCCTAGAAAACCATTAATCTACTTTCTGTCTCTAGAGATTTGCTTTCTCTGGACATTTCATATCAGTAGAATCATACGCTATGTGGCCTTTTGTGTCTGGATCCTTTCGCTTAGTGTAATGCTTTCAAGGTTCATCCATGTGTTTGTATGAATATTTCCTATTCGTGGCTGGATAATGTCGTATGGGTAGGACATGTTTTGTGGAGTCATTTGTCAGTTGATAGGTATTTGCGTTATTTCTAGTTTTAGGCTGATGGATATTCTGCTGTGAACGCTCACGTAGGCATTTTTGTATGGATGTAAGTTTTCATTTCTCTTAGATATATAGTTAGGAGTGGAATTTCTGCATCATATGGTGACTTGATGTTTAATGAGAAACTGCCAGACCATTTTCAAAAAGCGATCACACTCTTTTACATTTTCACCAGCAGTTTGAGGGTTCCAGTTTCTCCACGTCCTTGCCAGCTCTTGTTATTATTGGTCTTGGTCATTGTAGCCGTCCTGGTGGGTGTGGAGTCCTGCCTCATTCTGGTTCGGATTTGGATTTCCATACTAACTAATGTCGAGCATCTTTTCTTGTGCTTTCTTAGGCACTTGTATCTTCTTGGAGAAATGTCTGTTCACTTCCTTTACCCATTTTTAAATTGAACTATTTTATAATTGAGTTGGGAGTTCATATCTATATGTATATCTATATAGGTAGAGAGATTAGATATGATTTGCAAATATTTTTCCATTCTGTGAGTTGTTTTTTTTACTTTCTTCCTGGTGTTCATTGGAACATAAAAGTTTTTAGTTTTGATGAAGTCCCGTTTGTTAGTTATTCTGTTTTGTGTTCCTTTGGTGTCATAATTTAAAACACTTTGCCTGATCCAAGGCCATGAAGGTTTACATTTTATTCTAAGAGTTTTATAGTTCTTAGCTCTTACATTTAGTCCTATGACCCATTTTGAGTTAATTTTTTATATCCGGTGTGAAGTAGGGGTCCAACTTCATTCTTTTGCATGTGGATATCCAGTTGTCTCTTGGCTCTTTTTCTGAAAAAAACTAGTCTTTCTTCCACTGAACTGTCGTGGCACCCTTGTCAAAAATCAGTTTACCGTAAATATGGGGGGTTATTTGTGGATTGCCTAATTGCCCTGGCCAGAACCTCCATTCAGTGTTAAACAGAAGTGGAAGAACAGATATCCTTGTTCTTGATCATGGAGGGAAAACATTTAGTTTTTACCATTAAGTTTGTTGTTAGTTGTGTGTTTTCATAGATGGACTTTATCAAAGTTGAGGAAGTTCCCTTCTGTTCTTGTGTGTGTGTGATTTATTTATTGTAGAGAGCATGTGCAAGGGGTGCGAGGGGCAGAGGGAGAGACCGAGTCTCAAGCAGACTCCCTGCTGAGCGCAGAGCCTGAGGCAGGGCTCGCATCTCGTGACCTTGAGATCACGACTGGAGCCTGGAGCCCAAACCGAAAGCTTAACCCACTAAGCCACGCAGGCATCGCTTCCCTTCTTCGTTGTTGAGTGTTTTTATCAAGAGGTGTTGGCTTTTGTCAAATTCTTTTTCTCCATCTGTTGAGACGATCGTGTGTTTTTGTCCATTATGCTATTGATACGATATTACACTGATTTTTTTAGATGTTTCACCTTGCGTTCATGGGATTTAACCCACTTGCTCATGCTGTATAACCCTTTTATATGTTGCTGGATCTGATTTGTTAGTATTTTGTTAAGGACTTTGGTGTTTATATCCAAGAGATATTGGTTTTCTTGTAATGTTTTTCGTTTTGATATCTAGTAATATTGGGCTCATAGAATTGAGTTGGGGCATATTCCTTTCTCTTGGTCTTTTTGTTTGGTTTTGTTTTTTGTTTTTGTTTTCGGTTTTTTTTTGAAGAGTGGAGATCTGGTATTCTTTAAATGCTTGGTGGGATTCACTAGTGAAGTCATCTGGGCTTGGGCTTTTCTTTGGGGGAAGTTTTTAAATGACTAATTCAACCTCTTGTTATATAACAAGTCTATTCACATTTTTTCTTTTCTTTCTTTTTTTTTTTTTTATTATTTATTTTTATTATTTGTTATCCGGAAGGCCTTGAGGTGGGTGCTCAGCATCGAGTGGACAGAGAGGGAATGGGTAGAGGGCCAGGGGGAGAGAATCTTCAAGTATACTCTTGGCTGAGTGCGGAGCCCAACGTGGGCCTTGATCACATGGCCCATGAGATTATGACCTGAGCCAAAACCAAGAGTCAGACACAACCAGCTGAGCCACCCAGGCACCCCTCACATTTTCTATTTCTTGAGTCAGTTTGGGTAGTTTGTATTGTTCTAGGAATTTGCCTAATGTCCTCTAAGTCATCAAAATTGATATATAGTTATTCATGGTATTGCTTTTTAATATTTTTATTTGTGTAAGGTCAGTAATGTTATCCTGTTTTATTTTTTATTTTAGTAATTTGAGTTTTCTCATTTTCTCGGTTAATCTAGCTAAAGGTTTGTCAATTTTGTTCAACTTTTTGAAGAACTTTTATTTCATTGATGTTCTCTATTGTTTTTCTGTTCTATATTTCATTAATTCCTTTTTTTTTTTTAAGATTTTATTTATTCGACAGAGATAGAGACAGCCAGTGAGAGAGGGAACACAAGCAGGGAGAGTGGGAGAGGAATAAGCAGGCTCCTAGCGGAGCAGCCTGATGTGGGGCTCGATCCCAGAACGCTGGGATCACACCCTGAGCCGAAGGCAGATGCTTAATGACTGAGCCACCCAGGCGCCCCTGTATTTCATTAATTCCTGCTCCAACCTTTATTATGTCCTTCTTTGCTTTAGGTTCTGTTTGCTTTTCTTTTTCCAGTATCTTAAGATGGAAGATTAGGTTACTGATTTGCGATCTTTCTTTTCTTAATATAGACTCTCAAATTACCCCTAAGCCCTGCTTTAACAGCCTCCCATAAGTTTGGTATGTCATGTATTTGTTTTAGTTTTTCTCAAGATACTCTTATTTGCCTTGTGATTTCTTTGACCCATTGGTTTAATTTAGGAGTGTGTTGCCTAATTTCCACATGTTTGTGAATTTCTCAAATTTTATTGTCATTGATAATTTCATTCCATTGTGAATGGCATCGTACAAAGTACGTTCTCGAATTATTTCAGATTTGTTGAGGCTTGTTTCATTGTCTAGCATCTGTCCTGCGGAATGGTCCACGTGCACTTGAAGAATGTGTTTTGCTCTTGTCGGGTCACTGTTCTAGAGAAGTCAGCCTGGTCTGGTTCGTTTATAGTATTCAGGTCTTCCTTGTCCTTGTTGATCAGACAGAAACCTACTCGTTAATCCACTACTGAAAGTACTTTCTGGAAGATCATAGCCTCAGAGGTTTGCATTTATGCCAGGGGGTATGGCACAGTTGGGGTAGGTCATGGCATTTCTCCAGGTTTTGGTGTTTTGTCAGAAGGACGTCCATGGCGTTGCTTGGGCTTGTTGTGAGGTTTGAAGTCACAGAGTCCCGGGCTGTGTGTGCTCCTGTTTCAGCTCCGAGCCCCCAGCGAGCCTCAGCCCCGGCCACAGGAAGCAGACCCGCCCCAGGCAGCGGTGCCACAAGTGAGAGGAAACGTGCCCAGCAATGGGGAGCCCCAGACACCAGCCCCCAGTTCTGAGGTGGCTTTGGATTTGAAGAGACAAGGTGAGAAAGGTACGTGAAGCTTGATAATGACACGTTTAAGCCCTCTCTGAAGTAAACAGTGGCAGTTCGTGTCCAGCATCTTTGCACATGGCCTCACAACAGAGTGTCCCCGTGGGAGGCGGTTGGTGAGCTGGGCTCGGGCTGCCGGAGGCAGGTGAAGTCTCTCTGGGCACCTGGAATTGGGGTCCCGGGGCTTTTCCTCGTCTTACTGTCATCCTGGTAAACCGAGTGCCTTGTTCTTGGGCAGCCGTGTAAAGGGCCGGGCTGTGCCTTATTGAGGACATCACTGGGCCTGTGTGGTTACGGGGAGGTGGCTGAGACCGGGGCAGCTGTCGTGGGAACCAGGGGGCTGCCGTGTCTCTGTGGGGTGACTCCTTGGTGGACTGGCACGCCCCGCTCCCAGGTGCTTGTCTCGACACGTGATGGTCAGACAACTTGAGCTGTACGTCGTCACTGAGGTCAAGATGACTTGTCCAGACTTTTCCCCTAAACCGCTTCTGTCTCGCGGTTCTGAAGATGAGCTGTAGCGCCAGAGAAACGTGCAGTCTTTGCCGCGTCACGGGATAAGTTACCCAGCTGCTCGCCATCCGCAGCCCTTGCGAAGACTCTGGGAGTTGCGGGGCGTAGGGGTGTCTGTTTCAGTTGAGGTCTCAGCCAGCCGTGTTCTCTGCGCAGAGGAAACCGACGAGCTTCAGGCGGTCAGTGAGGAGGAGCCCCCGAAGGACAGCCCGGGGCTGCCGCGGGCGCCGGGCCGGGAGCGGGATGCAGAGGAAGCCGGGCCCGAAGCCGGAGCAGCCCGCCGGGCGGCAGGGGCGCCCGCGGCGATGCCGGCGAGCCGGGAGAATCCGGACCCCGAGGACCTCGAGCGGGAGCAGCTGGTCATCCCCGATGGGCAGGAGGAGGAGGGGCAGGATGCCGGCGAGGCAGGTGGGTGCGCGGCGGGCTGCGTGCCGTCGCTGTGCGGCCGGTGAGGGCCCGTGTGCCGTCCGGTAGTGCTCCGTGCCTGGGCGCCTGGGAGCCGGTAGGAGGCGGGCGGTCACGGGGGTCAGAAACAGCGTTCGCGGGGGCTCGGCGGTGGTCGGGGGTGCTTTCGGGCGGAAGGGCTTGAGGTGGGTGCTCAGCATCGAGTGGACGAAGCCCCCCGCCCTGGACCACGGGCCCTGCCTGTGTGCGCGCGTCCTCACGTGCTGTCACCCCAGAGCCCGGCGAAGGGAGGGAGGGAAGGATACCGGGTACATGGGGTTTCGTGCGTATTTGAGCATGGCAGCAAAGTGACGTGAATCCTTTCTGGTTTGGTGGGACTTTTTTTTTTTTTAAAGATTTTATCTGACAGAGAGAGACAGCCAGCGAGAGAGGGAACACAGGCAGGGGGAGTGGGAGAGGAAGAAGCAGGCTCATAGCGGAGGAGCCTGATGTGGGGCTCGATCCCGGAACGCTGGGATCACGCCCTGAGCCGAAGGCGGACGCTCAACCGCTGTGCCACCCAGGCGCCCCTGGTTGGACTTTTTTTTTAAAGATACAGGAAAGTGTGGGAAACTGAGATCAACACAATATTCTGGGATGTGTTTGCGTCCCTAAAAGCTGTGGAAGACGTCACTCCCAGCCAAGCCAGGAACACGGACGAAGGGAAGATACCTGTGCTCTGGGACGAGCCACTAACAAGAGTCGGGGAATGTGCTTATTTGTGGAAATTACCCTGATTCCAGATTGATCTAATTTGCACTCGAGTTTCTCTTTCTGAAGAGCGTGTTCTCACAAGGTTTCAGTTGAAGAGTTAAAGGAAGCTCAGGTGGCCGACCCAGTGGCGCTCAGGGTTCAGACTGGCCCCAGAGGGTGACATCTGAAGGCTGGACACACGTCCTCCTGGTGCAGCCGTCGCGCTCGGATGTGCAGAGTACGGCGGCTGGGCCCGAAGGCGTGTGCTTGGCCTCCACTTCAGGCAGCGAGCGCAGGAGATGGAACTAGAGCCAAGTCTTCCAGACACGCGTTTTAAAACCAGATTCCGTTTACCTGCCTATCTGCGTGTAGAAGACATTCACAGGCCTTCCTGTGAATGTCTCGTGAACACCTTTTGTCCTGATCTTCTTTCCTGGTGGTGGTTCTCTGCAGGGCTGACTGTCATCAATGAGCTAATTCCGTAGGGATGATGGGAAATCCTTTGGCACCCAGTAGCCATTCCATTTCCTTCCGTCAGAGCCACAGGCCATTCTGAGGTGCCGTCGTTAACTAGAAACCTGCTGTTCCCAGCAACGGCGGCGTCTTCCTTTAGTTGATGGTCTCTCAAAAAACCACCACCGCGACCACCACCACTGCCCGGGATCTGGGGTTGATTAGCCAGTTTCCTAGTTCCCGCCCAGAACAGCGCCCTGTGTGGAGGCCGTGGTTTAGACGGACTCAGAGTTGAAGGGGGGGCGCACGGAAGTGGAGAACTCGCGCCTGCTGTTCGTACTGGCAGCAGGCACGCGAGTCCCTCCCGTTCTCTGAGCGGTCACAGAAGACCTGATGGTTAAGCCGTGAGGGGGAAGACCCCAGTTCCTGGGCTCTGGTGCTCCTGCGGCCTCAAGAGAGTCATGGGGTTGTGTCCTCCGTGCCTGTGCTCATTTTACAGGGAGACACCAGCAAAAGCTGGGAGGAGAGGACGACTACAACATGGATGAAAATGAGGCAGAATCGGAAACGGAGAAGCAGGCAGCCCTCGCAGGGAGCGACAGCAACCTCAACGGTAAGAGGTGTGCCGAGGCCGTGGGCTCACCCTGCATTTCACGTCGTGGTCCTCGTTCACTTCGGCAGTGACTGAACACTGAGTCCCAGCACTGATGTTGTAAGTGATCGGTCCGATCCAGAAGCCTTTGAACATGGGGCAGCGGAGGAAGAGGAGGGTTGGGGAGTCCGAGGTGAAGACCTTTCAGGAGGTCTGTGTGTGTTTAGGGGGCTCAGGCCCTCAGGTGTTGGCTAGAGGTTTTGTCTTCATGACATTTAGGGATTTCCCAACAGATGGCCGGGTCACCACTCGATCACTCTGTATCAGCAATCAAAAAGCCCTAACATCTGCACAGTACTTCCAAGGAGCTTTTTATAGGAGCTCTTTGTATTATTTTGAATCTTGAAGAGTCCAGGTCAGTGGGATGGATCAGATTCTGGATTTGTCCATTTGCTTGTGATAGGATTCAGGTTGGACATTTTTACAGCTGCAGTGTGCTCCCCTGCTTCCCACCAGGAGGCACTCAGGGCAGGCTGACGGCTTGGTTAAGCACTGCCCACTGGGGCTCTCCATCACTACGGGCCATTTTCCCTTCCTAACTAACAGGTCATCTAGAGAGGGGGATGCTTTGAAACGGTGTGGCTTTAACATCCACTGAAAACCCTTGTCTAGGGGCGCCTGAGTGGCTCAGTCGTTAAGCGTCTGCCTTGGGCTCAGGGCATGATCCCGGGGTCCTGGGATCAAACCCGGTATCAGGCTCCTCCGCTGGGAGCCTGCTTCTTCCTCTCCCACTCCCCCTGCTTGCTTCCCTCTCTCGCTGGCTGTCAAATAAATGAAATCTTTAAACAAAACAAAAAAACCCTTGTCTGATGACTTTTCTAATGCTGTCACCCTGCCACATACCCACTTATTGTCGTATTATGCGGTTTCATGGTTTCCTTTTTCAAATTTCATTTTTCTATCAGATTCTTAGTGTTTCTTTTCCTAGTTTTTAAGAGTTCTTTATATGCTAGGAGATTGCCCTTTATCTGTGGTGTAAGTTGCAGTACTTCTTCCCGGTTTGTGTTTTCGTTTTACGTATGGTGTTTTTTGCCATGTGAATGTTTGAAAACTTCTATGTCTTTTCTTTTATTGCCTCTGGATATTGAGTCATAGCAAGTTTTCCCATCTAGTGTTGGAAGGAATTCACCTGTGTTAAGTATGCTTTCAAATTTTTCTTTTAGTTCTATTAAAAACACAAATTCAGAGAACACCACAAAACAAACGTCTTTAGAAGGTAAATACCTTGTAACTGCGTCCCCACCCACCTCAAGGACTAGAACTTGACCAGCCCTCCAGAGGCCCCCTTCATTCTCCATAACAGCGCCCCCTATCCTGACCTTTCTAATAGGCATTTTCATGCATTTCTTTTTGGGCTTGTCACTCAAGTGGGCATCCCTGGACACCATAGTTTATCAATTTAAAATGGGTAGCTCTTTAAACCTTAGTCTGCAGTTTTCCCCTCCATTCCATTCCTTTCCTCCATTTGCCCTGGAGTTTTCCACAGTCCGCATAGTGCTGATTGTACATTCATAGTGCTGTTTAGTATGTTCTTTCCTTTTGATTTCCTGCATATTGGTAGCTGATATCCAGAGGCTTGGTAAGACTCCGGTCTGGGCTCAAGCCCTTGGTAAAGTGGGAGGCAGTGGTGTGTTCTTTCATCTGAAGGCAAGGAATGCCTTTCTTTTTGTGATAGAAGTAGCAGTTGATGTTCAGTGCCTTCATTAATTTATTCATGGTATTCTAATTAAGCTTTTCCTGTTCTATTTGTTAGTTGGAGTATTTTTATAAATAGGCAAGTCAGTGGTTTTAGTCATATAACATAGGCAGGATAAAAATGCTGGATTCTACCCCTTTTCACAATAATGAATTATTTCCCTGTCATCCTCTCAAGGTGATACTTAAAATACAAACTCAATGGATTTAAACCTAGTTGATGGGTTTCGCTCAATTGTATTTATTATCCTTTTTGAAGTTCCAAGTTGTCCCATCTTCTTTGGCCAGTGGGACCTTTCCCACTTTTTTTTTTTTTTTTTAAAGATTTATTTGACAGGCAGTGAGAGAGGTAACACAAGCAGGGGGAGTGGGAGAGGGGGAAGCAGGCTTCCCGCTGTGCAGGAAGCCCGATGCAGGGCTCGATCCCAGAACGCTGGGATCATGACCTGAGCCGAAGGCAGGCGCTTAACGACTGAGCCACCCAGGTGCCCTAGGGACCTTTTCCACTTTAATCTGAACCTTCAGGTCCTTTGTCTCTTGTTCCTGTCCTGCTCAGCCATGGCTCTCCACACTCAGCTGTTCTCCAACACCCCCACCCCCATGGGGCTCTACCTGAGGAACCCCAGAAAGGAATCCTGGCAAATGAGTTTCAGAAGTTCATGGAGCTCAGCCTCCCCTGGCCCGTCAGTCCTTACCATAGCTACTTTGTGGTCACCTGCTGCAGGAGTAGCAGAAAGTCTCCTGCTTTCTATTTGTAGTTTGTCCACTGACCCAGATACTTTCTGGTGTACATCTTTTGGCTGTTTGGGGCTCTCCTGTTCTGTTCTCAGGTCCGTCAGATGCTCCATTGCTCCTGTTTTCTTTCTAGACACTGCTAGCATACAGGCACTGTCCATTATTTTTGTCTCTGCTTGTGTTTTGGGGTCTGCAGGATTCCTTGTCATCTACTCTTGTAAATGTCTGATTTTTGAGTTTTTCAATGTAGTTGCTTTATGTAGGGACCCTGAAATTCAAAAACTATGCCACTGTTGTTACCATTTTTCCAGGATCATCTGTTTTTATATTTTACATTAGATCACTAATTCATAATTAATTTCAGATGTATTCAGGCAGTGTGGCACAAGATTGGGTCTAATTTTTTTTTCTCCTAAGGGCTGTCCAGTTGGCCCAACACCAGCTCAAGGCCACAGATCTGAGGTGCCACCTTTACCAAATAGATTTCTGTATCTACTCAGGTCTACTTTTCAGACTTTCTGTCCCATTGGTTTCCCTGCTGACTCACACTGTACCACCCTGTTCCGAATACAACAGCAGCAGCAGTTTAAATATCTGACAAGGCTACTTCTGGAAGATTTCAGCCAAGATCTCTTTGAATAAGGCTTCTTAACCATTTTGATTCCTTTTTGAACTCAGATCAGAAGTGTTAAATCTTACCATTCTACTCATGTCTCTTACCCTCTTTTTTCATATTACCCATTTCTGCTTCCCTGATCTACAATCAGAATGATTTCCTCAGACATAACTTCTAGTTCACCAATTTTTCCTTCAGCTATTCCTATCTGTTCTTTAATTCATGCTTTTTTATTCTTTGCTCAAATTTACAAACAAAAATTTTATTTCTTTAAATGTATCTGACTTTATCTTCCAGTTGCAGTATCTAAAAACCTTGTGGGTATTTCTTTTATCAGATTGTCCTTAGGTTACCTTCTTGTGTTTTGTGATTTTTAGCTGCGAGCTACTAGTTTCCTGGGAACTTTTACCTGTAGGAAGCCTCTGGGGCCTGGGTTAGAGCTGTACTGCACTAGAGGTCGTTTGCCTCTATCAGTCTCAAAAAGGGCACTTCAAAACCACAACCTCTTAAATAACGTAAATTCAGATATTTTTTGGATCACACAGGAAATGTGAGTTCAAACTGTATACTTGCATGGTTGTCTCCTTTAGAAATCCTTCTCCCCAGTCTAACCACTAGGCTTTCTTGCTGTCCCACCTTTACTGCAGACTTATTCTCCATTACCTTTAATCCAAAGACACAAGCCTTTGGGAGTTTCAGCTTTATATAGGAGGCCCCTTCTGGACTTCCCATCCAGAGTGGAGCCCTCGTCTTTAGTTTTTGTACCTCTGCATCTTTGGAAGCTGAGAAGGGAGAAGCCCAGTGTCTTCGGCTTCACAAGTCCTCAGGGCAGAGCTGGCTTTGCTGTTTATTACCTTCAGGAGTTGGAATTTTGACTTCACGTTTGGCCTCATAGATCCCTTCTTCTATTACCATTATAAACAGTGCATTTTAATGTCTTACTTTAAAATATTTTAACTTTTCTTTAAAACAGAATTTCCATATACCTTTCACCCAGGTTCCCCAAATATTAACATCTTATTTAACCATAGTCCAATTATTGAAGACATTAATATTGATACAATGCTATTATTCAAATTTAGTGAATTGTTCAACTTAATATCCCTTTTCTGGTCCAAGATACGATAATCCAGGATTATATGCTGCATTTATTGTCACACCTCCCTAGGGTCCTTTAACCCAAAACCATCTGTCTTTATCTTATGACGTTGACAGTTTTTGAAGTGTTCTGGCCAGTTACTTGGTAGAAAGTCTCTCAACTTGGGTTTGATTCAACAGTGCATTCTTTAAAATATCTTCTCATATTTCATCCAGCATGTCAGCTATTAGAATTACCAGAGTTGTTTGAGGTTTCTAGAAATACGAGTTTTAACTTGATTTTTAAATTATTTTCTTAGGCCAGGTGATTTTAAAATGCAACACATGAACATATTAGCAAGTCAGAATTTTAAACAAATATAAAGTCTCTTTTCCTATTCCTGTCATCAGTTCCACTCACTTGTGTACGTCAGTCCTTGATTATTTGCTGGTGGTGGTACTGTCTTAACATCTCTTCTGCTGTCCTTCAAATCCGTCTGGCGTCCTAAATGTCTGGCTTTGCAGTAGAGCTCTGGGCTCTTTCATCCCCTACACACAGGCGTCCCATGAATTTGACCCTGTACAAGGCTTCAAACAAAGTGAGGATGAAGGCAAAGAAAAATGCTCTGTCAACTTTTGTAAGAGTTTCAAGAATGTCATCACCATCATTTTAAGATGCTATCATTAAAATAGTTTGAAGACCCTCCTTGCTCCAGGGAAATTAGAAGAAAAAGGCATTAGTTCCAACTTTATTAGAGAACTTTAAAAGACAGTATTAAGGCATTTAATAAAATCATTAACCATTTAATGTGTGGTAGTTGTAAATCAGCATGGTGGTTTTAGGTTTTGTGAGGTCTTCCTTTGTATGTCCTTTGTCAAAGGACAGGGTAAGGATGATGGGAGCCACATGCAGACTTCAGCTCTGGAAGGAGCAGCTTTGGAGTCGTAAGAGCTGACCGGAGCTGCAGGTAGCTCTCGGGGCACCGTTGGAGGGACACCAACAGGGACGTGTGGAGCACAAAAGAGTTGCGGGTGTATCACAAATGTTATGAGTACATTTTATATTGTCCATTGTAGAGGACATGGGACATTATTTCACTATTTTAATCGGAAGTTTTTACATGTTTTAGCTTTATTTCATGGCACCATGTGGCCAAACATGTAGTCTCTTTGCTCTCTTGTCCTTGATTAGGAATGCGATTCCCCATTTATGCTGCAGTGGGAGACACTGTCCTCTTCATGACGCAGTCTCTAGACACTTAGGTCAAAGAGAAGCTGCCTGGCTGGTTTCCCTAAATGTTTTAATGTTAGATTATGGTTTTTTTTTTTTTTTTTTTTTTAGTTCTTAATGCTGAAAATCAGAAAGAAGACATGATAAATTTGCTTGATCAGCGTGGAAAGAGGAATCACACACTCTGAATCAACTGGAATCATAAACTTCATGTCAGGATTGAACAGAGATCACTACAAAATATTTATGAGGGGTTGAATACTGTGAAATGTACTAAGTAAAATATACAGCTAAAGATGATTGTGGAGTTTTAATATGTACTTTATGTAGGAAAATGTGCTGTAGATGGTTTTTGGGGGGGTATTTTCGAAGTGTTTATACTAAGGTGTCAAAATTTGTCAGCTAATAGGTATGAGAAGATCAACATCAAAAATAGAACCCAAGTTTTCCAAGTATGGTGACAGTGGCGCTTAAAAAATTCTGGAATGTAACTTTGTTTTAAAAAAAAAAAAAAAGCCTGTAGGAAGAGTTTGTCTTCTGACACCAAGAGACCCGCCGCACCTGAGAATTCTTCTCTGGTCCCTCTGGTGTCCCTCTTCACATGCTGTGCTGAGTGGCCGGTACCAGCCCGATATTTCTGTTCTCCCAGGTCAGTGCTGAACGATTACGGGCTTATGCTCTCACGTGCCCACTCCTGGTTCCGACAGTCAGTGGCCTGGAGCACAAAACTGTTAACATAAATATCACTAGCAACAGTTTTAAACAAGTCGATATACAAAGGCATTTTACGTGAGAATTTTTTTAAAAAACTACTTGTATAACCTTTGTCATTAATGTACAAAAATGCTTCTAAGTGACTTGTAATTTGAACATTTGTGATCGGTTTTTACTTTGCTTAGTATATGTGGGCAAAGCAAAATCTTCTGTATTAAGTCCGTATTACCAAGAGCCATGAGTGGATTAGACTTGACACAACAGGGGCCAAAGCAGAGCTGACCCTGGGGCCTGTGGCAGAGCAGGGGGGAGCAGCGCAGCACTGTGGGCGCATGTTTGCTGTGGACAGACTGCCCACTGCACCATTACAGGAAACGGAGAGGAAGCTGACGTTAAGGGTATATACAGTGTTACACGGGGAAAGTTTAGAAAGGCAAGAGACATGCAGCAGTTGTTTTTGCCATAGTCTGTATGTTTGGCTTGTGGTAAAGGACTATCAAAGTGATTTAAAAATCAAAAGTTAATGTTAATTTGAAAAGGACTAATCATAATTCACATTGAGTTGCTTCTCAGTATTTGCAGTAAATAGGCTCTTGCCACTGACTGGGGAAAGTCAAATTAATGACTCTCAGGTTGCAAAGGTAAGTGGGTGGTGATGCTTATGAAATACAAGTCACAGGATTTGAGATGCAGGAGCCTCAGATCACCTGATATAACCCCTCAACTTCAGAGAGGAAATGGGGGTCCAGAGAAGTTAGAGCTACACAGGCCGGAAAGCTGGTGAGCTGGATGCCTGGCCCATCACCTGGCCTGGCCTCACGGTGCCCCTGGCTGGCACTGAAGGCAGGACCTGGTTTGCATTCAGGTTAAGATCTCCAATGTGAATGTTACTTGTGTAGGTGTCTTTTTACTTAATTACTAAGATTAAACTTTTCCACCCAGAAAAGGCAACTAAAGAGGGTGGTTTGTAAGATTTTACCTAAGTCCTTGTCCAACTTCCCTTTGTGTCTTAGCCTTAGGGTTGATAGTCTCTTGCTTTTTCAATAAAGCCTCTATTCATTTCATGTTTAATCAGTATGCATAGAGTTCTGAGAAGACTGTTTAACTGCTTTGTTTTCCTTTACTGCCCTATCGGATCCCTAAAGAGTCAGCTTGCAAATTATGGATAAAGAATGGTGGTCTGCCTTAAACCTTTTGTGGACTGAGATGGGATGTCAATTTAAATAAAAAAATAACCACGCTGTTTCATCTTCATGTACAAAGGCACCAACGGCCATTCGTTCAGGATGTGTGTACCGTGAGCAATTTCATGCTTTCTTACCACTGGCTTTCCTTGACATCACACAGGCACCTATTCCAAGGCAACAATTTAGAGAGGTGTCGTGGCTTTTTAAAAAAAAAAAAAAAACCTGTGTAATACGTAAGTAGCCGCAAACCCCCCACTTTGGTCTTTTGGTTTCATCCAAAATTAGCAGCTATTCCAATTTTTAATAGGTTTGAACTATTTAATTTACACCTTCCTCTGTATTCGCAAATGGGGACTGCAGATTCCCTGCACAATAGATTTCTTGAGTAATGAAAGCACTGCACATACTTAACTGTACTTTCATGTGATGGAACTTGAGAAATAAACCAATACCTGTTAAGTCAGTGTGTGGTCATTAAATAACTAGATTGGTACTTGGCATGATTGTTTTAATTAATTGGCAATAGTTGGTTATCCTTAGCAGAACCTGGAGTGGTGGAAGACAAGAGTGAATTCAGGATCCTTTAAGGTCCAGTGGCTCGGTCTACTACCCCTAAGATTATTAATTATAAATAACTGATAGTTTATAGAATACTAAACTTCTAAGCCTTGTCGCTGAATTTTACAAAAAATACAAAAAGATTCCACATTATTAGCTTAGACTTTGAAAATGTTCATTAGTGTCAAAGGGAAATAGCTTAATAATTTAAATGTTTACTATTTTTCAGCATAGAGCAATACTTTAAGTGTACTAAGCCACTGTCCCTTAAAAACTGGCTTATAAAATTCTGATAATGTATAGATTGAAGGATTACTCGAAGTTGGTACCATCACATGTACTTTTTAAAAAGCTAAAGTAAAATGCTTCCATCCTTGTTGGTGTGCCTGTGAAACATCTCTGGGAAAGTTAAAGGACTTGAAATAGTCTCTTTAAATTTATGCGTAAACGGCACATGAGTTTTATAAACTAAGACTCTACCACTTGAGACAAATGCTTGTTTTCCTATCCTTACTGCTTAGGATAAAATGATACCATCTAATGTAGAATAAAAATCCACGGCAGCATGAGCCAGGAAGAGGAATGAGCAGCAAAGGAAGGGTAGGGCCTCTGGCACTGGCCACTAAGTCTGTTTTCGAAGCCAGCAGATATTGGAAAGATCCCCACTTGAAAACGTTGCGTGGGTTAAACTGAATATTTAGTAGTGAATAAAAAGTATGCCACATTGAAACCTAACCCTAAAAATTAACAATCTACACATTCCTACCTCTCGAATGTCACTAGCAAACATTATGCATGTTTTAAAAGTGCCAAAAGGAACAGTTAAAGGATGTTTTTTAAAAAAACCTCTATATTATAGGTATATAATTTAAGACAGCATGACACACAAAATCACAATCCCCATGTAACTTAGTCTCCCTAGATAGTTTAGAGGTCCCCCCCACCCCACATATTCCCTTTTAAATGTATTTTGCCAAAACCCCATTCAAGTGTTTGATCAATCCCGTTTTGAAACTTTTGAATAATCTATTTGAACTACCCGAGTAAACACCTTCAGTTCTTAACATGCATCAACAAAGTGCTGTTATTTTTCATTTCCAGTAGTGCATTTTTTGTCAAGAAATTTATTAACCTTTACAAACACTATTTTCACTCATTCATAAAAAATGATTTATGATTAAATCTGTAATAAAACCATGTAACGTTCATCACTGCATTCAGTAAGCCCAGTTTCATCCATGGAACATAACAAACCACTTTAAAACAGCAGTTTTCATTCACGTCGTATAAGGCTGTCAAATTAAAAGTATTTCTTATAATACGCTGTTATCCAAGAAATCCATTTCACTTCACGTTATGTGCTGAGACTGACGGATGGATCCCCTTAGAATCTGAAAGTAGATTCTGCCCCTTGATGTCCCCCTTTGAGTATTTCTCAAACAAGTTTCACAACAGGAAAGTATTTGTGAGCAGAGAAATCGAATTCAGGAGGAACCTGTAAACAAAGGCAGAAAGTAAACACGTGTATTTACAAATAGTACAGTATTTTAGATTTTTCTCCTGATTTTAGAGATAAGGCAGCACAAGAGAGGGGAAAAAAAACCTGGTTTAATGACAAAGAGGATAGGAACTAACCTGGAGGGAAAACAATGAGCGTATCTCTGGGTTTATGAAAGAACAGTTAACAAAGGCAAATGGACTTCAATCACAGGGAAGGGTCGCGAGTCAGCACACTTGAGTTCCTGGCTCCTGGACAGTACTAAGCAATGAAACCACCTCTAGGAAAACAAGGCAGGAGGTAAGGAAGGCAGAGAGCAAGCCGCAATGGGAGTCCACAGCCAGGCGGAGGTACGGGCAGCGCCCGAGTGCTCAGCAGCATACCGTGTGTTGCTACATCAGCAGGGAAGCTTACGGAATTTACCATCTTTTGAGCCATTAAACAACGTCTTTAATTACTGAAGCACTCACTTTTCTACAGGCAGATGACTTAAATATCTCTCCCATAATTTGTTTTCACACATTTTGTTTTACAATAATTTACACAAGGGAGGGAGGGGAATGGAAGGGCAGACCAGAAATTTTAAGTCAATAAAATCTCTAAGTTTCAAAGCAAAATGGCAAGCTCTAGTTATTTTCTGCCCCTGAACCTCTTTTAAAGGGATGATTTTTGAATGTTTTACCTTTTTGTAATATTTGTGCATCTTATTTTTTTAAAAAGTTCTGCAATGATTTAACACATTTACTTTCCCCACAACACACTTACCTTAGATTCCTTTTTGTGTCCTCCTGCCAATAACTTCATGACCACAAAGTTGGGTTTGGCAACCTTTAAGATTCTATTGACCTAAACAATGAGCAATATTAAGCTATCAAAACATAAAATTCAGAGTCAAAATGTCTATATTATAGTTGTAAGAACTTTGCACAAGGTAAACGTTGATATTTTATTAAATAAAGGCAACTTAACAACACGAACAGACATACTTGTTCGCGACCACAGAGCTCTACTTCGGTCAGCTGTGCTGCCTGGAGGGGCCCTCGGGTCTCACTGTCACTAAGCCTGTAGAGCGTCCGGCTGCAAAGGCAGCCACGGAGCAGCCGGGGCGCAGACTATGTAGTTAGAGTGCTTGCAAATCAAGTACTAGCTGTGAAACCTCTGGCAGGTTCTCTAGCCTCTCTGTTCCCTAGTTCCTTCAAATCTAAGCATGGGGACAATAATTTGACTCCCCAGCCCCGCACAGACCTGCTGGGAGGCTTACTAAGTGCGCTAACACGGACGATGAGCCGAGAACCACACCTTGCCGGTAGGAGGTAGCCCGTGTTTCCCGTCACTCCTGACTACCACTCGCCTGAAGGTTTCACCTGAACAAATGAACAGAAGACTGGAATCCTGCATTCCTCCTAAAAGGGAGTAATGTGCAACCTGAAGAAAAAAGTTCCCACTGCTCCTCGTTGCTGACTGACCTCTCCAGAAACACATCTCACCGTAAGTTTGGAACGGTTTCTCCTCAGCCCCAGATAACACCTCGCCTGTCCAGATGACAGCTCTGTCTGGGCCTCCCAACAGGTGCGTCCCAATCTGAGCTCCTGACTTCTTGGCCCAGTCTCCCACCTGTTTCTGCTCCATCCACAGCCTCCCCACTGGCTCCATCCACTCAGGGGCTCAGGCCCAAACCCAGAAGTCCTCCCTGACTCCTCTTTTCCTCACCCACATTCAGCCCATCTTGTTTCGGATCACCTCCACTGTCCACGCCATCTCTCACCAGATTACTGCTGTGGCCCCTACTGGCTCCCCTGCTCCCACTTTTGCCCCTACCACAGTCTATTTTCAGCACCGGGGCCAGAGTGAACCTTTAGAACAAAAATCCAATCTGGTCACTTCTCTGCTCAAAAACTTCCAACAGCTCAAGCCTTGTTCCTCCCACTCCAGCCACACCCGTCCGTGCCTGTAGGGCCTTTACAGGTGCAGATCCCTCTGCCCATAGGGCTTCGTCCCCAGTGGCCATGTGACTGGCTTTTTCACTTTCTTCAGAGATTGGCTCACAAGCCACCTTAACTTAGAAATGCCTAATCCCCTGCCACCTCCCTACCCACAGAATTCACTATCCCCATTCCCAGCTTGATTTTTCTTCATGGTCCTTATGATCTTCTAATATACTATATAATTTATTTACTGTCTGCAACCTCCACCACCGTCAGGAGGGCTGGGGTTTGTCTGGGTTTCTTCACTAGTTTGTACCACAGGGCTGGGGACACAGTAGGCACTCAACAAATACTTGAGTAAATGAATTAAGTTCACTGAAAGAACTATGCCATCTATTATGGGTACCTTCCTCTAATTTTTACATTCCCCTTTGTATTTTCTTTTATTACATGATTATATAGAACAAAAAGTCATCTCTCTCCTATCCCTGTTCCCAAGGTACTAGCTCCCCTCCCAAGCAGCAAACATTGTTACAAATTCTTAGGAATTCTTACATCTCTTTCTGGAGATATATTATACTCCTATAATATTTGCACACATACAGAGTTCCTGGGCCCCTTTTGATTGAAATGGCAGCATACTATACACAGTTTAGTACTTTGCTCTTTAAACTTCTTATATCCTGAAGAACATTCCATTACAGTATATAACAACCTTCTGCGTCCTTTTCAAGACCACACAGTATTATATGATGTATCATCACTCATTTGACAGTCTCTGTTGAGGGACAGTGAAGTTTCCTCACTTCTTTGCCATGAGAATCCTGCTGCAATGACGACTCCTGTGTTATTAGCCACTTGCTTCCCTCACTGCCCACATGTGCACATATTAGATAAATCCCAAGCAGCAGAACTGCTGGGCCAAAGTATCTGTGCTTTTTTAACAGGTAACTGCTATAAATTTCCCTTTCATGGAGGCTGTACCAAGACATACTCCCCCAGTCTGAGTGTTACAGGCAAAGCACTCTCATTTGCGGACTACATGCATGTCAATATAATCAGGCATACAGCACACTGTGAAAGCAACAAGAGGCTGCAACTCTGTATCCTGCAGGCTCCAAGGTCCGTAGAATAATATCTCAAAATAAAATCTCTGAACAGTTAAGCTCTATTTTAAATGGTCAAGTGGAATAAGGTTTTTACTTCCTGTGATAACTGACCAGAGCATTTTTCATTTTTAAGATTTATAGAATTAGATTTTAATATAATAAACTATACATTAAAATAAAAACTTTTAAATCACCATTTCTGAACTGCGGATCACTCTGGATCCAATTTCTGTTCTTCTTACTACTCAGTTTATGGTTCTATGTCTTAATTTCTCTTTGCATTGATCTCAAATTTACACAAAGGAGCTATTTGCTTTCATCAGGTAATTTTAAGTCTTTGTTAGGTTAGCAAAGCTAGTTAAAATCCTTGCCAGAAACATGACAGGCTTCCTTATTAATACTGTAAGATTCATTTTTATAAACTGTCATCTAGTAGAAATACGTATTTCCCGCCAAGCTTTTCCTCCAGAATTACTGTGACTGCAGTCTTACCTCGTGGTCTGGGTTTGGGATATTTTCCAGGATCATTTTTGCCTGCTGAAAGTGCTTACTAGCTGCCACATACAGTTCTGGAGATTGAGGAGGAGGGCTGTATTTATTGAGGTCAGACATTTCCTAAAAAGGGGGGGAATACTATATTATTCAAAACACGTTTAATATGAAAAACTCCAAAGTAGCTTTTGTAATTAAAGAATTCTACCCTGACTCATGATTCATATATAGATACTAAAGCAAACACTCGAAATATGTCCCTATTTTTCCCTTCCCAACCTTTGTATGTTACCTCATATTATCCTCATACTTAAGATAACTCTTAATGGGATGAGTGCATCCAGTAAGAGCCAAATAATTTTCACACTAATGAAAACTGCTGTTTTATCACCTTGTCACAGGTCCAATAGTCTGATTTGACTATTTTAATGAAGCAGCTAGGTTCACACAGCGTATCTCTTAAGAAGGTCTAAGACTCCTTCGTTCACAATTGCTTTAATGAGCAGAGTCACCTTGAACTGCAGATAGTGCACCGGTGGTGGTGTCATTACACTGTTGAACGGAGCAAATCTGTGCTCGTATCGAACTTGTTCACTGTCAAGCTCAAACTTGGGTTTTCGTACTTTGCCATCCATGTCAAATGCTACCATGGTCTAAAGGAAAAAGAAAATGAAAGAGAAGATTGTATCAATATGAAAAAGTGAACTCCTCATTAATACAGAATAGAAAACAAGAAATAGCTATTTACACAGAGTTAAAACAATTTTATGGTTCAGAAATCAGGAATAGGAAGAGAAAAACTGGCTTTCATATATATATATATATATAATTTATCTATTTGACAGAGAGAGACAGCCAGGAAGAGAGGGAACACAAGCAGGGGGAGTGGGAGAGGAAGAAGCAGGCTCCCAGCCGAGGGGCCTGATGCGGGGCTCGATCCCAGAACGCTGGGATCACGCCCTGAGCTGAAGGCAGACGCTTAACGACTAAGCCACCCAGGCGCCCCTTCATATTCTTTTATGTTATGTGCCATATTTATATAAAAAATTTTCAAGTTCGGTGTTTAATCCATTACTACTTTGCCCAGGGAAATTGTACCACATGCACATTATTCTGCTATAACACACGCTTTTAGAGTTGCTTCGAAACCTTCAAGTAAAAGCTTCTAAAGCAGAAAAGTCATATGTAATAAGAAAAGCATAGGTCCTGCTTCTCAAACAGAAGTCCATGTTTTGTTTTATATATTTTAATGTAGGTTGCCTCAAATAATTTCTTGAATTGCCCAGGACAACTCAGCACTTGCTACCTCCTGAAAATGCTTGCTTTTGCCTAAGCCATTCATTGTGGAGCCTACCCCCTTCCTAATATGCTCCTAAAGAAATACAAACAGACCCCATCTCTTCCAAGAAAACTTTTCTGATCATGAATCAGAAATAAACTCTGCCTTCTCTCATTACTTGTGTCACACATGTCACCTGACCTGTCATTACCTAGACACCTGAGACAAGGATCACATCTGATTAGACCTGGCATCCTTAAATGTACTTCGCAGAAGTTATCTGACACATGGCAAGGGTGTTAAATTAATACTTGTCGACAAATACTTGCTAAAGAAATTAATGAAAACTAGACTTGGAGAAAAGGTAATCTTTAAGCAGACGGTTAGTAAACACAAAGGCAAAATTAGAATCTGGAAAGAATCACAGGAAAGAGTCCATTTTAATTAAGCTATGTAACAGCAATGTGGTTAAAAAGTAAGAAGCAAAAAGAACTTCATTTGTGACAACTTACTTTAAACATTCCAGCACACATGTTCTGATATGCCTGGCTCATTGTGATCTCTCGGCTCAAGGGGCGAACTGTAATTAAAAAGAAAATCACCCACACTCTTTTCCCCCTCCTCTTGCATTACTGTGGGAGAAAATTTAATTTTAAATAAATCTTCCACCTTGTTTACTTAAATTAAAAATTCAAAGTCTGTTCTTACAGGTTAAATTTTACTTTATGGCCCAAATCTACAAATAATAAAATATAACTGAAAGGCTTTTTAAAAAGTCATGTTCGCTAAAGAAGTAATACCATAAAATTCTGGTATGAAGTAATTTTAACTTCTTTTGAATTCACCATACAGACTTAATTTCTGAAACAGGAAACCCATGCATATAAAAACCCATCCAAACTGGTGAAATCCTAATGAAATACACAGTAACATTTTGTAACATCTGTAGCAATATATGTACCCTTCCACTAGTGATCAAGAGAGCAGTGCCTTTGAAACATTTCTTTCTCCTCCCGGGCTTTGGGTGTTGCACCAGGGCCCTCTGTGATCATCTTTCTGTGCCACTGTAACAGCACAGTTCCAGATCGACTCCCTCCAAGTGGTCAGCCTTCTGTCGAAAATCAAGGGTTTCCTGCTGCCTTGTTCCTTGACTTATCCTGCTTGCACACTCTATGTGGCTACTTCCTCTTGTCCTAAGGTCCTCTAACCCACAGAATAGCAAGGAAGTAAAAGAAAAGCAAGCGACAGCACCAAAGAGGCTTGCGTCACTAACACTGGGACTCCGTGTCTACCTTATACTTTCTGAAGAGAAGATGGGCAAGAACTGAGATGTAAGATTAGTTCACCCGTAATAAGGCACAGGCAGCTCTCCATCTATTTGTAAAAATTAAAGTGCACTCCATTATTAGTTACTTCTTAAATTTAAAAGTAATCCATAGTACCTTTCTTCTTTTTTTTTGTTTTTTTACTGCTCCGGCCTTTCTGCTGCTCTTCCATGATCCTTTCCTCTGCCATCTGAGAGCCATCAGCACGACTTAATGTCGACATCAACCACGCATAAAGGAATTCTGACAGATACCTTCAAGGGTACCAAATGTTAGTTAATGGAAGATGTCTACATGAGATAGCTTTATCACCACAGGTATTGGTACTAATAAAGAGATATTTTTAATACTGCTTTAAAAGTTAAAAAAAAAGCCAGATTATTCAATTAGATAACTGATTAGATCTTACAAGAAATGAGCATTATAAACGATTAACTTTTCCTTTTTCATAGCCTTATATTACTGGACAATGCTGAAAAATGCTTAATTTCCTACAATGATAAGCATTTTACAACTTTTCAAAAGATGTCTTGATAATTATATTTATATATGTAAATCAAATGAATGCACATTAAACTATTTTTTTAATGATTTCAGCACACACGTCACCTCAGCCTGTTAAGAAAACATTTTATTTTACTGTTAACTGCAAGAGAAAGCAAATACAGAAAAAAAAAAAAAGTAAAATTACAGGCATTATACCAAAGCATTCTAAAAAATTAAGAACATTCAGGCTTATAATTTACTTGAGTTTATTCAATAAATGAAACGTGAAACAGATTATTTCACTCAATACTAACTTTTCAGAAGCTTAACCAATATTACATTCTCTTATGCCCAGAGAAAGTGGTTCAAATCTAGGATATGAATATACTTTATAATATAACCCATAATAAATAAAATTAAGGACCACTACTACATTAAGCTAAAATCAAAGATTTAGAAGAAATTTTATTATGATCAAGGATAAGCACATAATGCCTATTTCCAAAATTCTCCAAAAAGTTAAGGCAGGTTACAATATTAAAACACTTACCCTCCCCCCACCAAAAAAAAAGAAAGAAAGAAAATTTAAAGCAAAACAATAAGTAGTCAAAAGATACACCTGAGGATAAGCATCGTTCCTTTTTGTTACAGCAAAACAAAAGCCCCCCAGTCAATAAATCAAAACTGTATTGGCAAAAAAACCAAAAAACCTCCAAAATGCCTGGAATGGCTTAGGTGCTGTGTTTTAGAGCTAAACTGAGCACCATGTTTCCGGGCAACTAAGGCAAACTGGGAATATATTTTTATTTCATTAAAAAAAAGCATATTGTTTCATATGAAGATAAAATAATTCCTGACAATTTAAGAAAAGCAGTTAGAATATCCTTTTACAGGGTACAAATGAATTTTCCCCCTATCACACTATGAAATCTGAGGGTCTATATCTTAACTCAGGGAGAGGATTTCTGCAGGGTATTAATGCTGCCTTCTACCTTCTAAATATCGAACCCAACGATAGATGAGTGAAGGATATAGTTGGCACAAGTCAGGCTTTTCTTGTCAAATACCAGATACCTTGGTGAGCTTTTATTAAATGCATTATCAAAATTAATACATAATTGTATCTAAGGAGAGCCAGAGCACAGATATTCTAGACCAGTGGTTCTCCAACTGTGATCTCTGGACCAGCAGCAATATCACCAGAACTAGTTAGAAATGCAAATGACTGGGTCCTACCCCAGACCTATAAACCAGGAACTCAAGGGACCAAGCCTAGCAAGTGACCATGATGCACTCTAAAGTTTGAGAATCAGTGTTTTCTGCTGTTCATTTTTAAAGGGCCCACATGCTTTTGGAATGGTTATATTCATGAACAATAACAACAAGCTTATCTTGTGAAAACGCTAGAGCCCAATCTATAATTTTGAAATTGAAAAGCAGTTAAAATTCACATGAAAGTAGACCACAAGAGTATTTACAGGCAAAAACTAAAATTTCTTTCATGCAAAAGAAATTAATCTGCTCAAATATGTAGGTACATTTCTAATGGAGTGTTTATGTGATTATCATTCATTTGCTGAATTAAGAGCCCAATTCTTTGTGCCAAAAAACATAAATATTTTACTTTGAGGAATCAAGGGCACAAAAGCTTCCCATTAGCTGCCTCAAATCTCAGAGAAAGAACCTGAGCATGTTCCCCTACAAAATGTCTGGTCTGAATACTGTTTACTATGAATTAATAAGAAAACTTACGCCAAACAGCTATATTGACATCTGTTGGTAAGAGTTGTTACCTACATAAATACTGGAGAGTATACCAAATAATATTATCCTCATATTACTTCAGTTCATGTTCAAATTCAAGTTCCTAGCCAAAAGAGTTATATGTTAGGAGCCCTAGCAGCCATGATCAAAAAACCACGTCAGTGTGGGAGAGAATTACCTTCCTTCTTTGCAGCGACTCAAGGAATATACAGTATCTTAATTTACTATGTTAAATAATCCAAATATGAGTTCAAAAGATGAACCACATTAAGATCTCATATACTAAACTTAGCTGCTTGTCATGAGCAACACTGGTTATTCTTAACAAAATACCACCGTCCTTGGCGAGACTAAGAAAAGGATCCATTGACTGTGATTTTATTTTGTTTCCATGGCAGCTTGCCCACGCCTGAAGTACTTCCAAGCATCCTCTTACTAGGTTTCTTCATCCCATATTCAAGTGAAATAGAAGAACTACTGGCTGAGGATAAAGGATCTCTTATCAGCTCCTTCCAAGCTCCTGAGATAAATCCCCAGGGTGGCAGTTTCCAACAGTGATGCTCCCAATGATAATCTTAGCCACGATTTCTTCTCAGAGGAAAGATCTGGTTCAGATTTTGAACTTTAATTCAGTTAAGTATATTCCACAGCTAGCACCTAGCGTCACTGAAGTCACGACTAAACGTGTGTTAATTTTTCTCTCTAGAAACAGGCAAAAGCTCTTCAATTAATCCATCTACTTTGGAGTACATTCCATTTAATAATTTTTAAATAAATATTCAATGGCTGGAAAAAACATATTTGTATGATGTTATAGCACTTAAAGATGTTCAAGACTGTCTGTCTCTAAATTTTAAGATATTCTTCAATTGTCCCATAACTAAAGTTAAAGTACACTAAATGAAAAAGTACCCTGAAATTATATTGTGTTCTACAGATGCTCTCTCAGATCTTATCTACTCTACCCACCACCAACTTTAACTCATGTTGTTCTCTTACCAATATATGTAGTAGTACTCATGCATGCTGTAGAGCTCCAACTCAAAGCCACTCAGAAGATACTGGATCATAATTCGAAGGTTATGATAAAGGACCCAGGTACCTAAACAGGCCAAATGTTGCCTTTGGGGTTCCTGTTTCAACAGCATAGTGTGAAGGGCTGCATCAACCTTCTCTGCCTATCAGAATAAAATGTCATAACATTAATTTTCTTTTCAAGGTAATAAGAGAATTAAAAAAAACACAACAGCTAAAATAGCATTTAAGCAGAAAATGTAAAACTTGTCACATGAAGAACTCATATTTTCAAAACATTTTTGGTTAGGTTTAAACTTTTCATTTCATGGTGGATAACGTTTATGTAAACACTCCTTAAACTAAAACGACATTTTTATTGAACAAAAATACAAAATATTGACTCCAGGTCTTTAGTTATATTGTCAATTAATACTGCTGCTTACAAATTAAAATTTTTATTAGAATGTGAACTTGTTGTAACATACAGAACTTGTTCTACATATATTTTATAATTTATTCTGATTATCAAATAATTTAAGATGTTTCTCAATCTGGATTATTCTCTTTTTGTAAACCCTTTCTTTGATACAAAAAATTGTTACATATAAATAAATGCATCATATTGAAAAATTAAATAGTCAAAATATCATTACAAAGAATTATTTTTAAAAATCTGATCAAGGTACATGACTATCTTAATTTTAGAAGGGAGGGCAACTTGTTGGCTCTTACCTCATCCTGCAAGGTAGCAAATTCCTCAAGAATATGACCGAGCTTATCTCTCTGTCGAGCCCTATTATGTCCATGAATCTGAATAAGACTACAGAAGGGCTGTAATACACATAGTTTGTTAACTGTCAACGTAAAAATACTTGACACTAAAGAAAATTAACATTCCAAGTGTTCAAAATCTAGTTTAAGGGGAAAAATACTGTGGATGTAAGAACCAGGACTATGCGTATTTCTTACATAGGTATTTCTTTTTAAAGGAAACTCAACATGAGAATTTATCAATAGCCAGAAGAAAGTGGCTGTTAATGAAACTTGTTTTCATATGGCAAAAATATCTTACTTTGATCTTTAGATATCTTCCCACAATTACAAGAGAATAGTTTCTTTTCTGCTTATTTCAAGCTATAAGCCAATGTTCAAGGGTGACATTTCTGTGCTGCTTTAAACACACCAGAACAATTATAAGGTTTGAATAATGGCTAATACAGTTGACCCCTGAGTAACACAAGGGTTAGGGGCACTTATACCCCATATAATCAAAGTCCATGTATTTTGACTCTCCAAAAACTTAACTACTAATAGCCTACTGTTGACTGGAAGCCTTACTGAGAACATACATAGCCGGTTAACTCCTATTTTGTATATGTATTATATACTGTATTCTTATAATAAAGTAAGCTGGAGAAAAGAAAATGTTATTAAGAAAATCATAAGAAAGACAAAATACATTTACAGTACTGTACTATATTGAAGAAAATGTGTGTATAAGTGGACCTGTACAGTTCAAACCTGTGTTGTTCAAAAGTCAGTTGTTCTCTAGAAACCCTAGGTTCTTCTATTTCTATTTTACATCATAAACTATTGTAATACTTCACTAATCAGACAACACACATGAATGGTACGATGCTGTGATTTAAGAAATATGAATTAGAAGGTATAATTTTAAATACGTACAGTTTGACAGATATTATCTCATTTGATCAAGAACTAGCTTCTAAGAAGTACAGGGGCACCATTAACACCTCACTTTCTAAAGACTGGGAAGTGTATAGAAAAGTAAAGTGATCTGCATGATAATGATAAAATGTTAATGATAAAAATGAAATCTGACCTTTTAGTTCTCCTCCTTTCACCATACCATGCTGCCTTCCTATATATAGTATATTAGTATATATATGCAAATTATATATATATATTAGTAACTGGAATTAAGCCCCCAAACCTGACTGCTTCAGTTCTCCAAGAGAAATGTTTATATAATTAAATAACATACGATTAATTTAATCAATGACAAGATTTGTATTTTTTCCTAATTACCTGGGATTTGAAAAAAATCTGTGATCTTATCTACATTAATAATTTTAATTTTACTATAATCCTGTTCATTAAAGTAGTACAAAGAGAAGGTATCTGGAACTATTATAAACATTCCTGTTTATAAGGTCAAAAATAGTTTTTGTGCCCATTTACAAAAAATGGGTACAACTTATCCAGTTTCTGTGGTCCCTGGGGTAGTTATAGTGAAGACATCAAAGGTGCCTCAGTATCTAACAACCCGCCAGGAAGACTTCAGGTTAGAAAGCTAGCTACCTACTTGAGTGTAAGAGGAGAAATTTTTTATTTATTCAATGAAAATGAATAAGAGATGTTAGATGAAAAAAATAACACAAATTAATGCTACTGAAGGAATTATACCCCACAACAATCCAAACTGTAGTTCTTACCCGGACACAGTGAGTAACAAAGGAGTCAATACAGTCCTTAGCCTGGTGATTATTATATAGGCAGCACCTGTAAGATAATACTCATTAAAATCAAACTATTTGGCCTACAAAAAGCAGCAGTTATTACTATAGGTGCTACCAACAAAGAAGGTGGGGAAAAAGAGAAAATGGAATCAAATACATTACTAAATTAAAAACTAGCATTAGATTAAGAAATATTTCACTTATATATAAATATTTCATTTATCTGTTATTCACATAAATGTACACTATTTCCAGTTCTTTCAGTTCTACATTTGGACAAGTTGGATCCAACAAGATCAAATTAACAAGAGAAGAAAAATTCCAAAGTGCCAGTTTTTCATGACCTGATTGCAAAAAAGTTTTTCTACAACTGACATCCTCACAGACTGTGCTCATAATAGTAATTACAAAGGAAATACTATACAGAATCCTAATTTTTTCAAGATGTATCCACATTTCCAGCCACTGAAAATCATCACCTATATATTTCTGGTACCTCACCTATCCTCATGAAGTGGTTTCCTTGTGGTGTCCCTTATCTCAGTTAATAGCATCACTTCTTGACTAAAGCCCTCCTGAGCACAGTCTGGGAGGATCTGCCACCTGCCTAGTCCTGGAGGCACTACCAGGGCTGAAGAGATGGGAAGACTGTATTTTTCTAAACCTGAGGTGGGAGGTCAGTAGTCCTTTGCACCTAAGAAGATGGGAAAAAGCAACGACTTTCCCCTGGCTCACTGATAGGAGCAGACAACGTACTACTCCTCAGTGTTTGCCATAACTGAACAATCTGACCAGAGCCTGAAAGATAAACACAGCCATAATCATGCAACAGAAAATGATAGTGCACGCAACAGCCAGGAGAAAAGAAAAGGCAGAACGCCTGGAATAGGTGGTGGCAAGAGGAAGGTGCTGGAAGGTCTGTTATATCTTTACCTCCAAAGTAAAAAAAATTACTTAAGGTGATTAAAATAAAGCTCTTAAAAAAAAAGACTTTCTGGATCCAAAAATTAGGATTTTCAAATTTAAAAATTCAATAAAAGAATGACATTATTGCCTTGAAGGTCAAGAGGAAGAAGTTTTTCATATCATGGCAAAAATAATAAAAAAGAGATAAATATATGTAAATATAAATAAAAGAGATAAATATGAAGACTATGGAGAAGAGATCTAGAAGACTTAGTATATGAGGGGCTTGAAAAAAAAACAGATGAAGGCGAAGCAATAATTACATAAAAAATAATAAAGAATAATTACTGATTGGAAGACCTGAGGCTTTAATGACTGAGTTCCTCATAGGATTAGCTGAAAGTCACACATATACATTCTGGTAAAACCCTTAAACTCCAAAAAAAAAAAAGAAAAGAAAGAAAAAAAGAAAAGAAAAGAAAACTTTACAATCTTCCAGAAAAAGTGCCAAATCACTTACTAAGGAAAAAAAAGAATCAGATCAGGATCACATTTCTTTCCTTTTTTTTTTTTCAGGATCACATTTCGTATCTGTAACACTGGAATTTTAAAACAGTGGAATAACAAGGGTGTCTGGGTGGCTTGGTTAAGCATCTGACTCTTGGTTTCGGTTCAGGTCATGATCTCAGCGTTGTGGGATCAAGCCCTGCATTGGGCTCCGTGCTCAGTTAGAAGTCTGCTTGAAATTCTTTCCCTCTTCCTTTGTTCCTTCCCACGCTCTCACTCTCTCCCTCTCTAAGATAAAATAAATAAAATCTTTAAAAAAACCAGTGTAATAACATTTACAGACTATCATAAAAGAACTTTGTTATATACACAGTCAATTCTCAGTATTCATGATAGTTCTGTTCTTTAAAGCTTGGTGGACACTGAGACAATATGGAAACACTGCTCCTAGGGTAAAATACAGGGTTAGGTTCCTGCCAGCCTCTGGTGACACCATTTTCATCAACTGATCCCTATATAACTTTACATTATGTATTTTATTTAGATGCCTTATGTAACGTACACTGCTGATTCATTAGCAAACTCAGGCCCGAGTGAAGCTTATCTAACACACATATTCTCTCTGAAAGGCAAGCTACAGCCTTCTTGTGCTGAGGAATACTAACTAGACAGCACATCATCACACATGGAGGCCATCTGAAACTATGAAATCACCATAAAAAGGACAGAAATGTGTGAAGAACCTGGCATCTAATGGAGCTGTTTACAGAACTGCCTTGTTCAAAGCTGGGTGACTCAAATTTTTTTGCTGCTCTGCACATGTCTGCAAATTAAGCCAGTGGAGCAAACATTGATTTGAGGGTTACAAACACATTTTAGCAAGTTAGCGAGATTTGCAAATATGGTATCCTCAAACAATGTAGGTTGAACTGTAATTAAACCTAAATGGCTAATAAAAGTGCTAAAGGAGGACTGTTAAATAGAAAAGGAAAAAATGCAAATTAGACATAGACACTATTTCACACATATCAGATTGTCAAAATTTCTGAAGTCTGATAATGACAAAGTCCAAACAAAGTCTGGGAAAACTAGAATTCTTATACACTGTTTTCTGGCATAAAAATTAGTTTAATTATTTCAGAAAGCAATTCGGCAAAACTAGTGAAGTTGAAGATGCACACATTCTATGATCAGCAATTAATTTCAGTTTTTGTTTTCCGTTTTTTTTTAAAGATTCTATTTATTTGAGAGAGAGCAAGAGAGCACAAGCAGGTTCCCTGCTCAGTGACATATTCAAAGAAGTTCACCACAGTACTTTTTTCTTTTTTTGAGAGAGAGAGCACACAAGTGGGGGTGGGGGAGAGGAGAAGAGAGAGAGAATCCCAAGCAGGCTCCACACCCAGTGAGGAGCGTGACACAGGACTCAATTCCATGACCCCAAGATCATGACCTGAGCCGAAATCAAGAGTCAGACGCCAACCAACCGAGCCATCCAGGTGTCCCCAGCACTGTTTTCAACAGCAATAAATTAGAAACAACCTAAATGTCCAATTGTAGAGAAACAACAAAACAAACTCAATATGTTCAAAGGGTGGATTTTAATGAATGAAAAGTAAGTCTGCATGGACCAAACTGTATAATTTCAAAACCCTAATGCTGAATGAAAAAATCATATTGCAAAAGGATGTATACAGTCTGACATTTATGTGAAGTCTTAAAATATGTAAAATAAACGGACGTATCATTTCCGGATACACATATTGGGCAAAGTGTACAAGCATTCATAAGAGTGAGACACAAACTGTAGTGCAGTGGTCACCTCTAGGACCAGAGTGGGAGGAAAGGATGGGGTGGGGGAGGATTTGAAATTGCAGGCAGTTCTCAAAATGTGGCCCAGGTTCCCCTGGTGAGGCTGGTGACCTTGGGATGCTTTCCAGGGGAATATAAGGTCAAAACTATTCTCACAATATTAAAATGTTATTTGCCTTCCACACTCATTCTCTCACAAGTGTACAGCAGTTGTTTTCAGAGTACGTGGCATGCAATACTACAACAGACTGAAAGCAGAAGCAGGTCAAAATAATCCAGCTATCTTCTATTAAGGCAGACAGAAAAGAGATTTGCAAAATGTAAAACTGCCACTTTTGTCACTAATTTTTCCTAAAAAGTTATTTTCCATAAAAATGTTATTTAGATTAGTGTAACGGGTCTCTTATTTTTAAAAAAATAAATATTTTTAAAGTATTGTTTTAATTTCTAAAACAGTAGGTAGCAATTTATATGACCTACATAAACAAAAGCTATTTGGGTCTTTAATAACTTTTAAGAATGCAAAGGTGTCCCAAGACAAAAAAGTTTGAGAACTGCTGATTTAGAGGTTATCTCTAAATAATTTAATTCGTTAAAATTCGCTGCTCCTTGATACTCAAGCTCAGCCCTGCTCTGGGACCTTACAGATGCTGCTGTCAGGAAGCCCCACCCCTCTGATTCTGCATGGCTCACTCCCTCAGTTCACCGGCATGTATCACCACTTGCAATACGCCTTCCACAACTATCACTCCTAACAGAACCATCTATCCCTTTATCTTTCCACAAACACTTATCGTGACCTCACATTATGTATCTGTCTACTGTTCAGTCTCGCCCAATGGACAGGAAGCTCCTTGTTAGCAGGTATGTTCTTCTTTTCCCTAGAACCCAGAAAGGTACCTGGCAATAACAGGTACTAACTTACTGTATTTATTACAAAAGGGAACTAATAAAATTTATTAATTCACATAAACATACATTAAGAATTTATCAAGTTTTACCAATTCTCCAAAAGGGGAATTTATAAAACACAAAAAATGTTGCTTAAAATGGATGGTAGTATAGGTAGCTGTCGCAGTTTATACATCTAAGTATTTGATATATTTAATTATAAATTTTAAAATAACTTTTGTCTCCATTTGCAGGTAACATATTATATGTAGAAAAGCTAAAGATTTCATCAAAAAAACTGTTAGAACTAATAAATTTAGTAAAGTTGCAGTGTACAAAAATCAATATACAAAAATCTGTTGCATTTCTATACGTTAATAATAAACTATCAGACAAATTAAGAAAACAATCCTATTTATAACAGCACCAAGAAGAATAAAATACTTAGGAATAAATTTAACCAAGGAGATGAAAGATCTATACATTAGAAACTGTAAGATATTGATTAAAGAAACTGAAGACACAAATAAATGGAAAGATATTCTGTGCTTATGGGTTGGAAGAATATTGTTAAAATGTCCCTATTACCCAAATTGATCTATAGTCAATGCAATCCTCATCAAAATTCAAATAGCATGTTTCACAGATACAGAGAATACAATCCTAAAATTTATATGGAACCACAAAACACCCTGAATACCCAAAGAACAAAGAAGTTAAGAGGTTTCACAGTCCCTGATTTCAAACTATACTCCAAAGGCTACAGTAATCAAAATAGAATGATACTGGCATAAAAACAGACACATAGATCAATAATACTGAATAGAGCTCCTAGGCGAAAAAAGCATGCATATATGGTCAATTAATTTTTGACAAAGCAGCCAGAAATACACAATGGGGAAAAGACAGTCTCTTCCACCATAAATAATATTGGGAATGCTGAACAGCCACATGTAAAAGAGTGACCCTGGACCCTTATCTTACACCATACACAAAAATCGATTCAAATGGATTAAAGAACTTTATAAAGACACTTTTGTATGTAAGACCTGAAACTGTGTATTAAAAGAAAGCACAGGGGATAAGCTCCTTCACATTGATGCTGGCAATGATTTTTTGGTTTTGCACCAAAAGCAAAGGCAACAGAAGCAAAAATAAACAATGGGATTACATCAGAGGGAAAAGCTCCTACTCAGCAACCAATCAACAAAATGAAAAGGCAACCTACAGAATGGAAGAAAATATTTGCAAACCACACATCTGATAAAGGGTTAACCAGGGAAGAGCCAAGAAAATCCTGAAAAAGAATGCCACCAGACAACATGTCTTAATGGATATTAAAACTTAAGACGAAGCCACAAAAATAAAAAACATCATCACTGGAACTGAAATAAATCCCATACATAAAGGACTTTCAAGTAAAATAAAGATGGTCTTTTAATCCAGTGGGAAATGATGGTTTATATTGTAAGTGATGCTTGCCCAACTGGCTGCCTATACCTAGAAGGAAATCAAGTTGAATTTCTACCTTCATACCATTTAGAGGAAAAGAACTCAGATTTAAAATCTTAAATGTTCAAGAATAAAATAAAAATCTTTGGAAAAATATTTAAGTGCCTAAAGGTACAACCTGTGGGCTGGGGAGTCACTCCAAACAAGAAACCTAAAAGTTATATAGGACAAAATAAAGTAGAAAAGGCTACTTTACAGAAAGCAAAAATTCTGAAGCAAAAGAAACCTAAAGGCAAAAAATGGCCATCCCACATTAAAGAACTGAAAGATAATATAATTTTGTAAGTACCTGCATGTTATGAGAAGCTATATACTGTAGGATAGATACTGTATAACAATGTGTATTATATACTCATAATGTACAAGGAATTCATGTAAATTCTCCAAAAAAGTAAACCACTTAATAAAAGTCAATGGGCAAAGGATATAAACAATTCATAGAAAAGTATTTCTAAATGTCCAATAAATATTGTATTAAATGCTCACAGTAAAGTAACAATGAGATACTGCTTCCTGCTAACCCCATTGGAAAAAATATAAAAGAATGGTAACACCTACTGCTTGTTGGCCAGGATGTAGGGAATGTGCACTCTCATATATTGCTAATAGGAATATAAATTGCTGCAATCTTTCCGAATGCAATCTGATAATATCTATTATAAGTACGCATGCCCCCGCCCAGTAACCCCAACCTACGGAATACATTCATATTATATTTGGAAGCCATTAAAAATAATTAATTAGATCTACATCAGGTAATGTGAGACATAAATTCATGATGTATCATGATGTAAAAAAAATTTTTTTTAACAGAAATAAAATATTTTACTTTATTTCTAACGGTCTGATTTGAGACAGAGATAGTGAGAGAGAGCACAAGCATGGGGGAGGGGCAGAGGGAAAAGCAGGCTCCTCACTGAGCAGGGAGCCTGACCTGGGATCATGAGCCACTCAGGCACCCCAAAATTCTGATTTTAAACAAGGAAGCCACACAAAATAATTAAAAGTTCATGATAAAAACAGCCTTTTTGTGATCCCATTTATATAAAGTCCTATGTGTATCATATATCTGTGTATCACAAAGATACCTACATTGATGGTTATCAAAATGCAGTTATCTCAGAGGTAAGATTTCAGGAGACTTTTACTATTTTTCATATTTTTTGCACTAAATTTTCAGATATGACCATATATTATTTATAGAACCAGCTTCTGGGTTTATTTTTAAAGCAACTTAGTTACCTTCTTACTCCTTTCCTTCCCCTGCTGAGTCAGTTGTCACATCCTATTAATTTTACCTCTGAAATGTTCCACTGATCTGTCCTCTCCTTTATATTCTCAGAGTTTAATCCTTCATCATTTCTCTCCTGTAGTACCAAATTAGCCTAGCTTACCACTCTGCCCCCATTATCACTACCAGTCTGTTTCCTATGAAAAAAATATAGTATACTATGCCAATTTCCTCCTAAACGTCTGAGTACTTCCTCACTGACCCTAAAATAAAGACCATATTTTACCAAACCATTCAAAACTCTCGAGTCTAACCCCAAACTATCTTTAACCATCCAACTCCCATTTACTTGTTCACTCGCTCAACGAAGATTTATCATGTGCTGCTATTCAGACTGTAGACACTGTTCTAGCACCTATGATACATTAGTGAACAAAAGGCCAAAACTACCTGCCCTGACCTTGTGGAGTTTATATTCTAATGGGACTGGGAGGGAGGAGGCAGAGAGGGAAATAAGAAATAAACATAATGAAGAATTGTATGGTACATATAGACTTAGACAAAGCAAAGAAGTAAATTATATAGTACATAAGAAGATAATCATTAGAGGAGAGAGAAAGGCAATGATGGGTTGAGGCAGCATGGATGTTGCACTTTTCAAATAGTCTAATCAAAGCAGTCCTTACTGAGGTGAAGTTAAGCAGACTTGAAGGTGGGGAGGGAGTCAGTCCTGGGCATTTCTGTAAAATGCCCTCCACCCCAGAGTCTGTGTAAAGGCTGTAGGGTGAGAGCCAGCCTATATGTTCCCAGAATAACGAGGGCAAAGTGGCTGAAGCGAGGGGTAAGAGACAATGAAGCCAGAAAGGCATCAGGACAGGAGTCTAGACCAGAGAATATGGAACCTCCTAGGCTCACCCATAAGGACTTTGGCTTTTACTGTGAATAAAACAGGAAATATAACCAACACTGAATGCCTGGGAATTTACGTCCTCCCAGGGGCAGTCCTTAACTGATTGCTTTGTGGGTCAATTCTCAGGCTTCCTTGTTTCGTCCCTGACAAGGACAACTCTGAGCTGCAACCTATACTGTCCCCACAGCTCCCCAACAGGACCCAACCAGAGTTCCTTTCCATGCAGTACAACCTCTGCATGGTTTTCTTCCTTGTCATGTCCCACTTGCCCACAACCCTGCTGGTTTTTCCTGGGAAAACTTTCTAAGAGTACATGAACTGTCTCAGGATCTGCTTCTGGGAAACCCAAGTGAAGAGAGGAAAAAGTTTTATGTGAAACGTGGCATGATTTATTCAACAAATTGAATGCTGAACCACTAACTGTTCTTAAAATACATGTCTTCAGACATCTTCTCTTTTTTTTTGCTGAGAAATAACAGCACCTTTCTTTCCTCCCCTTTGGAAAAGCTCTACTGATTTTCCAAAATGCAAACACAAGTGATGATTTCTTGTTGCATGAAATCCTTTCCACCTTCTTATGGCAACATGTTTCTGGTAGAGCCACTGCCCTAATGCTAATTTAAGGATCAATTACTTGCATTTTCTATTTTTATCTAGACTCAGATCACTGAGAAGCAACCTTATCTTGTTTTTTTATAATTATTCCCAAAGTGCTTCCGTGATACAGTGCTTTGCACACAAAAAGAATCAATGCAACTTACTGAATTTGATAACTCTTTGTAAGGTTTTCTTCTCATATTGGGCCTAATGTCAACCTCACAAAAATCTCAGTTTAAATCTAAATATGCAGCAGAAATCAATTAATTTTAATATGACTGAATTGTTTGGTTTTTACATGAAGATTTGATTACAACAGTTTTTATGCCTTGCTATAAAGGTGCACAGAGAATTGGGGCTTTTAAGAAATACATATGCTATAAAAAGTCTTAGGGTACTTACTTTGGGGAGAGCACCGGAGGACTGACAAAAGACCGAAGTGCATCCTTCACCATGTCTTGCATGAGATGGGTTCCAAAGACCTTTTTGTTATCCACCAAGAAAGTGGTCTTAAAACAAATGTTATATATTAGTAATGCTATCACAATTTTAACATATTGTACATATAACTGTAATTACTATGACACAAACACACTTCTTATAAATACTGCAGAACATAGGAGAGATTAAAGTATAAAAACCTGGTGGAAATCAATCAATAAATAAATCACTATTTCAACAATGGGTATTACTTATTAATCCCTCTTAAGATGTATTCTGATGAAGGAAAATGAAAAAGTGTGCAAGAAAATATATTTCCCAAGTCCAGGGTAGTGATAGTGAACTAGTCAAAATGAACTGACTAGTCTGAATATGTCAAATAAGCTAATATGTAAGAAAGAGGGCTTCATAAATTATGAAACAGCAAATGGTTATCAATATTAGTTGATAATCTTTGTCTCTAATGAACATTTTGGAATACATACACACTTTCTGAAATTGGAAAAATAGATTTCATGATTAAATTTAAAGTAATAAATTATTTAATAATAATTTGCATTTAATTTTCTCCCCTTAATTACCTCGGTATATTTTAATACTTGCTATACTATCCCTTCCTTGATTTCCTAACACATTTGGGCTGTTTCCAGTTTTGGGTGATAATGAACCAAACAGCTATACACACTCGTATACAAGTTTCCAGGAGAACACAGGATTTCACTTTTCGTAGACAGATATTAAGCGGAAGTAGGATCTGTACATTTAATAAGACTCTGACAAATTGTTTTTACAAAGTGGCTGTAGCACTTCACATTCCTATCAGTAAATGCTTCACCAGCACTCGGTATTGTCAGTTTTTTTTTTTTTTAAGATATTGTAAAAGGTGGATAGTGATATTTCACTGTGGTTTGAATTTGCATATCCCTAATACCAATTATGTTCAGTATGTTTTCATACTGAAGTGTTTAAATTTGCTGCCCATTTTATTTTTAAAGATTTTATTTATTTATTTGACAGAGACAGAGACAGCCAGCGAGAGAGAGAACACAAGCAGGGGGAGTGGGAGAGGAAGAAGCAGGCTCCTAGCGGAGGAGCCTGATGTGGGGCTCGATCCCATAACGCCGGGATCAAGCCCTGAGCCAAAGGCAGACGCTCAACCACTGTGCCACCCAGGCACCCCTGATGCCCATTTTAAAAAGTGGGTTGTCTGTTCTATTTTGTTTATAGAGTTCTTTGTATGATACAAATCCTTTACCACACATGGATTTGCAAATATTTTCTCCAATCTGTTAGAGTCTCTTTTCATTTTCTTAACAATGTCTTCCACAGAATTAAAGTTCTAAATTGATCACTTTATCATTTTTTATGAATTGTTTTTGATGCCATACCAAGAATTCTGTCTTCTGAAGTCAAAAAGATTTTCTGCTATCTTTTCTTGTGAAAGTTTTATAGTTTTACCTTTTAGATTTATGATGCATTCTGAGTCAATTTTTTTGCATATGTCTGTCCAATTGTTCTTGTACCATTGTTGAAAAGACTACCATTTCTCCACTGATTTGCCTTTGTATTTTGTCAAAAATAACTGACCATATTAGTAATTGATCAGCTGACCATGTTAATAAAGGACTATGAAATACTATATAGTACTATATAGTAGCATATAGTACTATATACTATATATAAAGGAATATAAAATACTATATAATAGCATATAGTACTATTATATATATTATATATATACTATTAGTTTATATATATTATATATATAATAGTACTATATGCTATTATATAGTACTAAATAATAAAGGACTAATTAAAGATTAGGACTTTTCTAGACTCTCCTCTTGGTTCCACTGATCCATTCTGCCAATACCATACCTGTCCTGCAGTCAGATAGTATGAGTTGCCCAACTCTACTCTTTTTTGCACCATTTTTCTGGCTATTCTAGTTCCTTTGCCTTTCCATATTAATTTTAGAATCAACTTGTTGACATCCAAAAAATCCTGCTATGATTTTGATTGAGATTGCTCTGAATCTGTGGATCAATTTTGGGAAGAACTAACACCTGAGATCATTCCACAAAAAAAAAAAAAAAAGGTATATTTCTCCATTTATTTAGGTCTTTGATTTCTTTCATCAGTACTTTGCAGTTTTTCAGCATATAGGTTCTATGAACAGGTGTTAGATTTATACCTAAGTATTTCATTTTTTTGTGTGTTAGTGAAAATAGTACTGTTTTTAAATTTTCTACTTCCCATTGCTCACTGCAAATATATAGAAATACAATTACTTTTTTGTGTATTGACCTCATATCCTGTGTTCTTAAACTCACCCATCTGGTCTAGGAACTTCTTTGTAGATTCCTTGACATTCTATACAGAAAATAATGTCTGTAAAAATGTGTTTTTTCCTTTTTCAACTGTATGCCTTTTATTTATTTTTCCTGCCTTTTTTCACTAGCTCAAATTTCCAGTGCAGCTTTCTCTCAACTTATGATGATTGGCTTATGTCCCAATAAGACCCCTTTAAGTTGAAAATGCTCTTAAGTTACAACGTACTTAATACATCTAACTTACTGAAGATCATAGCTTAGCCTAGCCTACTTTAACCGTGCTCAGAACACACAGATTAGCCTACCGTGGGACAAAATCATCTAACACAAAGCTTATTTGATAATAAAGTGTTCAGTATCTCCTGTAATTTACTGAATGCTATACTGAAAGTGAAAAACAGAATGGTTAAATCAGTTGTTTACCCTTGTGATCATGTAGCTCAGTGGGAGCTGTGGCTCGCTGGTCATGCCCAGCATCACGAGAGAGTATTTTACTGCATATTGAAAAGATCAAAATTCAAAATAATGAAGTATGATTTCTACTGAATGCACATCACTTTCACACCATCATAAAGTTTATAACTCATAAGTCAAACCCTCTTAAGTTGTGGACCATCTGTACTATGTTGAATAAGAGTGGAGTGAGTGGACATCCTCGCTTTAGTCCCAATCTTAGGAGGAAAGGATTTATCTTTCACCATTAAGTACCATGTTAGCTGCAGATTTTTTTGTACATACCCTTTATCAGGTTAAGGAAGTTCTTTTCTATTCCTAGCTCTGCTGAGAGTTTTTTTATCACGATGGAGGTTGAATTATGTCAAATGCTTTTCCTGAATCTACTGAGACGTTAGAGTGTATGGTGGATTACACTGGCTGATTTTTGAATGCTGAACCAGGCTTGCATTCTTGGAAAAAAACCACCTTGGTCATAATGTATTATCTTTTTTTATATATTGTTGAATTTGATATGATAACATTTTAAGGATGTTCTGTCGATGCTCACAATATGTCTACAATTTTCCATGCTTTTAATGTCCTTGTTTGGTCTTGCTACTGAGCTACTGCTGGTTTTATATCATGAGTATTGTTGACTCTTCTATTTTCTGGAACAGACTGTACAGAATTGACCTGGAACTTTCTTTGTTGAAATGTTTTAAACTATGAATTCAATTTCTTTAATATATACAGGATCATTCAAGTTACCTCTTTCTGAGTTTTGGTAATGTCCTTCAAGAAACTGGTCCATCTGTGTTTTTGAATTTATGGATATGAGCTGTTTATAGTATTTCCCATATAACCTAAGGGTTCTGTAGTCATACTCTCTTTCATTCCTGATATTATTCATCTGTACCTTCTTTTTCTCTTGTTCTGTCTGGTTAGAGGTTCTTCAATGTAACTGACATCTTTCTTTCGTTCATTCTTTCTTTCTTTTTTTTTTTTAAAGGCTCAGTTAAATTTTTTAAAGTACTATTTATTTAAGTAATCTCTATACCCAACATGGGGCTCAAACTCACAACCCTGAGATCAAGAGTCACACACTCTTCCAACTAAGCCAGTCAGGCACCCCTTTATTGATATTTTTAAAAGAACCAAGTTTTCGGTTACATCAATTTTCTTCACTGTTTATCTGTTTCCAATTTTACTCATTTCTGCTTTTATCTTTGGTATTTCCTTTCTTCTGCTCGCTGAGTTTCATTTCCATTTTTTTTTTTGAGTAGAAGCTTAAATTATTCAGACCTTTCTTTCAAAAATTTTTTAACTGAAGTATATAGTTAACATATTAGTTTCAGGTATACAACACAATGACTCAATTCTATACACTGTAAAATGCTCACCATGGTAAATGTAGTTACCATCTGTCACCAAAGTTATCACAATATTACTGACTATATTGCACATGCTGTACTTTTCACCTGTGACTGATTTATTTTATAACTAGAAGTTTGCACCTCTTAATCCCCTTCACCTATTTCACCCATACCCACCCCCCCCCACCTCCAATCCCTCTGGCAATCACTTTCTACTTTTTCTCATATAAACATTTAATCTTATAAATTTTTCTCTAAGCACTGCTTCACTTATATCCCACAGATTCTGTAGGTTAGATTTTCATTTTCATTCAGTTCAAAATATTTTCTAATTATCCTCAAGACTTCCTCTTTGGCTCCTGAGTTTTGTTCAGAAGTGTGTTAATTTCCAAATATTTGGAAAATTTCCAAATATGTTTGTTACTGATTACTAGTTTAATTCCAAAATAATCAGAAAGCATACTTTGGATGATTTCAATTGTTTTTCAATTATTAAAGGTTTGTGTTTTTTTTTGTTTTTTTTTTTTTTTTTTAAAGATTTTTATTTATTTATTTGACAGAGATAGAGACAGCCAGCGAGAGAGGGAACACAAGCAGGGGAGTGGGAGAGGAAGAAGCAGGCTCCTAGCAGAGGAGCCTGACGTGGGGCTCGATCCCAGAACGCCGGGATCACGCCCTGAGCCGAAGGCAGACGCTTAACCGCTGTGCCACCCAGGTGCCCCTAAAGGTTTGTTTTATAGCCTAGGATATGACCTTGATGAATGTCTAATATTCTAATACTTCTATTATAAAAATGTAACACTGCTGACATCCTTTAAAAGCATCTACTTTTGTTGCAGCAATCAATAAAACAATGTCAACACACATAAAATTTGATGTTTAAAGAAGTACTGCAATACTAAATAGAACTTACTTGTAACAGAGATCTTGAAAGAACACAAGGTGATTGTTCACTAAATTCACAGAAAAAATCCTGACACACAGAGAAAAAAATAATGTCATTAATAGATTAAATAAAAGCTGGAAATGTTTGTATATAGCATATAATTTTTACCAGACCTTCTGGAAATTACATACTAACAGATTTAATATATGACAAAGAGCTAAGGATCATTTCTATAGGAACTGTCTTAATTGTATCAATGGGACAATGGATGCTTTTGGAGACTAACTTTTTAATTGACCAACAGAATTGTGTGGATACCAATATTAAATTTGCACATTATGAAAATAATAGCATTGATAATAATTTGCTAACAGCAGAGGTTTACTTCCTACTTCACAGAAATAAGTATCAAGTAACCAGGCCAAGTGGATTCATATAACTGACTGTTCCTGATTCTTTTTTGACATCCAAAAGATACGCTCAGAAAACTATATATGGGTTTATACATAGATAAAAGGAAAAAAGGTAAGAAAATACACTACGATGTTAGTATATTATATGATAGTAGCTATTTATCATTTTCACATTTTGTGTTTTCCAGACTCGTGATCCTCTATTTACATGGGTGCTCTGCCAAAACGTACCAAGCTTCTCTAGTCAATTCACTTTTTTCACAATTAACTTTTATACCTTGCTCACACTTCTCTAAGTAAATATTCTCTACTACAGAGATCCACCCATTTAACATTACAAAGTAAATTAAGTCATCTATCAACAGGAAATCCCTCCACTTCAGCCTCTAAACTTTATCAAACTGAACCCACATTTGTACCCAGATCCTTTCCTTGCCCACTTTTAACAACGGAAGCCCTCCATTTGTATTACGGACTCCATTCCTTCCGGTCTTTTCAGGAACATTACACCTTGTCAAAAATCCATCCTTGTCTGTCCTAGATATTTAACTTCTCCCTCTCTTCCAGATCCTCCCCATTTATATTTACGTAGTCAATTTCCCCCCATCTTTAAAAAGAAACTCTCACATGCTCCACATTTCTCTCTTAACTGCTGCCTTCTCAGCTAAACTTTCTGAAAGAGTTGACTGAACCATCTCTACTTACTCAACGGCCCCTCCTCATCCACACACACTAGCCTGGCTTTTCACTCTAGTCACCACTGTCCTCTGACACCAAATCCAACTGACATTTGTTTTAGACCTTATTCACTTCTTTTATCTGACCTCTCAGCAGTATTGGCGGGACTTCCTTCTGGTAAAATAAAACCTTTAAATGACTTCCATGATTTCTTCCTTTGTGGTCACTTCTCGGTCAGCTCTGTATGTTCAAAGTTTAGTCCCAGACTGTTTTCTTTTCTTATGCCATATACTTTTTCCCTCACAATCTTCACCATACTCATGCTTCAATTACTACCTGTAATAGTTCCAAAATTATGTATCTAGCATTGACTTCTAAACTCTATCCATATAGTCACTATCTATTCAATATCTTTACATAAATATCTCAAAGGCACCTCAAATTCAGCTTCACTAAGACCCTCAGCTGACTAAAGGTCTTTGAGAATTTCCCCATTTTGGTGACAGCACCAGAGTGTATCAAGATCTGCAGGTCAGAAACCCAGAGACCTTCCTGAGAGTTCGCTCATGCCCCATGTTTAATTCAACACCAACATGGTATCGATTTTAGTTCATGCATAGCTCTAACTCTGACAACCCACATCACCTCCCTGCCATCCTTCTAACTGAAGTTACCATCCTCTCTCCCTTGGACTGTGATGATGGTTTCTTAATTCATCTCCCTGTGTTTACTTTGTTCCCTTACTGTTTTTTCTCTTCAATGCAGCACAAATGGCTGCAAACTGTTAATTCAGTTACTTAACTACCCCACCCATACTGATCTTGTCTAAAACTCGAATGTGAAAATGCAGAAACATGCAGAGCATAAACTATAAAGAGTTGTAACTGACATTTTGGTATTTGTTATTCCAATCTTTTTTAAACTGAATTTACCTACCTCTGATGATCACTTCTGTGTGTGACAACGTATAAGATGGATAATCTATTTTGAAACATAACTTGACATTCACAACCATTTCCCTATGTCAGTATTTTCCTGTAACATGCTTTTTAATGTCAATATGGCATATATTCTACACATACTATAGGATAGATAGTGTTACTAGTGGGCATTTAAACTGTTTCTAGTTCTTCAAGAATGCGAATGATGATGAGCCAAATACTTCTTTAGTTCATCTTTGCATATATCTTAGATGATTTTCTTATGCTAAATCTCTAGAAGGGGAGTTGCTAAGATATACACATTTTTAAGACTTTTGAGAGCGACAGCCACAGAAGTATAGGAGAGCAACTACGTCCCTCTATCAACATTAAATATTACTATACTTTCCAATCAAATTGTTATAAAATGCATTTCTTCAATTACTTGTAAGGGCATGCATTTTTCATGTTTACTTCTTTTTCTGTGTGTGCTCATGTCCATTCCCAATTTTCTAGAGAAGATTTATCTTATAGGTAAGCACATATTCTGGCACTGTATCCTAACAATAACAGGTGTTTTATGCAGATCCACCAGGTATTTGGTCCCCTTTTCTCTAACTTTAATCTTCTTGATTCTTGGCCTTAGCCACACTCCCCTACTACCACCACCAATCCCCATCCCAAGTGTTCCAAGGATCCAGACTCTTCTCTTTCTATGCCCTCTTCACGACCAGTGTTGGCAGTCCAGGCCTGGCTCCCCCAGCTCCCCACTACTATGGTCCCCGACAAGGCAATCCATAACCCTCTGCCAGAATATCAAAATCCAACTATGGCATTATTTTTTCTTATTCCAATTCACACTGGTCGTCTTCTCAAATCCTACCTTTAATTTGAACACAAATATTCATGTAACAATTAAGAATCAGAAAAGCAGATGTAGCAGAAGAGTAAAAGTCTCTATTCTAGTTCCAGATATGCCACTAACCAATCATCTAATGTGGTTACAAGCCCTCTAAACCTTACTTTGTTTAGCTATACAATGAACTGCAAAATGAACTGGGTTATGTCTATGATCTTTTCTACCATTAAGATTCTACGATTCTTAAGTCAGAATAAGGACAAAACTACTAAAAAGAAAGCAAACAGAAAGGACGTAACAAAGACGCAATTGGTGAAAGTTTCACTAAGGAATGAAAACTTAAGCTTGGCATTAATGACAAAGAATTAGAAGGGAAAATAAAGTTATGACAAGAAAGAGCATAAACAAAAGCACAAATCCTTGTTGACCATCGACTGTATTCCAGAGGCTGCTGCTCAAATTCTAGGAATGTAAGCAAGATATTTCATCATCTCAAGGAATACAGGTACAGAAGCAACCTGGAACCAACAAGGAAGACCTCACAGAGAAAATGACATGGGCTGGGAATTATGTACCTCTATGCAGAGTTGTGTAAAATAAATTAGTGAACTTATGTCTAAATAATGACAGTATTATATTGCATACTTTCTACCTTCCTAACCTTATATAAACATTGCTTTCTACATTTTAACCCCTATAGAAGATTAATCCAAAATATGTAAAAATGTATATACTCTTTCACCCAGCAACTTCATGGTTTAGGAATTTATCTTAAGGAAGAAGAAAGCAGATGATATGAAGGTTCCTATAGACATGCTCACTTTAGTACTGTTTGTAATAGTAAAACACTGAAAATGACCTAACTATAATTCAATATGAATGGACTGGAAAAAACTGTGATATATGCCGACAACGGAATACCATGTATCTATTTAAATAATGCAGAAAAATGTATACTTGTTGACATGAAAAGAAAGATGTCCAGGATACGGAGATTAGTGATGAAAGCAGGCTACAAACACCATGATCTTATTTTTTGTATAAAAATATACATGTATGTATGTATATGTGCACACTCACATATATGTGTACATGCACACACACATTTACATATAAGAAGTTTTGAAGACAGAATCCAGGGTTTAAATCCTCATTCTTAAAACTTGGATGAATTATCTAAACTTTAGTTTTCGATCTCTAAGATGGACAGTAAATAATTCTTGTGAAGATTAAATAGAAACAAACACACACACACTTAATTCTCCAGCTATCAAGGAAAATAAGTAAGCAATTTTATTTACCCTTGGGACAGTCAGCCTCTAAAAAGTGATAAACTATTCTGTTGTTCAATCAAAATCATATTCCAGAACGGAGATTTGTACTTACCAGAATACAATGTAAATTTGTTAAATTGACCACCTCACAAACAGTTTTTATTCTATCTATTAATCTTGCAAAATAGTTGACCATTTCTTCCCTTTTAATTATTTTTGCATATCGAGGGAATGTAGGTGGAAGTAGCCTCTGGTTAACAAGGGGCTCAAAACCCATCATAATTGGATGATCTAAAAAGGAAAAAAAAGTAAGATTTTCAATGTTTTGCTGAATCTTCAACCTCAAATACTAGTAAGTATAAAAAGAGAAAGGCCAATTTCAAAAGCATCTCCAAATTCCTGTCAGAGTATTCTCTAAATGAATTTTATAATTTACAAACATCTATATACATATGCATTTTTAAAAATGAGATAAGCAGATTTAATAACCTAAAAATTGGACTTCCTACCTACATGGAATTGGTAGTAGTTACAGAAAGGAAGGGGTTGCTACCTCACAATTAACCATAAGCCAGGAATGGGATAAAATAGGGTTAATATATTCCCTTAAAAAAAAAAAAAAGCAAGCAATGCTGTATTAACCATGAGATTGTGAAAAAAAAAAAAAAAGGTAAAATGGGAACACAAATTTAGGTGGTCTTCCCTTCAATTACTGAACAGTAGAATCAACTCAAACTTAGTTACATATTAATGCAAAACAGAGAACAGTCCCTGCCCCACCCCCATGAGTCTGGAATACATTTGGTACTGACATTAATTATAGAAATTCAGAGTGCTTTAAAGCATAAATAACCTTTTACAGGAGACCTAAGGGTGATTTCCTCTTTCCCATTCTCTGCCCACTGTGACCTCACTTTTCACACTACTGCAACCCTCCAAATTTTCTCTCAACTTGAAATCTAAAATGAGGAAGTATATGAAATGAGAAGTGATTAAGAATTTGGGAATCAGGTTCTCTTGCTGTAATACAAACAGGCTATAAACCAAGAACAAATAAAATAGCTTTGGATGTTAATGAAAGATAAAATTAAGCTAAGTATGGGAGGCTGGGACCCTGGGTGGCTTAGTCTGTTAAGCATTGACTCTTGATTTCAGCTCAGGTCAGGTTAGGGCTGTGAGAATGAGCCCCGCCTCCAGCTCCACTCTGTAGGCATGGAGCCTGCTTAAGACCCTCTCCCTCTGCCCCTCCCCTCCAAAAAAAGAAATTAAGATAAGTAGGCACCATTATTAAGAATTAAAAGACTGATATTTAACCAAATTATAATAATGCTCCTGTGACAAATGTGATTATTCCTGAAGATTAAGCAAATAAAGATGTCCCCCAAGGTTGCTGGCCTTCTTCCTCTTCTCCATACTTAAGTCTTCCCTGGTTGAAGTCATTCATTCTTATAAAAATTCCAATTTAATGTTTTCCAGGCTAAAATCATTAGCCCACAATCTTTCTTCTGAGCTCCAAATCTGATTTCTACCTGCATAATGGACATTTCTACCTTGGTACCCCACATCATCTCAAAAGGCACGTATCCGAAAAACTGCCATTATCTTGCCCCAAACACTGCTTCTCCTTATCTATTCCCTTTCTCAATAAAATGACCCACTGCCCTTATAATTGCTTAGGCCAGAAACCTTCTTGTCTGCTTTAATCAGTGCATAAGTCTTACAATATTTCACATCCTATCATCCACTGACTGTCCCCCTCCCCCTTCACTCTTACTGCCACTGCAAAAGTCTAACTCATTCCCCTACACTGAATACTCCTTCATTAATTAATCCTGTACACTGCCACCTCAATTGTTTTATCTAAATGACAACCTGATTTCACTCACCAATCCAAAAATTTTGTTGGCTCCCTATTACATACAGTACAAAGTCTCTGGTAGGGCACTGAAAGGTACTTTAAAATTCATGCCACTCCTATAGAAAAAAAAATCTGTACTCCAATAGAAAACTATATATTGTCAGATTGATTCAAGGCAGCTATTTTACAAATCTATAAATTGTAAGTAACTGATAGAATTTGCAAATTCTGTCCTGGCAGAGATTCACCTGACTCCCTCCCAACTCCCTTCCTGCCTCCATTTATAATTTTTTTCAACATTCCAATGCTCCATATAAATCTGAATTTTGTTAAAAGATTTTATTTATTTGAGAGAGAGAATGCAAGAGCAAGGGGGAGGGGTAGAGCAAGAAGCAGGCTCCCCAGTGACCAGAGCGCCTGACGCGGGGCTTGATCCCAGGGGGGATCATGACCTGAGCCAAAAGCAGACACTTAACTGAGCTACGCGGACACCCCTAAATTTAAACGTTTTAAAACTTTTCATCCCTAGTTATTTCATTGAATGAGTTTAACAAAATCCTTAACACATGTTCATTTTTATATCTGTATGAGAATCACAGTTTTTACTTTTTTCTGAAAGTCATCTTTTAACATGTCCTATTCTCTAAGCACCATGAGCTGTAAGCAAGCACACTGACCGACAAGTATCATGTTCTTTTACGCCTCTTTACTTACACAGTATCTCTCTGCCTATAAAGCCGACCCCTTATTCTTAGCCTGAGAGACCTGCTATAACTTGGACTCCCTCTCATGCTTGGCCCTCCCCCAAGTACTGGGTATACACACTGCTACTCTGTCCATGTGGGATTACATCATTTCTCCCTCAGTTCTTCTGAAAGAGCAGGAACTGGCTTGTGTCCCAAACACCTAAATGTCTGGCTCATTACAGGCACTGGATACATGTTTTGTGAATGACAAGATGTGCATACTCAAAATAAAATGAAAGACTGTTACCATTATAATAAAACAGTTTGATTTTCGGATTTATAACATTTCATTTAAGGTAAATGTACTAGTGAGGATGCTTTACCATACCAACATGAATACATTCTGGGCTTTAATGATAAATGCACAGAATCTAAATACTTAAATAGTACATTATTCTTATTTTCCCTGAAAGCATTCTCATTTTCATCTAAAAGTATTACCCATAAATATTCTTTTGTTCTTAACACACATATTTTAAGGCTTTAAACCACAAGTAGAAGATACAGCCACTCATGGAAATCTGGATGACCATGAAAAGTAGTAAGTATTAGTGGGAAATGAATATAAAATACAATATGTTCTACATTACATTTTAAAAAAGATTTTATTTATTCATTTGAGAGAGAGAGCGATAGCACAAGCAGGGCGATAGGCAGAGGGAAAGGGAGAAGCAGACTCCCCACTGAGCTGGGAGCCTGATGCAGGGCTCAATCCCAGGACCTGAAGATTGCCAACTGAGCTGAAGGCAGACACTTAACCATCCTAGCCGCCTGCCCAGGCACCCCATCTACATTACATTTTTATACAAATTTAAAAATGCAACATAAAAGGATAAGCCTCCAACTCCATTTATGCTCAGGTCATGATCTCAGCATGGAGTCTACTTGAGATTCTCTCTCTCCCTCTACCTCCGCCCCTCCCCCTGCTCTCAAACACTCTCTCTGAAATAAATAAATCTTTTTAAAAGGTGCGACATACAAGAGTATTACCTTCTGAAACAAATTCAGCTGTCCTGCAGACTACAGGGGTTTATAGCAGCATCCCTGACCTTTACCCACTAGATGCCAGTAGCATCCCCTTAATTGTGAAAACCAAAAATGGGTCCAGACATTGTCGAATGTCCCTGGAAGGCCCCAGCTGAGAAACACTGGTCAAGACAAATACAATAAGCAACTTTAATTCAGTGTGGATAAGCTCAGGATGTAACAAGAACATCTGAACACATGGAAAAATTAGATGGAAGACTGACAAGAAGTGAAATCTAAGGAAAGACTCAAATGATAAAAAGTTAGTAAAATATTGGTCAGGAAAAAGTATTCCAAGCATATCAAAGGCCTGGAGGACAGAAAAGATGGTTCCTTTTCTCTTTTTCTTTAAGGAGCTCCAATTTTCCAAATCATAATTTCTCCAAACTCATGAAGTAAAAATACATGCATATAAATAGAATGGGCACACAGTCCCTATCCATAAAGTTAGAAGGTATCTGTGTGCTTCTCTCTATTCCCCAGATATACTTACATCGCACCCCCCCCACCATTTCTCTGGACCTAATCCCTGTTAATAGCTAAAGTTATTCCTAGTAACTATTTTTAAGTCTCAGCTGTTGCCGAATCTCATACATAAGAATTCTGCAACTGTTCTGTACAAGACATAATAACCCGCCTGAGCAGAGACGAGTGAAAGAGCTGAGATAAGAGAGATGGAAGAAGTTGCTCAGAATACAGAGTAACTGAGCAGGAGAGGGGCTAAAAGCAAGGCAGGAGTTTGCATCTGGTTTCATGGCAACATAAAGCGTGAAACTTTACAAGAAGTTTTACCACACCCAAACCCCTCCCGGAATAAACTGCTCGAACAGTTTTTTCCTCACTGTATTTCATGCATCTTCTCTACCACACAATATACCTCAGACTGTTTTCTATTAAAATAACCCGAAGAGCCCTTGCGAATTGAGTCTGAGAAGTTGAGAATTCATATTACTTTCTACGTAGTGTGGGCTGTGCTTAATCTAGTTTTCCTGAATTGGACAGACAGCTCAAACAAGATAATTTCTAGACTTTCTTCTCATGTTCTAAGTCTGTAGATGTATGAAAAATTATCTTGGTTTTCCAGTTAAAATACTTCAAATATACTTCTTAGTACAAGAATGCCAAATAGGAGGATATGCCCCTTCCAGCAGCATTCTTTTAAAAATAAAACAACTGGGGCGCCTGGGTGACTCAGTTAAGTGTCTGCCTTCAGCTCAGGGCGTGATCCCCGGACTCCCGGGATCAAGTCCTGCATAGGGCTCCCTGCTCAGCGAGGAGTCTGCTTCTCCCTCTGCCCTTCACCCTGCTTGTGCTCTCTAATAAATAAAATCTTTTAAGAAATACATAAAAATAAAATAAATGATAATTTATTTTCAAAACATTTTATACAGCACACTGGTTTAGACTGTTTTAGTTACTAAAATTCTTGTTAGACAACTGGCATTATTACCAGCAGAAAAGTGCTATGAATAATACAAGGTTCTTGGATATAAGATTTATAGTAACAACGCACTTTGATTTAACTTAGCAAACTAAGTTATTAAAATTGATTAGATGCCTAAATTAAAGATCCAAAAATCTATGTCAAGAGATAAAGATGACATATCATTTTCAGACATCTCTCCCCAAGATTACATAGACAATTTACAGTTATATTTATTGAAATAACAAGTTTTGGATTCTCTGAAGTTGGAAGGAATTCTGGAAAAAAATGCAGAAGCTGCTAAGGATTTAAGTGATTCCACACTTCTTGCCTACATTATTTCCTTTTATAAAATGTTTAACATTATGCTATGTGAAATAAGAGAAAAAGGACAAATATTATATGATCCCTCTTATATGATATACCAGGAATAGCTCCATTCATAGACAAAAAGTACAACAGTGGTTACTGGGGATTAAGGGGAAATGGGGAGCTACTTTTTAATTAGTATCAAGTTTCAGTTCGGGAAGATGAATAGTTTTGGAGATGAATAATACTGAGTTACATGATAATGTGAATATACTTGATGCCACTGAATTGTACACTTAAAAATGGTTAATGTAACAAATTTTGTTATGTATATTTCACAATAAAAAAACTTACAAAAAGGCATTAAACCAAAAGTGTTCAATTCAAAAGGCCCAGCCTCAGTAAATATTCTATCATAATCACCAACCAATCACTGCAATATTATGTGCGCACGTCTACATATTTTGAATTTTTTGGTGTGTATTTCTGAACAGGTATAAATGCAAATGATAAAAAAAAAGTTTCAAATGAAACAAAAGGCAATACGACGAAAAGCAAGTCTCCCGTCCACATGTGACTCTCAGTTAATCTCCGGAGAACTAACCAGAACTTTAAGTTTCTTCAATGTGTGGGTATTCATATACATATCCTTTTTAAAAAAACTTAATTGAGGTATAATTTACATATAATAGAATGTAAATATTAATCTATAATTCACTATTCTGAAAAATACATATAACCATGAAATTACTACCAAAATCAATGTGTATACAATATTTCCATCTCCCCAAAATATACCCAGTCCCCATTCCCAGCCAATCACTGCCCCTCATGCCCAGAAATTATGGAACTGCCTTCTCTCAATAAAGATTAGTCTTTCCTACTTTTATACAAAGAGAATCATGTGCACTTTTATATCTGGCTTCTCTCAGCATAATGTTTCAGATTTATCCACTATGCTAAGTGTATCAGTACTCCATTCCTCTCTATTTCTTTTTTTTAAGATTTTATTTATTTATTTGACAGAGAGAGAGACAGCCAGTGAGAGAGGGAACACAAGCAGGGGGAGTGGGGGAGGACGAAGCAGGCTCCCGGCACAGCAGAGAGCCTGATGCCGGCTGGATCCCAGCACCCTGGGATCACGCCCCGAGCCGAAGGCAGACACTTAACGACTGAGCCACCCAGGCGCCCCATTCCTTTCTATTTCTGAGAAGTATTTCATTGTATGCATATACCACTATTTGTCCATTGACACATATTCCTTTCTTTTAGCAAAAACATCAAAATATTATACATGCTGATCTTTTCTCAACTGTTTAATATTTTTTATTACATTATGTTAGTCACCATACAGTACATCCCTAGTTTTTGATGTAAAGTTCCATGATTCATTACTTGCGTATAACACCCAGCGCACCATGCAATACGTGCCCTCCTTAATACCCATCACCAGCCTATCCCATTCCTCCCCCCGCGAAGCCCTCAGTTTGTTTCCCAGAGTCCATAGTCTTTCATGCTTCATTCCCCCTTCTATTTACCCCCTTCTTCTTCCCCTTCTTGTCCTACAGATCTTCCTACTTCTTATGTTCCATAAATGAGTGAAACCATATAATTGTCTTTCTCTGCTTGACTTATTTCGCTTAGCATTATCTCCTCCAGTCCCATCCATGTTGCAGCAAATGTTGAGAAATCGTTCTTTTTGATGGCTGTGTAATATTCCATTGTATATATGGACCACTTCTTCTTAATCCAGTCATCTGCTGAAGGGCATCTTGGCTCCTTCCACGATTTAGCTATTGCGGACAGAGCTGCTATGAACATTGGGGTGCATATGGCCCTTCTCTTCACTACATCTGTATCTCTGGGGTAAATACCCAGTAGTGCAATTGCTGGATCGTAGGGTAGCTCAATTTTTAACTTTTTAAGGGACCTCCACACTGTTTTCCAGAGTGGCTGTACCAACTTGCATTCCCACCAACAATGTAGGAGGGATCCCCTTTCTCCACATCCTCTCCAAAAATTGTCATTTCTTGCCTTGTCAATTTTTGCCATTCTAACTGCGTAAGGTGGTATCTCAGTGTGCTTTTGATTTGAATTTCCCTGATGGCTAATGATTTTGAACATTTTTTCATGTATCTGTTAGCCATTTGTATGTCTTCATTAGAAAAGTGTTCATATCTTCTGCCTATTTTATGATTTGTTTGTTTCTTGTGTATTGAGTTTGAGAAGTTCTTTGTAGATCTTGGATACCAGTCTTTTATCTGTAGTGTCATTTGCAAATATCTTCTCCCATTCCGTGGGCTGCCTCTTAGTTTTTTTGACTGCTTCCTTGGCTGTGCAGAAGCTTTTTATCTTGATGAAGTCCCACAAGTTCATTTTTTCTTTTGTTTCTCTTGCCTTTGGAGATGTGTCATGAAAAAAGTTGCTGTGGCCGATGTCATAAAGGTTGCTGCCTATGTTCTCCTCTAGGATTTTGATGGATTCCTGTCTCACATCGAGGTCTTTCATCCATTTGGAGTTTATCTTTGTGTATGGTGTGAGAGAGTGGTCAAGTTTCATTCTTTTGCATGTAGCTGTCCAATTTTCCCAGCACCATTTATTGAAGAGACTCTCGTTTTTCCACCAGATGTTTTTTCCTGTTTTATCAAAGATTAGTTGCCCAAAGAGCTGAGGGTCCATTTCTGGGTTCTCTATTCTGTTCCATTGGTCTATGTGTCTGTTTTTGTGCCAGTACCATGCTGTCTTTGTGATCACAGCTTTGTGGTACAGCTTGAAATCCGGCATTGTGATGCCCCCAGCTTTGTTTTTCCTTTTCAACAATTCCTTGGTGATTCGGGGCCTTTTCTGTTTCCACACAAATTTAAGAGCTGTTTGTTCCAGTTCTTTGAAAAATGTCATTGGTATTTTGATCGGGATGGCATTGAAAGTGTAGATTGCTCTGGGTAGCATGGACATTTTAACTATGTTAATTCTTCCAATCCATGAGCATGGGATATTTTTCCATCTTTTTCTGTCTTCTTCAATGTCTTTCATGAGTGATTTGTAGTTTCTAGAATATAGGTCCTTTATGTCTCTGGTTAATTCTGAGATAACGTATGATTTTTGGTGCTATTGTAAATGGAATGGATTCCCTAATTTCTTTTTCATGAGTCTCACTGTTCGTGTATAGAAATGCAACTGATTTCTGAGCACTGATTCTGTATCCCGCCACATTACTGAATTGCTCTATAACTTCTAGTAGTTTGGGGGTGGATTCTTTTGGGTTTTCCATATAGAGTATCATGTCATCTGCGAAGAGAGACATTTTGACTTCTTCTTTGCCGATTTGGATACCTTTTATCCCTTTTTGTTGTCTGATTGCTGTTGCAAGGACTTCTAGTACTCTGTTGAATAATAGTGGCGATAGTGGGCATCCTTGTCATGTTCCTGATCTTAAGGGAAAGGCTTTCAGCTTTTCCCCATTGAGAATGATATTTGCTGTAGGCTTTTCATAGACGGTTTTCATGAAATTGAGGAATGTACCCTCTATCCCTACAATCTGAAGTGTTTTAACCAGGAAAGGATGCTGTATTTTGTCAAATGCTTTTTCTGCATCTATTGAGAGGATCATATGGTTCTTGACTCTTTTCTTGCTGATATGACCTATCACACTGACCGATTTGTGAATGTTGAACCACCGTTCATACCAGGGATGAATCCCACTTGGTCATGATGGATAATCCTTTTAATGTACTGTTGGGTCCTATTAGCTAGGATCTTGTTGAGAATTTTGGCATCCATATTCATCAGGGATATCGGTCTGTAATTCTCCTTTTTGATGGGGTCTTTGCCTGGTTTGGGGATCAAGGTAATACTGGCCTCATAGAATGAGTTTGGTAATTTTCCTTCTGTTTCTATTTTTTGAAACAGCTTCAGGAGAATAGGTATTATTTTTTCTCTGAATGTTTGGTAGAATTCCCTGGGGAATTCATCAGGCCCTGGACTCTTGTTTTTCGGGAGCTTTTTGATAACTGCTTCAATCTCTTCATAATTAATCGGTCTGTTTAAAAAATCAATTTCTTCCTGTTTCAGTGTTGGTAGTTTATAGGTTTCCAGGAAGGCATCCATTTCTTCCAGGTTGTTGAATTTATTGGCATAAAGCTGTTGATAAAAGTTTCTAATGATCCCTCCTATTTCACTGGTGTTGGTTGTGACCTCTCTTCATTCATAATTTTATTAATTTGGGTCCTTTCTCTATTCTTTTGGATAAGTCTTGCCAGTGGCTTATCTATTTTATTTATTCTTTCAAAGAACCAGCTTCTAGTTCTGTTGATCTGCTCTACTGTGCTCCTGGTTTCTAATTCATTCATCTCTGCTCTAATCTTGATGAACTGCTTTCTCGTGCATGGATTAGGCCTGTTCCTCTGTTGCTGTTCCAGCTTCTTGAGGTGAGAATATAAAACCTGCATTTTAGATTTTTCTATTCTTTTGAGTGAGGCTTGGATGGCTATGTATTTTCCCCTTAGGACTGCCTTTGCAGTGTCCCATAGGTATTGGACCGCTGTGTTTTCATTCTCGTTGGTCTCTATAAATTGTTTAAATTGATTTTTGATTTCCTGGCTTATCGAATCATCTTTTTTTTTTTTTTTTAAAGATTTTATTTATTCGACAGAGATAGAGACAGCCAGCGAGAGAGGGAACACAAGCAGGGGGAGTGGGAGAGGAAGAAGCAGGCTCATAGCGGAGGAGCCTGATGCGGGGCTCGATCCCATAACGCCGGGATCACGCCCTGAGCCGAAGGCAGACGCTCAACTGCTGTGCCACCCAGGCGCCCCTATCGAATCATTCTTGAGCAGGATGGTTCTTTGTCTCCAAGTGTTTGAGTTTCTTTCAAATTTTTCCTTGTGATTGAGCTCCATTTTCAAAGCGCTGTGGTCTGAGAATATGCAGGGAATAATTTCAATCTTTTGGTATCGGTTGAGACCTGTTTTGTGACCCAGCATATGGTCTATTCTGGAGAATGTTCCATGTGCATTAGAAAAGAATAAGTATTCTTTTGTTTTGGGGTGTAGTGTTCTATATATTATCTAGGAGGTCCAACTCGTTGAGTATGGCATTCAAAGCTCTTGTTTCTTTGCTGATTTTCTGCTTAGGTGATCTGTCTATTGCTGATAGTGGAGTGTTGACGTCCCCTACTATTAATGTATTTTTATCCATAGGTCTCTTTATTCTGGTTAAGAGTTGGTTTGTGTATCTTGCTGCTCCCCTGTTGGGGGCGTAGATATTTATAATTGTCATATCCACTTGTTGGATACATCCTTTAAGAATAATATAGTGCCCTTCTGTGTCTCTAACTATAGTCTTTAGTTTAAAATCCAATCTGTCTGATATTGGAATTGCTACCCCAGCTTTCATTTGAGGTCCATGGGCGTGAAAGATGGGATTCCATCCCTTTACTTTCAGTCTGAATGTATCTTTAGGTTCAAAATGAGTCTCTTGTAGACAGCAAATGGATGGGTTATGTCTTTTTATCCAATCTGTAACCCTCTGGCGTTTATGGGAACATTTAAGCCATTCACATTGAGACTGATTACTGAGACATATGATTTTAATGATGCCATGTTGCCAGTAAAGTCTTTGTTTCCATAGATTGTGACTTTCTGTTCTGTATCACTCTTGGGGCCTTTTTACTTTTATAGAACCCCCCCTTAATATCTCCTGTAGGGCTGGTTTCGTGGTTACGAAATTGGTCAGTGACTGGCGATTCTGGAAGGTCCTTATCTCTCCATCAATTCTGAATGACAGCCTTGCTGGATAAAGGATCCTTGGCTGCATGTTTTTCTCTGAAAGAGCTTTTTTTTTAAAAGATTTTATTTATCTATGTGACAGAGAGACAGCCAGAGAGAGAGGGAACGCAGCAGGGGAGTGGGAGAGGAAGAAGCAGGCTCCCAGCGGAGGAGCCTGATGTGGGACTCAATCCCAGAACGCCAGGATCACGCCGTGAGCCGAAGGCAGCCACCTAACGACTGCACCACCCAGGCGTCCCTGAAAGAGCTTTAAAAATGCCCCCCTCCTTTCTCTCATTCCAGGTCTGTGTAGATAGGTCTGACGTAATCCTAATATTTTTGCCTTTGTACGTGAGAAATTTCTTTGCCCTGGCCGCTTCCAATACTGTATCCTTGGATCTAATTGCGAATTGCACTATGACGTGACGTGGCGTAGGTTTGTCGTGGTTGAATTTGGGGGGGGGGGGTCCTCTCTGCCTCGTGGACACAAATGCTTGTTTCCTTTGCTAGATTAGGGAAGTTTTCAGCTACAATTTGTTCAAATATCTCTTCTAGACCTCTATCTTTCTCCACCCCCTCGGGGATGCCGATGATTGTGACATTGGAACATTTCATTGAGTCAGTAATCTCCTGTAACCTACGTTCTTGAGATTGGACTTTTTTTTTTTTTTAAAGATTTTATTTATTTATTTGACAGAGAGAGACAGCCAGTAAGAGAGGGAACACAAGCGGGGGGAGTGGGAGAGGAAGCAGGCTCCCAGCACAGAACCCTGATGTGGGGCTTGATCCCAGAACGCTGGGATCACGCCCTGAGCTGAAGGCAGACGCTTAACGACTGCGCCACCCAGGAGCCCCGAGATTGGATTTTTGTGAGCCAAATTTCTGTTTTAGCTTTCTCTTCTACCATCCCATCCTCCAGTTCACTAATTCGACCTTCTGCCTCATTTACCCTGGCCGGCCGTCAGAACATCTAGTTTTGACTGCATTTGATTCATAGCATTTTTAATTTCTGCCAGATTAGCTCTCATTTCCACCCTTAGAGATTCTATATTCTCGTTAATGTTTTCGTTAATATTTTTTTCAAGTCTACACATCATCTTGACCACTGTTATTCTGAACTCCATTTCTGATAATTTGGTTATATCCATATCTATCAGTTCTGTGGCAGAGGCCACAGACTCATTATCTTTTCTTTGCTGGGGGGGATTTCTCCTTCTTGTCATTCTGATAAGGAGAGGTTACAGAGTTGCCCAGAGCCCAAATTATTGACCAGGACCCAGGCAGAGTGCTCTTGTTTTATAGGGACCTTAGGGATGTGGGCTTCTTGATTTTTTAGCCTGCCTTCTCAGGGAGGGGCCTGCTGCACTGATACTCAGGCAACCCTGTTTGGGTAGAGTCTCCCTGTCCCCTGAGAGCGGGGATGGGGATTGGCACAATGTGAGCTGGTATTTCCAGGCTTCTGTTCTCTGGCGGCTTTCCCTGGCCGTTTTCTGTGGCTCTTCTGAGAGAGCAGCAGTGGCCGAATCCCAGCCTCTGTCTCAGAACACAGAAAGCGCAGTCCGCTCTCCACTGAGCTCTTCTGGCCTCTTTAACTCTGTTTCTGCTGGTGTTGCTAAAAACCCTGCAGCGTCCCGGGTTGTGCACCCCACAGCCGGAGTCCCAGCCCTCACTTACAGGGCTGGCACGTCTCTGTCCTTTGTGTTTCTAACTCTGCCAGCCGCCGCCCGCGTGCGCTCCAGAGTTCCCTGTTTCAGTGTGGTTCGCGTGCACTCAGGAGTGCCGGTTTTCAGTCTGGTCGTACGCGCGTTCCCACGCTCACGGTCTCAGTCTGCTCTCTCTCCCGCGGATGCCGGTCCTCGAGTCTGGCCGCCCCCCAGTGCAGGTGGCTACTGCTTCCCGGTGCCCGAGGGCAGAGTCTCCCTCCCTCTTCCGTCTATCTTCCGATATCTGTGCGCGGATTCACGGCTCCCCGCTTCGTACCTCAATAGTCTGCGCTGGAGATGTTCATTTGTAGAGATCCAGATGTATCTTCCTGCATCTCAGGCTGATTCCGTGGGTTTTCAGGGTGGTCTGGTACCTATCCAGCTCGACTCAGGGGACCAGCTGAAAAAGGGGACCCCTACTCCTCCGCCATCTTAACTCCTCCAAAAACTCAACTGTTTTTTAACGTGAAATTTTTTTCTTTGAAACAATCTCAAACTTAAAGTTGTAAGTACAGTCAATACTGAATCAACCTCAAATACGTTGAGAATGTTATTCTTAAAAATATGTACTCTTATGTATTCACAATACAATAACCAGAATTAGTAAAACAGAACTGACCAATTACTATCACCTAAACCTTAGACTTCATTCAAGTTTCGTAAACTGTTCCAAAATGGTCTTCACATCTGTGTCTATGAAAAGATGCACTTCATTTCATTGATTCTTACTCTCCTTCCAAGCTAGAAAGACCAGGAACCTGGCACTCCTGTGCCTCTTTCCTGAGGTCAAATAATTCAAATTCAAAGATAAAATTTAAGCCAAAAGACAATGGCAAAGAAGCAATTACAATTCTTCTAAACTCAGGAAAAGTTCTGTAAGTTGAGAAGTGGCCTTCTGTAGGTTCTGAGGCTTGCACTAACACGCGAGCCCTCACAGCCTGGAGCTGAGGCTGGGCAGTGGCTACTGGGTAAGACCAGGGACAATAACATGGTAGTAATTTTGTGTACTGCCCTTCAATGTCGGTTTCTCTTGTTTCCTTATGATTAGATTCAAATTATGAGTTTATGGACTATGACAAAAGTGATGTCACATTTGTTCACCACACTCTATCAGCAAAGTGGTGATTTGACTCTACTGACAATGTTAATTTTGATCAGTTGGACAGGCTTCTTCACTATAGTTAACTCTTTCTCCATTTGTGGTTAAATATTTGGGGTTATGGGGGAAAGACATCCAAATATGCTCATCATAATCAAACTGTCCATTCATTAATTCATTTACTTATAACAATATGGAAACATGGCTTCCCCTTTTATTTAACAGATTATGATCTATTACAATTATCTGCTTTGATGCTCAAGTTGTCCCATCTTGTATGAACAGTATCAATGCCCTTTCAAACTGCCTTCTGTGTCTAACTGACATGTCCCTATCACTCTTTGAACACTTACTCACTTTCAGCACAGTAAGATACTCCAGCTCATCATCTTCTTTCGCTACCCTAAACCTGGAATCACCCACTCTCCAAGATGTGCTAGTTCCTTTTATTTTTGTATTTTGTTTCCTGCTTTATTGAGGTAACACAATGTGACGGTTAGATATACGTATACATTGTGAAAGGATACCCCCCCCATCAAGTTAATTAATACATTTATCACCTCACATATTTACTATTCTTTTCCTTTGGTGAGAACATTTAGGTTCTATTTTCTTAGCAAATTTCAAATACACAATGCAGTGGGGTTTTGCAGTTTTTTTCTCCTTTTGTTTTTAAAAAGATTTTATTTATTTGAGAGAGAGTGCAAGCACAAGCAGCAGGGAGGGACAGAGGGAGAGGAAGCAGCAGCCTCCTCACTGACCAGGGAGCCCAACGTGGGGCTCAATCCCAGGACCCTGAGATCATGACCCAAGCTGAAGGCAGACACTTAACCACCTGAGCCACAATGCAGTATTATAACCTATAGTTACCATGTTCATACACTGTAATGTAAGGTTCAAACCTTACAACTGCAAGTTTATACCATTTTACCAACCTCTTCATATTTCCCCAAGCCTCCATCAACCATCTTTTTACTGTTCTTATGAATTCAAGTTTGTTTCTGTTTTGATTGCACATATAAGTTATACCACACAGCATTTGTCTTTCTTTGGCTTATTTAACTTTGTATAATGCTCTCCAGATTTATCCACATTATCACAAATTACAACATCTCCTTTTTTTTGGCTGAATTCCACTGTGTGTGTATATATATATATATATATGTATATATACACACACACATATATATACATATATATACATATACACACACATACATATGTATACATACATATACATATATATGTATATATATATATATATACACACACACATACATACCATATTTTCTGTATTCATTCATCTATGAACAGATACTTAGGTTGTTCCTATACACTGGCTATTGTAATTAATGCTGAAAAAAGGTTTAACGGAAACCGAAAGAAAGCAGGGGTAGCTATACTTATATCACACAAAATAGACTTTAAGCCAAAAACTATAATAAAAATCAAAGAGTCTATATATAATAAAGGGATCAATTCATCAAGAAAATCAATTCCTACCAGAGGAACACCTAAATATATAAAACAAATATTAACAGATCTGAACAAAGAAACAGACAACACATTTATAGCAGGGGACTTCAATATCCACCTTCAACAATGGATAGATCATCCAGACCCCCCTCCAAAAAAATCAATAAAGAAACTGAGTATTTGAGCTATACTTTAGACCAAATAGATCTTAACAAGAAATATATAGAACATTCCAGCCAACAGCAGCAGAATACACATTCTTCTCAAGTGAACATGGAACACTCTCCGTGACAAATCAAATAACAGGTCACAAAACAATTCTTTTAGCAAATTTAAAAAGACAAAGCATGCCAAATTATCTTTTCTGACCACAAGAGTATGAACTAAAAATCAACAGGAGGAAAGCTGGAAAATTTACAAATATGCAGAAACAAAACCACCAATGGGTGAAAGAAATCAAAAGGGAAATCAAAAAATACCTGGAAACAAATGAAAATGGAAACACAACATACCAAAACCTACAGGATGTTGCTAAAGCATTTCTGAGAGGGAAATTTATAAAGATAAACGCATATATTAAGAAATCGGAAAGATCTCAGATACAAAACCTAACTTAACACCTCAAGGAATTAGAAAGAGAACAACAAATTAAGCCCAAAGTTAGCAGAAGGAAGGAAACTAATAAAGATCAGAGTGGAAATAAATGGAGACCCTCCTTACCCCCATATAGGAAAGATCAATGAAATTAAGAGCTGGTTTTAGAAAAGATAAATAAAATGGACAAATCTTTAACTACAATCTATTTTTTATTAGAGATTTTAATCCATTTGCATTTAAAGTAATAATCGATAGGTATGGGTTTACCATTTATTTTGGTTTTTCTTTTTCTTTCTTTTTTTTTTTTTTAGAGAGCGGGGAGAGGCAGAGGGAAAGGGAGAAAAAGAATCTTAACAGGCTCCATGCCCAGTACGGAGCCCAAATGCAGGGCTTGATCTCACGACCCTGAGATCATGAACTGAGCCAAAATCACAATGGACTGAGACACCCAGGTGCTCCCTCCCATTTGTTATTTTGTTAATTGTGTTCTGGTTGTTTTCTAATTCCTGTTTTCCTTCTATACCAATATGCTCTGAATTCCCTTCTCTTTACATTTTGTATTTCTACTATAGGTTTTTGCTTTGTGGTTACCACAAGGCTTGCATTAGAACATATCTATAAGTCTATTTTAAGCTGATAATAACTTCAAACACATACAAAAGCTTCCTCTCCCCATATTTTGTTCTGGATGTCACAATTGTGTATCCATCAAATTACTGTAGTTACAGATATTTTTTAATACTTTTGTCTTTTAACCTTCATACTAGAGTTATAAGTGATTTACTCACCACCATTACAACACTAGAGTATTCTAAATGTAACTGTATTTACTTTTACCAGTATTATACTTTCACACATTTTCCTGATACTAATTAGTAACCTTTTGTTTCATCTTGAAGAACTCCCTTTAATATCTCTTGTAAGGGTGGGTCTGGTGATGATGAACCCCCTTAGCTTTTGCTTATCTGGAAAACTCTCTCATTCAATCCTGAATGATAACTTTGCTGGGTAAAGTACACTAGGTTGGAAGGTTTTTTGCTCATCACTTTGAATATATGATCCTTCTCCCTTTTGGTAAGTAAGGTTTCTGCTCAAAAATCTATTGACAATCTTATTGGGGGGGGGGTGTCCCTTTTATGTAACAAGTTGCTTTTCTTTTGCTGCTTTCAAGATTCATTACTTGTCTTTAACTTTTGACAATTTAATCATAAACTGTGGTGTGGGTCTCCTTGGATTTATCTTATTGGTACTTCTTAGGCTTCCTGGATCTGGATGTCTGTTACTTTTCCCAGTTTAGGAGTTTTCAGCTATTATTTTTGTGAGTAAGCTTTCTGCTCCTCTCTTCTCCTTCTGGGATCCCTATAATGTATAAGATGGTCTGCTTTTATGGTGGTGTCCCATAATCCTATAAGCTATCTCTATTTTTTGAATTTTTTCTTTTCTTTCTGCTCCAGGGGATGAATTCCGCTAACCTATCAAGCTTGCCGATCTTTTCTTCCACTTGATCTAGTCTGTTTGGAATGCCTCTACTGAATTTTTCATTTCAGTTATTATATTCTTCAACTCTGTGATTTCTTTTTGGTACTTTATATATTTTCTATGTCCTTGTTGAAATTCTTACTATAGTCATGCATTGCTTCCTGACTTTGGTGAGAATCTTTTTGACTGTTATTGTGAATTCTCAATTAGACAAATCACCTATTTCTGCTTCATTAAGATCTGTTTCTGGATATTTATCTTGTTCTTTTGTCTAGAACACATTCCTTTGTTTCTTCATTTTCCTTGACTGTTTGGTTTCAGAGCATTAGATAAAATGTCACCTTTCCCAGTCCTGACAGAGTGGTTATCATGTAGGAAATGAACCTTGTGGATCAGCTCTATCCAAGTTCCTAGTTGTCTCTCAAACTTTTGATTGTCCAAACCTCCTCCTCTGCTTATATCTACTTCAAGACTCTCCCCTAGAGCCTTGTGACTTTCTCCAAGCTGGATTTGTCCTTCAAGTACAATGCTGAGTTACTATCTGGTGATCTCACTGCATAATCACCCTGGGGATTTTCTTCATTATTCTTTCATGCTGGATTCTCATATTCCCCAAATTCCTTGCTTTCCTTTTCCTTGATTTATTCTTGTTTTTTTTTTAATTCCAGTAAAATTAACATACAATGTTAACATTAGTTTCAGTTGTACAATACAGTGATTCAACAATCTGATACATTACTCAGTGCTAATCAAAATAAATGTATTCTTAATCCCCTTCATCTGTTTCACCCATTTCCACCCTCCACAGGTGGTAACCTGGTCACCACAGGTTTGTTCTCTATATTTAAGCCTGGTTTTCATTTGTCTCTTTTTTCCTTTGTTCATTTGTTTCTTAAATTCCACATTAGAAGGGCACCTGCGTGGCTCAGTTGGTTTAGCGTCCAACCAACTCTTGATTTCAGTTCAAGTCATGATCTCAGGGTGGTGAGATCAAGCCCCATGTCAGGCTCTATGTTCAGCTCAGAGTCTGCTTGTCCCTCCCCCCCTGTTTCTCCTGCTGTTCTTTCAACTAAATAAATAAAATCTTTTTAAAAAATTCCACATTTGAGTGAAATCATATGGTAATTGTCTCTCTTGACCGAATGACTTCACTTAGCATTATACCCTCTAGATCCATCCATGCTGCTGCAAATGGAAAGGGCCCATTCCTTTTTTATTGCTAAGTAATATTCCAGTGTGTCTTTGTGTGTGTGTGTGTGTGTGTGTGTGTGTGTATAAAACTACATCTCTTTATCTATTTCATCTGTCAGTGGGCATAGGCTGCTTCCCTAGTTTGACTATTATTAATAATGCCACAATAAACATAGGCGTGCATGTATCTTTTTGAATTAGTGTTTCCCTTTTCTTTAGGTAAATACTCACTAGTGGCATTACCACGTCCTATGATAACTCTATTTTTAATTTTTTGAGGAACCGCCATACTGCTTTCCACAGTGCCTGCACCAGTTTGCATTCCAACCAGTAGCATACAAGAGTTCCTTTTTCTCCACAATCTCACCAACACTTGTTGACTCAGGTGTTTTTGATTTTAGCCATTCTGACACATGTGAGGTGACATTTCATTGTAGTTTTGATTTGCATTTTCCTGATGATGAGTGATTCTGAGCATCTTTTCAAGTGTCTGTTGGCCATCTGGATGTCTTTGGAGAAATGTCTGTTCATGTTTTCTGCCTATTTTTATTTTTTTTAGATGTTGAACTGTATACGTTCTTTATATATTTTGGATACTAACTCCTTATCAGATACATCATTTGCAAATATCTTCTCCCATTCAGTAAGTTGTTTTTGTTTTGTTAATTATTTCCCTTGATGTGCAGATCTTTTAATTTTGATGCAGTCCCAATAGTTTCTTTTTGCTTTTGTTTTCCTTGCCTCAGGGGACCTAAAATGTTGCTACAGTTGAGGTCAGAGAAATTACTGCCTGTACTCTCTTCTGGGATTTTTATGGTTTCAGGTCTCACAGTTAATTCATTAATCCATTTTGAATTTATTTTTGTGTATGACGTAACAAAGTGGTCCACTATCATTCTTTTACATGCAGCTGTCCACTTTTAGCAACACCATTTGTTGAAGAGACTTTTTCCCATTGCATATTCTTGCCTCCTTTGTCAAAGATTAATTCATCATATAATTGTGAGTTTATTTCTGGGCTATTCTGTTCCACTAATCTATGTGTCTATCTTTGTGTATCATACAGCTTTGATTGCTACAGCTTTGTAGTATACCTTGAAATCTGGGATTCTGATACCTCCAGTTTTGTTCTTTTTCAAGACTGCTTTAGCTATTCAGGGTCTTCTGTGGTTCCAACCAAATTTTAGGATTTTTAAACAAGAGTTAATACCTATTAATTAATTTTACAATTTCTTTTCTTGCTCTGTGAAAAATGCTGTTAGTATTTTGACAGAGATTGTGTTAAATCAACAGACTGCTTTGGGTATTATGGCCATTTTAATATTTGTTCTCCTAATCCATGAGCATGGAATATCTTTTCATTTGTTTGTGTCCTCTTCAATTTCTTTCATCAATGTTTTATATAGTTTTCAGAATACATGTCTGTCCCCTCCTTGGTTAAGTTTATCCCTAGGTATTATTTTTGGTGCAACTGTAAATGGAATAGTTTTCTTAATTTTTTTTTCTGTTACTTCATTATTAGTGTACAGAAATGCAACAGATTTCTGTATATTGATTTTGTATCCTTCAACCTTACTGACTTCATGTATCAGTTCTAATAGTTTTTTGGTAGAATCTTCAGGGTTTTCTAGTATAGTATCATGTCATCTGCAAAGAGCGAAAGCTTTATTTCTTCCTTATCAATGTGAAGCAGCCTTCTGTTTTTCTTGTCTCATTGCTTGTGCCTATGACTTCAGTACTATGTTGAATAAAAGTGGTGAGAATGGGCATCATTGTCTTGTTCTTGATCTTAAGGGAAAGCTCTTAATTTTTCAGCATTGAGTATGTTGGTTGTGCGTTTTTCAGACCTTGCCTTTGTTATATTGAGATATGTTCCCTCTACACCTACTTTTTTGAGGGTCTTCTTTTTTTTTAAATCATGAATGGCCGTTGTACTTTGTCGAATGCTTTTTCTGCATCTACCTAGTTTTTTCCCATTCTCTTGTTGATATGATACATCATACTGACTGATTTGGGAATCCTGAACCACCCTTCCATCATAGGAGTAAATTTCATTCAATCATGGTGAATTTTTTTTAATGTATTGTTGAATGCAGTTTGGTAATACTTTGTTGAGGACTTCTGCATCTATGTTCATCAGGGATATTGGCCTATAATTCTCTTTTTTTTGTAGTGTGTTTATCTGGTTTGGGATCAGAGTAATGCTGACCTCATAGAATGAATTCAGAAGTTTTCCTTCCTCTTCTGTTTTTTAGAATAGCTTGAGATGTGCAGAATTATTAACTCTTCTTTAAATATTTGATAGAGTTCACCAGTGAAGCCGTCTGGTCCTGGACTTTTCTTTGTTGGGAACTTTTTGATTACGGATTTAGTTTCATTGCTGGTAATTGATCTGTTCAAATATTCTATTTCTTCCTGCTTCAGTTTTGGTAGTTTATATGTTTCTAGGAATGTATCCGTTTCTTCTAGATTGTCCCAATCTTTTGACATATAATTTTACATAACATTCTCTTATAATCCCTTCTATTTCTGTGGTGTTATTTCTCCTCTTTCATTTCTGATTTTGTTTGAGTCCCTTCTCTTTTTTTGATGAGTCTGGCACATGGTGTATCAATTTTGTTATCTTTTCTAAGATCCAGCTCCTGGATTCATTAATCTCTTCTAACTTTTTTTTTTTTTTAGTTTCTATTTCATGTATTTCTGCTTTAATCTTTACTATTTCCTTTCTTCTACTATTTTGGGGTTTTGTTTGTCCTAACTCCTTTAGGTGTAAGATTAGGTTGTCTGAAATTTTTCTTGCTTCTTGAGATAGGCCTGTATTGCTATAAACTTCTCTCGTAAAACCACTTTTAAAGCATCTAAAATATTCTGAACGGTTGTTTTCATTTTCATTTTTCTCCATGTATTTTTTTATTTTCTCTTTGATTTCTTGGTTGATCCATTCATTGTTTAGTAGCATGTTACTTAACCTCCACGTATTTGTGTTCTTTCCAGATATTTTCTTTTGGTTGATTTCCAGTTTCATAGCACTGTGGTTGGAAAAGATGCATGGTGTGACTTTGATCTTTCTGAATTTGTTGAGATTTGTTTTGTGGCCTAATATGTGATCTATTCTGGAGAGTGTTCCATGGGCACCTGGGTGGCTCAGTAGTTTAAGCATCTGCCTTTGGCTCAGGTCATGATCCCCAGGGTCCTGGGATCGAGCCCTGTGTCAGGCTCCTTGCTCATCCAGGAGCCTGCTTCTCCCTCTCCCTCTCCTCCCTGCTCACTCGCTTTCTCTCTCTTAAATAAATAAAATCTTTAAAAAAAAGAAAAAGAAAAAAGAAAAAAGGAAAAAGATGTGCATTCTGCTGATTGAGGGTAGAATGTTCCAAATATATCTATTAGATCCGTGTGGTCCAAAGTGTCATCAAAGTCACTGTTTTCTTATTGATTTTCTGTTTGGATGATCTATCCATTGATGTAAGTGGGGTGTTAAAGTCCCCTACTATTAATACAGTACTATCAATTACTTTCTTTATGTTTGTTGATAGCTGCTTTATGTTTTGGGTGCTCCCACTTTGGGTACATAAATATTTACATTGTTGTCTCTTCTTGTTGGATTGTTCCTTTTATGATTATGTAGTATCTTTCTTCGGCTCTCATTATTTTTTTTTTAAAGTCTATTTTGGGGGCGCCTGGGTGGCACAGTGGTTAAGCATCTGCCTTCGGCTCAGGGCGTGATCCTGGCGTTCTGGGATCGAGCCCCACATCAGGCTCCTCCGCTATGAGCCTGCTTCTTCCTCTCCCACTCCCCCTGCTTGTGTTCTCTCTCTCGCTGGCTGTCTCTATTTCTGTCAAATAAATAAATAAAATCTTTAAAAAAAAAAAAGTCTATTTTGTTTCATTTAAGTACTGCTATACACTGGCTTTCTTTTCAGTGCCATTTGCATAAGTGTTAGATTCTATCTCTTCACTTTCAATCTGCATGTGTCTTTAGGTCTGAAATGAGTCTCCTGTAGGCAGCATATAGATGGATCTTGGTTTTTTTTATCCATTCCACCATCCTATGTCTTTTGATTGAAGCATTTAGTCCATTTACATTCAAAGTAACTATTGATAGGTATGTACTTACTGCCACTTTGTTACTTGCTTTTTTATGGTTGGTTTTGTAATTCTCTGTTCTCTTCCCTTCTCTCACGGTTTGTTGGCTTTCTTTAGTGAAGCTTTCTTTCCTCTATTATTTCTTGGAATAGTTTGATATATTTGGATTCCCTTCTCTTTACTTTTTGCATATCTATTACCGGTTTTTGATTTGTGGTTACCATCAGGTTTACATGTAACAACTTAGTATATAGCAGTCCCTATTAATTTGATGGTTGCTTAAGTCTGAAGCCATTCTAAAAGCACTAAATTTTTACTCCCCCACATTTTAGGTATGGAGTGTCCTACTTTAACATCCTTTTACTTTGTGAAACACTTGACGAATTTCTAAAGATATTTTATAGCTTTTGTGCTTCCCACTTTTTCTTACTCCTGCTTATGGTTTTTCCTTCCCACTCAGAGAATCCCTTTAACATTTCTTATAGAACTGGCTTAGTAGTGATGAATTCCTTTAACTTTTGTTTGTCTTGGAAACTCTCTCTCCTTCTATTCTGAATGATAGCCTTGCTGGATGGATTCAGTTGCAGGTTTTTTTCTGTTAGCACTCTGAATATATCATGCCACTCCTTCTGGCCTGCAAAGTTTCTGCTGAAAAAATCAGCTGATAGCCTTATCATATTTCCCTTGTATATAACTGTCTTCTTTTGTTTGCTGCTTTATAAATTATCTTTAGCTCTACTTTTTCCATTTTAATTACTATGTGTCTTGGTATGGATCTCCTTGGGTTGATTTTGTTGGGGAATCTTTGTGCTTCCTGGATCTGGATTTGTTTCCTTCCCTAGATTCAAGAAGTTTTCCACTATCATTTCTTCAAATAAATTTTCTGTCCTCTTTTTGCTCTCTTCTCCTTGTGGGATCCCTATAATGTGAATACTGTTACACTTGACAATATTGCTAAGTTCCCTTAATCTATTCTCTTTTTTTATTATTCTTTTTTCTTTCTCGTTTGGCTTCATTGCTTTCCATTATTCTGTTCTCCAGGTCACTGCATCTGCTCTTCTGCTCCCTCTCATCTACTATTCATTCCCTCTAGTGTATTTTTAATTTTAGTTATTGAGTTCTTCATCTCTGATAGGTTCTTTTCTGTATTACATCTCTTTTTGAGGATCTCACTGAGATTTACCACTCTTTTCTCAAGTTCAGTGAACATCTCTATGACAATTACTTTGAATTCCGTAACAGGCATATAACCTACCTCAGTTTCATTTAGGTCTCTTGATGTGGTTCTGTCCTTTTCTTTCATTTGGGACATATTCCTCTATTTCCCCATTTTGTTTAACTCTGTGTCTGTTTCTCTGTGTTAGGAAAGTCAGCTTTGTCCTCTACTCTTTTTTTTTTTTTTTAAAGATTTTATTTATTTATTCGACAGAGAGAGAGACAGCCAGCGAGAAAGGGAACACAAGCAGGGGGAGTGGGAGAGGAAGAAGCAGGCTCATAGCGGAAGAGCCTGATGTGGGGCTCGATCCCATAACACCAGGATCACGCCCTGAGCTGAAGGCAGGTGCTTAACCGCTGTGCCACCCAGGCGCCCCTTTGTCCTCTACTCTTGAAAGTAGTGGCTTTATAAGGGGTGTCTGAGTGGCGCAGTCAGATAGGTGTCTGACTCTCATTTTTGTCTCAAGTCATGATCTTGGGGATGTAAGATTGAGCCCTGCGCTGGGCTCCACCTCCGTGCAGAGTTTGCTTAAGGCTCTCTCTCCCCCTGCCCATCCCCAAAAATAAACAAATAAATCTTAAAAAAAAAAAAAAAAAAAAAAAAAAAGCAGTGGCCTCATGAAGAAGAGTCTCTGTGGTGGCCTACAGTACAATGTCCCCTATTCACCAGAACCTGCTGCTTCAGATTATCTCTTATGTGTGTTGTGTGCACCCTACTGTTGTGACTGAGCCATGTTTGCCTTCAGTCCTGTCATCTGCAATGGCTCTCTGTCTGCTGTGGGCAAAGTGTGGTCTTTGTGTTATTTGTGGGCCAGTCTCGTGCTGCCTTGGGCTTGAGTTGGGTCAGACTAGGCATTTGCCAGAACCATGGTCACACAGTACTGCAGGCCACTTTCCCTGTGTCATCCCCTGAGCATTTTGTGGGTGGGCAGTCAGAACCAACCCATTGTGGGGCTGCAGTTGGATCAGGGTGTGTGGTTTCTTGCCCTCTCTCCAGGGTAAGAGTCACTTCAAGAGGTGCTGATCCCTGTTGGGGATGCTTGCACATTGCCATGCTTGCAGTACCACTTTGGAAGGACCCCAGTTAAGGATGTGTTAGAGGGGACGGGTCTGTAAGTGAATGCAAAGAGGGACATGCAGTGTTACCAAGGTTTGTGCTAGTCTGCTGTGGTAGGGTAATGTAGAGGATTTGGGAAAACTCCTGCAGTGAGTGTGTTGGAGGGGGCAGGTTTGAAGAGCATGGGGATGGAATTAGTTAAGCTAGGTGAAGAGTGTGAAGCACTGGTTCCCATAGGCGTCTGTTTCTAGGCTGGGTAGGCAGGGAAGGAAATGGCACCCACCAGCTCTTTTGTTCTTAGAAAAGTCTCCTACTGCACACTTCTGAGTCCAGGAAATAAATTCCGTTCTGCTTCTAATTCAAGATTAGAAACCATCCCCCAACTCAAATAAATTTTCAAACTGCTGCTTCTATGCTATATCTCAGCAGGGTTGTTACGCTGTCTCTTGAAGGACAGGGACTCAGTTTCCTATTGCCCTCTAGCTCAGAGCTGAGCCTGATGACTTTTAAAGTCCTGGGCGTTAAGCCCCATTGGTTTTAAGAACTCAAGAAGCTAAACCCCTCTGGTTTTCAAAGCCGAATGTTATGGGGATTCATCTTCCCAGAGTAAGTCCCTCATACAACCATGTGGGGTCTGCTCCTCTCCCTCTGTCTGAATCCTCAGTGTTCCTCACTCCCACAGACAGCCCCAAGGGTCCATTTAGCTTCTGACCATGTCTCTTCCCACCCTCTTCCATGTAGCCTCTTCTCTATATTTAGCTGTGGAGAATCTTCTGCCGGTCTTCACGTCATTTTCTGTGTTATTTACACTGATGTGGGTGTTATAAGTAAATCTGTGAAATGAGGTGAGCCTAGGATCCTCCTACTCTGCCATCTTCCCCAGAATCTCCTTAGTCCTTTGTTTTAATGGAGCACATATACCAGCAGTATCTTCAAAAGCTTTGGGAGATTAATTTTGAGACTTTAAATACCTACAATTATGTTTCTTCACAATTAAATGATAGCTTAAAATAGGATTCAAGATTAGAAACCACCCCCCCACCCAAATTCTGAAAACATTGCTCCATCTTCTTTTAATCACAACTTTGAGATATAATTAACATACCATATAATTCATCTATTAAAAGTGTACAATTTAGAGAATACAAATATCTAATTATAAAGAGTTTTAAGAACCACAATTGCTACATATTAGCTAAAATGTTAACTCAGGGGGCACCTGGGTGGCTCAGTTGGTTAAGTGTCTGCCTCTGTCTTAGGTCATGGTCCCAGGGTCCTGGGATCGAGCCCTGCATCAGGTGCCCTGCTCAGTGGAAAGCCTGCTTCTCCCTCTCCCTCTGCCCCTACCTCCCATCCGTGCTCTCAGCTGCAACTTTTACAACAAAGGTACATTATTCATTTTAAGAAATATTTCATAAATAAAATCTACCGTCAACAATGTGCCAAGCACCACACAGACACGCAAACAAGACAGTTCCTGGCCTAAAATATTGTCACAAAAACAAACAGGTAAACAACTACAACATGATGTACTAAAAAAATGTTATAACAGAGTTACGAGTGCAAGGAGACCACAGAGGGTATAGGCGCAGTATTCAGGGAATACTATGTAATCGAGGTAGTGATCTCTCAAAGGAGTAGAGGGAAGAGGTGATTAAAAAAGAACGTACTGCTCACATCACAGAATGATCACCTGACAGTAAATATTCAGAGCCCAAACAGTAAGACACAAGAGATGGTCAAGTTCTACAGTACAATTTTTGGTCTATACTATATTTAAAAGAAAGCATAAACACTATACAAGTCTATGGAATAAAACATTCCAAGGTCCAAACAGATGAACTTACATGAAATTTTAGAATAAACCAAACTCTATACAATCTGGATGGGTAAGAAAAAAAAGAGGAGGAGTAAAAACAGACAATTACCTCCTTTTGTAGTATCATTCTGAGCCTGGATGCCATGATGCAATGAATTATGAATGGCAGAAAGAAGATCTGCTGCTTGAACCATCAATTTTTGAGCTTCTGCAACAGCACTGGTCTAGCAAATAAATCACCAAAAACATTCTTACATATTCTTTCACTGAAAGATATACATTAAATAGGAAAATCCTATAAACAATAATGAAATTAAATGTTGTAATGACATCGGTTCTCACAAACTATTCACTTAATACAGGATACTCAGATCCTGTTAGGATAAAAATTATTATTATTTTTTTTACCCATTTCTATTCTTGTAGGAACCATTAAAAAATAATGGGAAACATTTCTGGCTTGTTCTGTTCGTCTTACATTTTAAAAAAATAAAGGAAAAAAACTGAACTGTGGTCAACTGGAAATTTTCAGCATTTCTACTATGCCATTCATTAAGGTGAATTAAAAAAAAAAGGAAAAAAGAGACTTAGAAGTTAGATCAATGATAAAGGTTGGATCTCTACTCACCACTTCCTAATTATCCACAAATTAGTCTGTAATTGACTTGAGTTAATGCAAATACACACGAAGAAAAAATATTCACCATCTAGGGCTTTTTTGGTTTTACACAAATCCAACAGTTAATTATTGAACTGAATGAAAGAAGAGGTCTACCTAAAATTCCCATTTTTGCTTTCTCCTTTTCAATTCACAAAACAGGACTACACACAAGCAATTTCAACTTCTATTATTACACCACTAGTAAGTAATATAAAATGTTATTTTTATATATCAACAACAGACACAGGTACGTTATGGAACAGAATGTAAATTCATGTGACTTTTTGAGAAAATTATCTAATATCTCTAACATCATATATATATGTATATATATAATATACATAAAATATACCAAATGCTGAATGCTGTATATGTGTGATGGAGGCGTTTCAATGGAGAAGTCTCAGAACTACTTCAATAACACACTATGTCCTGCCCCCCCAAAAAGCCCACTGAAATAGATTAAATGCTCTTACCTCTTTCTTAGTAAAGGCTATAAGCACTGTCAGTAACACTCGAGTGAATTTCACTCTGCTGAATACTGCTAAACACTGCTGGTGCTAAAAAATAAGAAAGGACTAAAAGTTAAAAGATGCAAAGTCTGTCAAAGGAATTTCATTTTAAAATATAGTATTTTAAGTCCTAAATTTCAATGCAAATAACTCACTATATTCAAAACACCTTCACTTACAGTCCTGTAAATGCCTGAAAATGAGCTGCAGAAAATAAAGCCTGTTCTACTGAAATAGAAATATAAAGTAAAGCTTCTGTATCAATGGGATGGATTTTTCCTTAAGTAAAAAGTTAGACTATTATCTCAAAAACTGATTTAATTACATTTTAAACAGAACTGATGAAAAGATGCTTTAAGCAGTCAGAAAATTAAGGATCTCGACAAAGGTTTAGTGCCTTTCATACTGTCCAAGTTCTTGAGTTTTGCCAAGTTTTGATGCATTATCTGTAAAAAATCATTTTTCTTCCTACCTCACAGGAATATTGAAGAGCTTTGAAATCATGTATTTGAAAGAGCTGTATTATTATTCTATCAAAACAAATACAAGGGAAATAAAATCCCTTGCAATGTCCAATTTGTAAAGAAATACCTTAAAAAGGGCTTCCATAAATTATAACGCAGTTCATAAAACTACTACATTAAGAGGTAGACTTCTCTGATATTATCTACCAGAAAATAAGTTCAATTACTTCTAGTTCAACTTCTGGATCTCTTTCTTCTCCTTGTCGACTTCGAGTACTCTAAAAGTTTAAAAAACGTGAATTAAAATAAACACAAACTTGTAGAAATATTAGCTTATAAATATACAAGGTAAAGAGCTAAATTAATTTTTTGAGTAAACATAAAAATTTATTTTTAAGAAAAATATTTGGAAGAAAAAAGCTGTATCTTTCATTTTTCTCCTATTAATACTATATACAGAAAGTCTATTTTGATATAAATTATTAAGACCATACAGAAGAATAAGGTATTAAAAACAGCAAAAGCAAAACAATGAAGTAAGTACATGGCACACAGTACTTCTTTCTTTTTGAAAGGACGTATTAATTGAAAGTCTTGATGCTCTCAAAACTAACCCTGTTAGAAAAAAATAGTAACCTTTACACAAATCACATCATAAAGTCACATTGTAAATACTGATTGTTCTACACTAAAATGCAAAACCTCTTCCATGAGTATCATATGACTGACTATTCTGACAACTGTAGGGCAGTTACTATAGGAAGATCTGGCAGAATATCTGGGTTCTAGCCCTGCGCTGCCCTTCCTAGTGGCATGCCCTTCAGCAACTCAGTTTACTTAACTCTTTTAAGCTGCATTTTCCTCACCCAAAACTAGGGCACCATGTGCATTTTTTTATTGCCTAATTCACTGCTTAATTATAAATATCAACTAAGGCAATAATATAAAATTGCTTTGACAACCATGTTGTGTTAGACAAGTATAAAAGAACAGCAGAAATACAACCTTTTTTCTTTTTTTAAATCTCTATAAGAACCAAATCATTAGGGTCATCTGGCTGAAGGATATCATTCATAAGAAGTCTTTCACCAGATTTGGGATACCACCATTTACTGAGGTCGTCTACTGTCTTGCAGACTTTGTAATAGCTGTTGAAGAAGATCTCCTTACCTTTGAGGAACTTAAAATTCTAGATTATGCTATTCTTAAAAGAGCATACGATTACTTCTAAAACACCGGCAAAAAATTGAAAAATCTTCAAAGTTAAATTTTCCGTACTTGAAAGGGACATTAATTCACCGGAAACAACTGCTTTAGCTGTCTTCAAATTAATTGCAAAAAAGGCACAGCATATATAAAGGAAGCTAGTGGCCCTCCTTATGCTAGCTGTTTGTAATTAGCTAAAGGTAACTTGACATTTAGAAGAATATGAAAATCCTATACCAAAGCAAAGAGAAAAGAAGTATACCTTTACTCTTCTTTGCATGTCATCCTCCACATCTTTTAGCATGCCTAGAAAGAGAGACAATGAGTGAGACAATGAGTTTAAACAGGAAACAAATTCAAACACAAAACTTGTGTATCATCTTATAAACTGTTTTACCTGTAACGCGAAGGTCTGTCACACTGTTAGCCATTTTAAATCCATAAGTCATTGATTGAAAATCTTCCTGTACAGGAAAGGAATAATTAGGCCCTTGAGTACTAGCAAAACCTTTTATTATAAAATCCTCTTACGAAATCCTACTTTGCTAATATGAACACAGTAACGAAATGTCATTCTGCTTGTCTAAATACTGCTATCATACATAGACACTTTCCCTACAGTGTATCCTTAAAACACCATATTCTAATGCTGTTTAATCGTTTGCCCTTAGGCAATTTAAATACACTTGCATTTAGTATTTTCATTTGCAAAATAAGGTTAATGCTAATAGTGTCAGAAAGTAAAAATTCCCACTTACAAAGTATTCTCACGTTCACAAGTGAACAGTAAATACATAGTAACTACCACCTGACGATAAGTTTGCAAAATCTACATAAGACTTTTACTTCAAAAATTATCAAATGCTTGTTTACACACTGTTAGGCCACAAAAGTTAAGCCTTTCTCAAACAGAATTACTCAAAGTGATAGCAAAAGCATATTTCCACTTCAGTCGCACTGTAAAGAAAAAAATTATTTATACATATACGGATTTCCACCTGCGAAATCATTTAAAATACTACTGAGACATTAACAAAGTAAGTAGTTTGCCAGACTCACCTTGAAAACTGAATTTAATATCATTTGGCTGGTTCAATTAAGTCAAAAACTCTATTAAAAGAATGTTTCCATTGTATTATAATTCTTACAAAAATGTATACAGAAGCCTAATATATTGGAATAATAAGCATTTACAGCAGTATCTAGAGCTATGGCAACATTTCTGTGGATTCTTAACAAAAACATAAGTGAGTACACAATCCATATCATGTACTATATGTTATGAACAAAGAAAAAAAAAACAAACAACGTCCTTGGGTTCAAAGAACTATTGTTAGTGGTATTATAAGACTCAAAGGATTGGGTCTTTTAAAAACCTCAGGTTGTGTTACAGAACTATAAGCTTATCCTCTAGGTAAAGTTTATACTCTATCCCTACTTGGCCACCAAATAGGATTCTCACATTTTACACATCTTTCAAAAAGGAACTCTCCCAGTGTTTACCATGTTGCTAAATGGCACCCCCATCCACCCACAGTTACTCTGGCTGAAAACCTGTACCTCAATTCCTCTAGATTTTTTCTTTTCTTTTCTTTTAAGACAGAGGGAGAAAAAGAATCTCAAGCAGACTCCATGCCCAGTGTGGAGCCTGACGCAGGGCTTGATTTCAAGATCCTGAGATCATGACCTCACACAAAAGCAAGTTGGACACTTAACTGACTGAGCTATCCAGGTGTCCCTCCTCTCATTTTCCCATGCCCTGTATCAAACCATCAACAGACCCGACGTTCAAAGTCTCATCTAAGCGTAACTCCCATCATTCACTGCTATCTCTAGTGAAGTCACCACCCCCTCTCACTTCCACACCTGCCTCACACAGGTCGCCCCCCCTTCCATGCTTGTGCCTGCTACAATTTATTCACTGCCAGAAGCCAAAGGGATTGTTTTAAAATAAGTCATTTCACATCACCTCCTACTCAAAACCTTTCAATTGTTTCCCTGCTCACAGGAAAATCCAACCCACATGAACTGATGCCCACCACCAATTCCCATGCACCTCTGGCCTCCCTCTCCAACCTCATTCCCTTCCACCTACCATTCTTCTCCACATTCACTGCACTGCAGTCACACAGGCCTTCTTGTCATCTTTCGGACACATCAAACACATTCTCCTCTCAGGATCTCTGTACTTGCTGATCCCTCCCCACAAAGTTTCTTCCAAAGATTTTCAGAGCCCCAGCCCTCCTTATATTCCAGCCTCTGTTCCAGTCTCAATTCCTCATACAGAGACTTGCCTGGTGCATTCTCTCTAAAACAGCACCCTCCACCATTCTATATGCCCTGTCCCTGCTTTACTCTTCTTCACAGAACACCTGACATTTGACACATTGACTATCTCTCCCAAGGAATGCAAAATCAATGACGTCAAGGCTCTGTTGTATTCACTGCTTTATCTCCAGGACTTAGAATTGTACTTGGCACAAAGTACTGTTAAAAAAATATTTGTCGGAGCACCTGGATGGTTCGGTAGGTTGGGTGACCGACTCTTGATCTCCAGGTCCTGAGTTCAAGCCCCATGCTAGGCTCCACACTAGGTGTGGAGCCTACTTTAAAAAATAAAAAATAAAATGCTTTAAAAAAAAACTAAAATAAAAAATATTTGTCAAGTGAATGATGACCTACTGTGGGGCAGGGCCATGCCTGGTCATCTTCCTAAGTAGATCAGGTTGACTACAAGACACCTGGGGGAGTGGTAGAGACTATGGCATGCTGGAGAACAAACACTTCATGTAAAGGTAGCCACCCACTACTTACCCTACTGAGTAATCAATGCAAGGCTAGTGTTTTTCAGAACAACAACAACAACAAAATCTAATTTAATGTAAAATCCTCCAATTTTTAAATGTTACTATTTTTTTAAAAATTAAGTAAGCCAACACTGTGAAGACAAAACACTCCAGTAAGCCCTATCTATGCACTGCTTTCCACGAGGAGGCTAAGGGAAAGCATTTATGTGATACAGTATCACAAGTCTGAGTAATAAATAGTTGCCTCAGTAACAAGAACTTAATCTAAGTCACTGGAGGCCTGAAGCAGAGGAGTTATATAAATAGATGCTACCATTAAAAGATCACTCTTAAAACCTTGTAGATTTAACAAAACAAAAGTCAAAGCCAAACCAGGGAGACCAGATACTGGACACCACCCAATAAATGCAAGCAGGAGTTGATGGTGATTTGGATTGAGATTGTAACTGGAAGTGATGAGAAGTTGTTGAAAGCAGGATATATTGAAAAGGTAAAGCCAACATGATGTGCCAATGAAGTGAATGTGGGATACAAGGTGAGTTGTGCCATCAAGGATCATTTTTAGGTGTTTGGTCTGAGGAACTGGTATATGATGGTACAATTTATTGACATGGGGCAGACTTCCAGAGGAGTAGGTTTAAAGACGGAAATGGAGCACAATTTTAGTTATGTTAGGTTTATAATTTCTTTAGTTATCCAAGTGAAGATTTCAGGAAAGCACTTGTATGAGTCTGAAAGTCAGGGGAGGAATTAAGACTAGAGATATAAATTTGGGCTTCATCAGTACAGAGCTGGTATTAAAAGGTGCAGAACTAGAGAACATAAACTGAAGCAGAAGGTACAGAAGAGCCCACGAGTAGTCCCAGCATCTAGAGAAGCAAGCACAAGAAATGGGCTAACCAGTGAGGAAGAAAGAAAACCAAGGGACGGCTGTACCAGGAAGATGAGGAGAAGAAACTCTTTCAAAGAGAGGTCAACTCTGTCAAATGATACTGGTGGTTGGAGAGGGAGAGGTGAGAACAATGGATTTAACAAGATGGATATTATTAAGGACCTTTTTAATACCAGCTTCTGTGCAATTGTAGAAAAAGAATGTCCAATAGGAGCATTAGAAGAGATAAGAAAAATAAATATTAACCGCTCATTCAAGGAGTTTTTTGCACAGGATAGCAGAGAAATGACACTAGATATAAGGAGCCATGGGATCAAGGGAACTGGGTTATTTTAAATTAAATGATATTTAAGCATGTTTATATGCCAAAAGAATACTGTAGGAGGGAAGGAGACACTAATAATGCAATACAAAGCAGGGTTAATGACTGCAGCAGGCAAGAGGGGACAGAATCTAGAACACAAGAGGAGGCTGAGATTAGATTGTCAGGGTGCTTGCATTTTCACAAGACAGAAGGCAGATGATGTGGGTACCAACACAGGTTAGCACACATGATCGTGAGAAGATGGGGTACTGTGACCCACATCTGATTCCATCTAATATCTCATTAAGGTACAAGGTAAGCTGATAAGAGAGGAGGGTTGGCAATGGAGGTTTTGAGAAGTAAAAGATGTGGAGAAATCACTGAGAGGCTGTTCAAGAAAGCTTACCATAGAAGGATAGAGCTGTCTCTAGTGCTGAGTGCCCATCTGAGATTTGCAGTCCTAAAATTAAAGTGAGAAAAGACACACAGATGTGGGTTTTCTGTAGCACCCTTCTGCTGTTTGGGTGCATGCAGCAAGTAGGCAGATGGCTGGGGTTTTGTCATATAAGTGACACATTATGATAAGATGAGAGGGGCAAGGGAGTGAAGGGTGTTTGAGAAAGAATGATTTCACCACTGGACCATGGAAATGAGGACATGACAGAAGTAACGGAGAAAACTAAAGGAGCAGCATCTGGGAATTGGAGTTCTCTGTGGAACTGAAGATAGCAGGAGTTGTGGAATCAGAGTAAGGAAGCCAGAAAAGTGGCAGCTATCAAAGGGTAATATTTTTGAAATCAAGAATTTGGAGGTATAGACTAGTAAGGAAAATTTTCTCACTTATTCATTTCTGAACGATTTTCAGACCACACAATGATGGCTGGTATAGGCTAGAAACCCAGGGGTACAATGGCAAAATACAATCACAGCCACTACAGAGCCTATTATCCACTGAGAGGATGAAGACGTCCTGAGAGGTAGAGCCCCATGTTCTTTATTGTATTTTACAATGTCTTTAAATACTGCCAAGATATAACTGCAGAAAGGTATCAAGCGGGGTATTCAGAATTCTATAAAACATAGCATTTAAAACATGCAGCCCCACAAGGAAATTTGGAATAGTAAAACATTTACAATCATAACTGTAGTAGAACACCCAATACCAGTACTAAATGTGATTCCAACCAAACCAGTGATCTTGATTGTACTAATAATGTAATATTCAAATAAAGTGAAATTTTTTTCAACCCCTTCTAAAATAACAATTACAGTATATTGGTACGACTTATTACTGCTCTAAAATTTCATTTCACAGATAAAGTACTTTGCATAAAGATTTCAGGTGCTCCTGAAATGACTTGATTCATTCAACCAAACCTGAGTACCTTCTACAGACTGGATACTGAGTAACGCAGCAAAGCTACAAGTAAAGGTAAAACATGCCCACATATGATTCAGATTAAGACTTCAAACAATTTAAATGTCCACTGGTAAGTGGCTTGTAATTTAGTGTATGTACAATGGAATACAAATGATAACATCAGCTAACATTATTAAGTATTTACTATATGCCAGGCACTGTTCTAAACATTTTACTTGTATTAACTTCATTAACCCTCAAAATAATGCTCTGAGGTGGAACGATTACAAACTACATTTTATAAATGAGGACACTGAGGCATAGAAACTTAAATCCCCAAACACCACAAAGCATATAAGTGACAGAGAAAGAACACAAACTTAGGCGATATCGGTCGTCAGAGGCTGTACTTTTTAAACTTTTATTTTGGAAAAAAATTTCAGAATACAAAAATAGTACAGAGAAGTTCCATATTCCTCCCCCATATTCTTCAAATAACATTTTACCACATTTGCATTATCATTCTCTATACTTTTTCTTACACATTTGAGACTAAGTTATAGACTGTGATGCCCCCTTACCTCTAAACACTTCAGAGTAATTTCCCAAAACCATAAATCATTCTCTTACATAACCATGGTACAGTGATCAAATTTGGAAATTCATGTCTCTTTAATGTGGAGCATTTCCTTGGTCCTTATCTTTCATGCCCTAACATTTTGGAACAGTAGAGGCCGAAGTTATTTTTAACAGTTATATCCCTCAATATGGGTTTGCCTTATGTTTCCCCAAGATTAAATCCCATTTATATCATGTTTAATAGGAATGCCACAGAAGTGATGTTCTGTTCTTCTCCTGGAGCACTGTATCTGGAAGCACATGATGTTGAATCGTCCCATTACTGGTGAGACTAAGTCTGACCATTTAGCTAAGGTGGTATCTGCCATGTTTCTTCACTGTAAATGAAACATTTTCCCTTTGTAATTAATATTTTGTGGGAAGATACTTGGAGGTTAGGTACTGTGCTTGTTATACTTTTGTTTACTAGTTTTAGCATCCTTTAATAATTCTTGCCAGAAATAATTATTCAAAACCTGTACTCTTAACATGACCCTATGCAGCCAATAAAAAACAATGAGGTGGCTCTCTACCTACAACATATTGGTACACACAGAAATCTATTTTCTATTGTCTGTGGTTTTTAAAAAAGTTGCAAATAGTTTACATAATTCCATCATGTTAAGTAAAATACACATGTATACATATTACAGAAAATATTTAGAGAAATACACACCAAATGGGTAACAGTGTTTACTCTTCGCCAGGCAAACCAGCACTTTTATTTATTTTCATATTAAAAATATGTTTGGTTGCAAATAAGAGGAAAATCCAACTACAGTGACTTATGCCAAATAACAGGAATATCAGAAAGAATCTTTCTGCTTCACCATCCTAAGCTCTGAGGCTTAGATTTACATATTTACAAAATGAAGCAGGACCTACCTCCAAACATCACATCCATGTTCAAAAAAAGTAACAGGAGAAGGGGTGTACAATACCATTATTATTCAAACTGGCATACTACTGAGAGTAAAAGGGGATGCTATTAATAACTACACTAGGATAAAAGGTGCCAAGTAGGACTGTTCCATGCAAGCCAGTATGTAGGCACCAGCTGTAACAGAAGAATATGCTAAGAAGGGAGAGAAGAAAACTGAAGTCTGTATAGGCAAGTCAGGAGACTGGGATCCAAGTCTAAAGATAAGTAGGACTTTTCCCTAAAAAGGAGAAAAGGCATAAAAGCCAGGCGGAGCATCCTTAGTCTCCCTCCCACCCTCATCCCGCACAGCAAAGTGATATATGCCTGTCATTACAGGTGCAGAATACCCAGCAGCACCTGCCGCAATGCCTGGCACTAATTAAACAAATTAATTAATTAAATAAACAGACAGTATCAGTCACAGATACTTTTTCTTAAAGAGCCAGATAATATATATTCAATGCTTTGCAAGCCAAGTGGTAAAATGGAGATATGTAGGTACTTCTATGACTACTTAAATGTAACTATTTAAAACACAAAAAACAGGGGCACCTGGGTGACTCAGTCCATTAAGTGTCTACCTTCAGCTCAGGTCATGATCCCAGGGTCCTGGGATCAAGCCCCATATCAGGCTTCCTGCTCAGTGGGGAGTCTGCTTCTCCCTCTCCCTCTGCCCCCCCTCCAAGCTTGTGCTTGTGCTCTCTCTCTGAAATGAATAATCTTAAAAAGAAAATTTTTAAAATTTTTTTTAAAAAACACAAAAACCATTCTTAGATCCAGGGCCATAAAAAACATAGACAGTGGGTTGGGTAGGCCTACAGGCTGCAGACTGCCAACCTCTAGTTCACAGGACTTTGTGACGGTTTAGATGTGAGGTATGAGAGAAAGAGAAGAGTCCAGGATGACTCCAAGGTTTTCGTTCTTCACAACTAGAAGAACAGAGCTCCATTTGCTGAGACTGAGAAGTATACAGAAGAAGAAGTTAGGAGGCAAGGGGAAAATCAGCAGCTCCATTTTGGAAATGTGAAGTCTGAAATAGACATCCAAGTGGAAAATGTTGAATAGGCAGCAGCATATGGGAATCTGAGACTTAGGGAAGTCTATAAAGTCTAAGCTGAGGACACAAACTTAGGCTTCACTAGCAGAGACAGAGTGTAAGTCTATGAAACTGCATGAGATCATCAGGGCAATGAGTACAGACAGAGAAGAAGTGTAAAGACTGAGCCACACCAATGTTCAGAACTGTGCTGACCAATATGGCCACCACACAGCCAATTTAGTGAGCACCTGAAATGTGGATAGTTCAAACTGAGATGTGCTGTAACATACATACTACACTTAGAATACGTGCTACAAAAAACCCCCATAATTTTTATTTAGATTCAAGTTAGTTAACATATAGTGTATTATTAGTTTCAGGGTAGAGTTTAGTGATTCATCAGTTGTATATAACACCCAGTGCTCATTACATCAAGCGCCCTCCTTAATGCCCATCACCCAATTACCCCAACCCCCACCCACTTCCCCTCCAGCAACCCTGAGTTTGTTCCCTATAGTTAAGAATCTCTTGGGGTGCCTGGCTGGCTCAGTGTGTTAAGTGTCTGTCTTGATTTCTGCTCAGGCCATGATCTCAGGATCTTGATATCAAGCCCCACATCGGGTTCTGTGCTCAGCGTGGCATGTGCTTCTTTGTCCTCCCTCTCTTCCCCTTCCCCTGCTCGCACGCACACGCTTTCTAAATAAATAAATCTTAAAAAAATAGTCTCTTACAGTTTGCCTGTTTTTACCTTATTTTTCCTTCCCTTCCCCTATGTTCATCTGGTTTTATTTCTTAAATTCAGCATGAATGAAATCATATGGTATGTGTCTTTCTCCGACTTATTTCTCTTAGCATAATACACTCTAGTTCCATCCACATCGTTGCAAATGCCAAGATTTCATTTTTTGATGGCTGAGTAATATTCCATTGTACATACATATACACCACATCTTTTTTATCCACTCCTCCGTCAATAGACATCTGGGCTCTTTCCATATTTTGGCAATTCTCATTAATATTTTATAAGTGATTATATATTGAAAGATTATTTTAGATATACTGGTATACATAAAATGTTACAAAAATTTCACCCACAGGCTACTAGAACATTTTAAATGATGTATATAGCTTGCATTCTGTATCTACTGGATAGTGTTGGCTTAGAGAATGAGATGATAAATTAAGAACCAGTGAAGCAGGAAACCAGGGAAAAAGAGCATCTTAAAAGCCAAGAAAATAATTTGTTTCAAGTATGGACTCCATGTCAAAAATCTAATGACTGATCAAGTTTAAGACCAAATATTAACCAATGGGTTTAGCAACACTGACGTCTTAGATGACCATGACGATGAAGTTTTGGTGGAACGCCATTCAAAGCCTGACTGGACTGGATTCAAGAGAGAATGGACACCTCTTAAGGATTCTGGCTGAAAAGAACTGCATAATATGGGGCAGAAGCTAACGTTATGTTATGCCAAGAAATGGTATTTTTAAGACTGAGGAAGAAAAGCCATGCTAACATGCTGATGGGAATGACCCAGTACAGGAGGAAATTCATTATGCAAGGGATAGAGGGGAGAACTGCTAGAGCGTTTTTAAATACAAGACAGGATATGGAATCCAATGTACACGCAGAAGAGATCACCCTCAGATAAGAGAGAAGGTTCATCTAGACAGACAGAAGGGCCAAAGAACATAGAGCACCTGTGCAGGTAGGTGAGATTACTTCCATTTATTTAGTGCAGTAGGAAGGTCGGTTTTGCTCAAGTGAGGATGATAAAAATGTCAGAAGTCTGAGAGGGAGACTGAATAACCTAGGGAAGGAGCACTCATGGCCCACTTGAAGTTAGTGGTGATGAACTGAAAGTAGGACCAATCAGTGTGAATGTATTTCTCTCTAGTCACACTGAGATGTGCAAGTATAAAGGCACAGTAGATAGAGGGTTAGACTCAACCAGAATTGAGGTACAATAGGCAAGAGAGGAAGACTGCTGAAAGTGTAGGCAAGGGAGTAACTGTAATGAAGGAAGATGGATTTAAAGTCAGAAAAGAGAGTCAAAAGGTAATGACAGTAAAAAAGTGATGTAATAAACTGGAGTCCAAGTAGGGGTGAACTGCAGGAGTCAGAACACAAGCAACATAGAAACAGGTGGTAGTCTGAGAATAGGACACTTCAAACTGAGATCAGTAAAGGGCTGTAATGACCAAGTCTAAAGTATAGTCATTAGAAAGAAAAATCCTAAAAGTTTCCAAAGAGAAAACATGGGTCACATATAAAGGATCAGGATGGCAACACTAAAATTAAGAGTCAGTGGAATAATGCCTAAAAAATTCTGAGGAAAATGATTTTCCAACCTAAAAATCTATTACGACCAAACTTTTAATCAAGTGTGAGGGTAGAGAAGACATTTTCAGACATGCAAGCTCTCAAAAAACAATTCCCTCCCTGTCTCTCCCCGTGGAACTGGAAATGCTGTACCATACAAAATAATAAACTAAGAACAATAAAGGCATGAAATCCAGATAACTAGAAATCTAACAAAAAAGAAAGGAAATGGAATTCCCAGGAAAATAGTGAAGAGAAACCTGGGATCACAGGTGTAAAGTGGACCTAGAAGGAAACTGATCCAGCCTGAAGCTAGAGAACAAAGGAGCTAAGAAGAATTTCAAAAAATGGATAAAGTGATAGACTATCTGATTATGTTTCATAATAATGGGAAGGGAAGAATCAAGGAGAAGTACACAGAAAACTAAGCAAACCAAAAGGTGAAGTTATCACCTTCAAGAAAAATAAAAATTTGTATGAGAAAGGAAATGTACACTTACACCACTCTGGCTCATCTGTCATTAGTATTTATTAGTATTTATACAATCACAGTAATGTCAACACTGAAATATAATGACTTAACCAAAACCAAATTACTACTGGGGTACAGGACAGGGTAATATGTGAATGACAGTTATATGCTAAAAATGTGCTGACACTTCCCAGCTAAAAATGGTTAAAACTGTATAAAATTGTATAAAATAACTGGATAAAATTATTTATACCTAGAAATAAAAATATAAGTCTATTATCCAGAAATATGAAAATAAACAGTGGGGAAAAAGCTAAACAGAATTTAATATTATAATGGAATGAGTAAAGAAAGAACTGAGAACTACAATTTTCCATTTTACATCCTATGGGCTACTTGATTTTGCATAATATGTACAGATATTATTACTTTTATTAAAACACACACTCCAGGAAAAATTTTCAAAGAGCAAAACTGAACAAGACCAGATTACCTACTTTTAAAATGGTAACTAACTGGTAGTCAAGTGGAGAGTGCAGACACTCTTGCAAGAGCCTAAATCTAAAACTGACAAAAGCTCAAACTAAAGCAGGAACAATGGGAGAAGGAAAAGCAGTATCTGGATTCAAGACACTTGCAAGGTAAAAATAAAAGAATTCAATTAGATAACCCTGTAGATACCATTCTGCAAGATGCAGAATGCAAGAGGACCAGCGGTTTGATGGGGAAGCTGTGGTTCCCATTTTGCACATGTATACAAGATATTAAGAAACACACATGTCTTCAGTTCAGGAGTAAAAACAAAGCAGAGATGCATCTGAGGGCAAAATATGCCAGCACCCAGGAACTTCAGAAGCAGCCATTTCAAAGAAATGATTGATTTATTACAGTTCATTCTTACTTACTCATTACCAGGTCTCTTAAGGACTTTCAATAGCCAATCAATTCTTTTTCTAATTATAAAACCAAGACAAACTTATCTGGAAAAATCTGAAAAGTTCACAGAAATAAGAAAACATAATTTTTCCAGCCCAGGAGCTTTATTCATATTTCTTTCCAGTCTTCTTCTCTTTAAAATTTATTTATTTGAGAGAGAGACAGCGAGCAAGTGCGTGCGTACACACTGGAGTGCACAAGGTGGGGTGGGGGAGAGGAAGAGGCTCCCCAGTGAGCAATGTGCCCTTCTCTGGGCTGGATCCCAGGACCCTAACTAAGATCATAACCTGAACCAAAGGCAGACACTTAACCGACTAAGCCATCCAGGCACTCCCACTTCCCCATGACTTTAAACACTGTTTTCACTATCACTCTGTATAATAAATTATGTGTAATAAATTATCCATAATTTACTTCAAGCAAACCCTAATGGTGGCATTTTGGTTGAAGCCAACTTTCACTATTAAAAACTGATTAAAGTGTCTTTGCGTAAAGTATCACATTTCTAATCATTTAAGGCTGAGTTCTAAAGATGAATTAATTAGTTTCAGCTGTGCTAATGCATACTCCCACTAATAAAAACCAAATGACACCTTACTGCATCCTTACCAGTATTGAATATTCTCAATTAAAAATACATTTGGTAGTGAAAAGTGAACTAATTACTTTAACTATAACTCTTGGATGACACTAAAACTAAATTTTTAAATGTTATGGCCATTTATTACCCTCCTCCATGAGTAAGCTGTTTACTTTACTGCCCAGTTACTCATTTGGGCTTCAGTGTTATGCTTTACTTGGAGATCTTAACACAGAAATACAGATTATTTTTGTCACAGAGATTTTTCCAAAAATTTTTCTATCAGCTTTTTCTTATTGGTCTTTTCCTTTATAATTTCTCCCATTTGTAAATCCTTCATCCAGAGAATATGCAGAATTTCAATTATAATTACTTACATTACAAAAATTTATTTTCATTTACTTTTAAAACAAACTCATCTAGGCACATAATAAAAATTCCAACAACACAAACAAGTATATCCCAACCCTCAAGATTCCAGTTATCTTATGTATGAAGATTTAACTACTTCCCATTTTAAAAAAGAAAAAAAAAATGGTAGTAATCTATACATACCTGACTTATTTTACTTTATTTTGGAGGTCTAATCTTACTTGGACACATAAACCTACCTCCTTCTTTGTAAAGGGTGCATAATACCCCACTGTATGAAGGTAGCATCATTTAACAAGTCTCCTATTGATGGACATTAAGGTAGTTTCTAGACTTTGATTACTATAAACAAAACTACAATTAATGTCCTTGTACCTAAATCTTTGTACACAGCACAGATCTATTTGTAGAATAAATCCCTAAAGGTGAACCTGCTGAGGTAAGTCGTCTACACTTTAACTTAAGGTATTACCAACTGCTCTTTCAAACAGTTGTATGAGTTTATGAAACCATAAAGATGTCTGAGTCTTGCTTACCGTGGAAACCTGAGTCCTGACTAATAAATGTGGGGGGCATGCTAAAGTGAGATAATCATCATTTTGCAGCCATCACAGTGAAGATTAGTCCAAGCAAGCATCAGTGGATGCTAAATCTAGGGGAAAGATTTTAATGAGCAGGATATTTGTATGATCTTAGAGAGTTTCCCTATGGAAGGCTTATTACATGCCGGGGGAGAAAACAGTAGCCATACAGTAATCAGAAAACACCTTGGAACAAAGTAACATCACCACTGAGGGGGCAGATGCATACTGTATGCCTCAGCTGTGACACCAGAAGGAGGACACAGTATCACTTACATTGTATTCCTGACTGCATAATCTAAATGTAATCACAAGGAAAAACACACAAACCCCAAGTGAGGAACATTCTATTAAAAAAGACAAACCAGGAGAAGCCTGTGTTCTCCAAAAACATCAATGACATGGAAACAAAGAAAGGCCGAGGAACTGCTGCAGATTAAAGGATACTAAAGAGGGAACTAAATGTAGGACATGATCCTAGACTGTATCCCGAACTGTAGGGGAAAAAACGCTAAGAAGGACATTACTGGGTCACCTGATGAACAGAATATGGAGAGTGCAGATTCACTGAGGTTGATAATTGTACTGTACTTGTGTATGAAAGTACCTTTTTTCTTAGGAGATGCACACTGAGAGGTGTTTGTGGGGAGAAGATCATAACGTATGCAACTTATTCTCTGCCGGTTCAAAGAAAAAACATACATACATGAGAAAGAAATTGAGAAAGTAAATGGGACAATGGATAAACAGCAGCTGAATCAAGGTTGGGGATATATGCTGTTCTTTGTGCTGTCACTGTAACTTGTTAATTTGAAATTAAAGATTAAAAAGAGGGAAGCAATGACTATTCATCACACACACACACACACACGTCTCATCGACAGGTACATTATACAAAATTTCTAATCTTTTCCAATAATGGGTAAAAATGGCATCTCAGTTTTAATCTGCATGTCTCTTAAGTTATGCATCCTTTCTCATGTTTAAAGGGCGTTTCATTTTCTATAAACTATCTTCTTTTTAACAACTTTTTTACTTAAAATATTTATCTGCAATTTATTTTAATGTTTTCATTGACTGAGTGTTTGTATCCCTCCCAAATTCATATATTAAGTCCTAACACTCAATGGCATAGTATTTGGAGGTGGGGCTTTTGGGAGATGATTAGGTCATAAGGGCAGAGCCCTCATGAATGGGATCGGTGCCCTTATAAAAGGGACCCAGAGAGCTCCCTTGCACCTTCTGCCATGTGAAGACACAGTGCAAAGATGGCCATCTATAAACCGAAAGGGAGGCCCTCACCAGACACTGAAGCTGCTGGTGCCTTGATTTTGAACTTCTTATTCTCCAGAACTATGAGAAATAAACTTTTGTTGTTTACAAGCCACTCCACCTATGGTATTCTGCTGGAATAACCCAACAGATTAAGGCGGATAAGTTAATTTTCAAGGGTGCTAACCAACTACTATAGCACTGTTTGCTAAATAAATCCTTTCTCTGCCCTGGGATTAGGATTTTTTTTTTTTTAAGATTTTATTTATTTATTTAACAGAGATAGAGACAGCCAGCGAGAGAGGGAACACAAGCAGGGGGAGTGGGAGAGGAAGAAGCAGGCTCATAGCAGAAGAGCCTGATGTGGGGCTCGATCCCATAACGCTGGGATCACGCCCTGAGCCGAAGGCAGACGCTTAACCGCTGTGCCACCCAGGCGCCCCTGGGATTAGGATTTTTGATGTCCTTTTGGGTGTAATTTGAGAATATAAGTATTTAATAATACGTATATCTCTTCTCACTTATTAACTCGAACTAATCTTTTTTAAAATTTTCACGCAAATGGATAAGATTCTCCATGATGCCCATAGCAATTAAAATAAGTAGCTAAATAACCAACAAGTGTGTAAAAAGTAGACAGTATTTCATACACAACTCACAAGCTATATATTCAAATGTGAAGTCATATTAGCTATACTATCCTCACATTATTAATAGAAATTTAGAAAAGCTAATATATACTATAGACTGAACCACTGTAGGAGGTTAAGATATTTATTTTGGATCAGTAACAGCGTTAAAATGAAATATGTTTCAACAAAAGGAAGAATTAAAAATTCTTGTCAATAATTTAAAATGCTATCACATTTCCTCTTAAAATTATCAGCACCTCAGACCTTATTTTTTTTCTCATAAGGAGAAAAATATCTTTCCATGTATAAAACTCACAACACTTCCTCAGGGCAAGGTACTTTGTACAAACTGGAAGAATATATTTATACCCTAAAATATTCTTCATACCTTTGTTTTCCTTAGCTCCCTCTTAACCAAAGACTGAAAGTACAGCACTTCTGTGTTATAATTTATAAGAGACTTGAGGGAAAAAGCTGTGTCTTCTATTATCTTTGTGAATCCCCACAATATCCTACAAAATACTCTGCACATAATGGACACTCAATGAATGGTACTGACGGAAATAACATATACTGAACTGAAGTTCTTTCTTCGAACTGGATTACTTCAGCCAATATATTTGAAAATAGCACGGCATCACTTTAAAAAAACTGTTTTTAACTACATTTGATGATAAAAATATGTATCATATAATCATTTAAATATATCACAATAAATAGGGTGGTCAATAAGCTTCAGGAATTCTCATATTATAAAATCTTACCTCTTCAAAAACAGCAGCTTTATTTACTTTTTCCCTTGCAATGTCACAGATTTTCAGGATTCCCAGAGCAAAAGCTTTCATGGCAGGATCTTCTATAAAGTCTGGATTGTGAATGTAAAGGCATGTAAATACTGTCTGTGCCAAGGAATGACCTTCTAACCATGTTATCTATAAAGAAATAAAAGTATGTGTATGTTTAAAATGACACACAGAGTCTGCAAAGTCTAAACAGTCCCAACAGTCAAGGGCTAAACTGCCACAGACTCAAATAAATGTATTATTAATCATGGCATTTCAAAGATGATTAAAGGGAAAGTCAGAAGAGACAAAAGAATTACAATTCACTTTCACTGACTAAAGTTTTTCAAGAATCATATACCATAAATATGATTAGCTATCTAACAGAAGCATTCTTATGTAGAATTCAATTTGCAATACATTTGGCGACTAATGAAATTAGAATGCTGCCTTACATACCACCCAAAAGCAATCAATTCCATAATGGAGTCAATAAAAATCCATGAAGTAGGGAATTCACAATTTTAGAACTAACTAGTCCTTAGCAACTCATTTAACTTTTCTTTTTCATCTTTGCTACTATTAACCTAGTTGAGCACATCACATCCCACCTAGATTACTGAAAGAAACTGCACAAGTTTTCCTGCCTTCCATCTCTAATTTGACAATCCCCAACCAGAGGAACTTTCTGGGAAGCGACAGTTTTTAGATTAACCAAGCGTTATTTTAACTCTTACCAAGCAGCAAAAACAAGTATCCATTATCCCTATCAGTTCAGGCAAGGTGAGGTCTTTAATTTTAATGGTACCATCCTAAAAAGGTGGAGAAATAGGACATATGAGAAGTTTTTATAAATTTATGGTTTCTATGTCTGGTAACATTTTGCCTTCGAAAAATTAAAGATTTTAAAAATAAAAATTCTAGAACGATATCATCTGATAAAAACTGAGACACTAACTCTGTATTCTTAAAATATATCTTAAATAGATCTTCAATAAGAAAAATCAAAACCTCTTAATTTGAAACAGACTAAAGGCCATTATAAAGAAACAAAAAGTCAAACCAACCAGTACTTAAAAAACAGTTCAAATTAGTTTTAAGCATTAATAAATATTAGTCATTTTAATGGATCAAAACTACTTACAAAGAGAAAAGTAAACATTTTTAAAAAATTATTTGAGAAAGAGAAAGTGTGCATTCACAAAGAGTGCACGGGGTGGGGGAGAGGGAAGAGAAGCAGAGAGAGAGGGAGAGAGAAAACCTCAAGCAGACTCCCCACTGAGCATGAAGACCAATGTGGGCTCAGTCTCATTACCCTGAGATCATAACCTGAGCCAAAATCAAGAATCAGATGCTTAACTGACTGAGCCAGCCAGGCGCTCCAAGAAAAGTAAACATTTTTAAAACCCTTCCCTTCAGTTACCTATAACTACTCGTCAATTTTGTTTAGCAAATCTTTCCTCATAAAATATGCAAAATTAAACTCTGTGGCAACTATGTATGAATTTGTAAGTCAATCCTCACAGAGTTAACTTCAAATTCACAACCATAAGCACCTTGCTTAATATATTAATACATAAAATGTAATGCCTTAACCAACTACCCTGGTATTTGAATATATACTGAAATGCTTTCAAAAATTAATGAATGGGGTGTCTGGGTGGCTTAGCTGGTTAAGTGTCTGCCTTTAGCTCACGTCATGATCCTGGGGTCCTGGGATCGAGCCCCTCACCTGGCTCCCTGCTTAGTGAGGAGTCTGCTTTTCCCTCTCCCTGCTCGTGCTCTCTCTTACTCTCTGAAATAAATACAATCTTTAAAAGAAAAATTAATAAACACAAATTTAGAACAAGCTTGTAATGAAGACTTTGAACAATTTACAGATTTTACAGATTTCAAAAAAGATAACTAAAGGTTATAACTAATTTTTGTTTATATGCCTGAGATGCTCTTAAAAAAAATATACTTTAATAGACCAAGTTTGATTTCCCTTGTTTTAACATATAAAATAACAAATGATAAAAAACAAAAAGCAAAATGGTAATTACCTTGATAGCTTGTTCAAAATTAAGAACTTTTCGATTAACTTGGTTTCCAATCATGCCAGCATCCATCTTGGGATCCATCATTTCAATGGCAGACATGGCCTCAAAAAGACCAAAGCTGCAAATAAAAAAAACTGACCAAATTGTTTCTGAACCAAATTAAATTTACCCAGATTCCTACAATGATACAAAAATTATTATAGTGCTTTAAATAACTACAGTATTCTATGTAGTTTTCTCAATTTGCTATCACTTCTATTTCAATTAAATAATCTTCCTTTAACATAAAAATTATTCCATTTATTTGTCACTCAAATTATTTTACATGCACTGAGGGGGGAGAAAAGAAAAAAGATGTTGTCTGTGTTTCCTTCAAAAAGGTTGCACATGAGAAATTTTGGAAAAAAGATCAACTGGTCTATAATGGATTTCACTTTGCCTTCTTTAAATAATTTTCTCTACTTAAAATTTAGAAAGTTGTGGTTGGAATAATCAGCAAACATTTTCTTTATATCTTGAATAATAGTAATAATCTGGGACATTACTGTCTGTAGCGCTCAAAGTTCTGGCAATAACATAATGAAAAATAATCCAGGAATCCTCTTATTTGTGTCTGGTATTTATGGCTTACTAGCCATAAAAGCAGATAGTTGTGATGCACTGTGGACTGATTTAGTCAGTATATCGTTAACTGAGATATGCCTCAAAAAAATGGGACAGGAACAAAAAAAGCTTAAAAGAAAGTCTGACAGGTGATGAAGCTACTGACTTCATATTTTGCTTAGTTTAAGCTATTAGATTATCAGAAAAATAAAGACATATACCTTGTTACACTAAATCATTTGTCTTAGAAAAGCAGCAGCAAGACATCAAAACCAGCTTAAAGCTCCTTAAAGGAGACATACTCTTCCCTGCAATTCCTCAAATCTCTTAATGCTTCAAGATAATCTGACAAGATGAACATGATATTATTGAAGACAACTCTAGTCTATGCTAATCAAAACCCAAATGGTATTTTTCAAAGAGGCTGTCAAGCCAAAATGGAAAATATGCAAAAGTGGAATTTTTTCAACAAAAACAAGAGATTCGTCAAATATCGAAGATACTGCAAGATATAATAATTGAAAGCATTCTAGAATACACAGATCAATAGAAAACAGCCTAAATCCCATTTCTGTAGGAATTATATATGATAAAGGTAGAATTTCAAAGTAATGAAAAATAGTGGATTAATCAATAAATACTGTTGAGACAAGTGACTAACCATCTGGAAAAAAGTGAAATCTTTGATTTACACAATTTCAGCAAGTAAAAACTTGAGGCAGATTTAAGTTCTAAACCTAAAAAAAGCAAACAAACAAAAGACTCTTAAATAATTTACAAAACTAGTTAATATATGCAACTGTGTAAATATTTGAAAATTTATATGTGCCGGTAATAAACCATAACTGGAACTCTGTAATTATCTAGGATGGATATTTTTTTATTTTATTTTATTTATTTATTTGACAGAGAGACAGCCAGCGAGAGGGAGAACACAAGCAGGGGGAGTGGGAGAGGAAGAAGCAGGCTTCCAGCGGAGGAGCCTGATGTGGGGCTCGATCCCAGATCGCCGGGATCACGCCCTGAGCCAAAGGCAGACACTTAACGACTGCGCTACCCAGGCGCCCCTAGGATGGATATTTTTAATACAATTTTCAAAAAGTTATTATCTAGAATACAACCGATAAAAATAAATAAGGCAAGCAGTCAAAAAAAAAAAGAGACAAACAACATGAATGGGCAATTCGCAAAAGAAAAAAATGTATATTAATAATAAAAAAGTGAAAAGCTGCTCAAATTCAAATGTAATCAGGTAATACAAAACAAAACAATGAGGAATTTCTTTGGCCATTCAGAAAGTTTTTAAAATATATTTAGTTTACTCTCATATACTGTTGGTGAGAATGTAAATTGATACAGACCTCTGCTTAGGAAAGTCTGGCTGAACCCATTAAAATCCAGTCATCTGATTCCTAGCTTCCATCCTAAAAATTATTTGTACATGTATCCAAAGAGGCTCGTAGAAAGTAAATGTCTTCAATTTTCCCATGTTACCAAAAATATTGAAATCTAAATGTCCATCAATAGGGATACCACAGAATAATTATGGTACAGCCATTTTGTAAAATACAAACCAACAGTTAAAATGAACACGGCAGAGCTTATATACTAACATAGAAAGATCTCCAAGATATACTGAATGGGGAAGGAATTTTCGAAATAATACATATTGCAGATATGCATTTACAATTAACTATTTTTACAGATTTTACTCATGTATGTAAATATATTTCTTTATAGGTCTAGAAAGACATGCAACAATCTGATAACAGTAATTATCTCTGAGCAAAATATGCATGTGGGAAAGTGGGGGCAGTGTCATGGGAAGTTTTTGTTTCATCTCTGATGTCTGAATTAGTTTAAAACAAAGTATCCATTTATTACTTATAAGAGAACAACTAAAAACAAGTTTGTAATGATAAAATTAAAACCCTAGACCAGTGAGGTTTCTGCCTATTTAGTAAAGCTCTACAGAAACTATAGTAGCATTAAGTTAGCTATTTCATTCATTCAACAAATACCAGCAGCACCTAATATGTGCTAAGCATGGTTCTAGGTACTTAGGATACATGAGTGAGCGGAACAAATGTGCCTGCCTTATGGAAGCTTACATCCAGTGGAAGGAAACAGACAATAAACAATAAAGATAAAAAGTTACATAGCATGTTAGAAACCTGTATGCTAGGGAGAAAACACAAGACAGCTAAGGGAGATATGAATCACAAGAATATAACTTTAATAGATAGATGGTCAGGGGAGGCTGCCGGCAATCATGTTCCCTAGGCTGAGCCGAAAATCTTGGGGAAATGAAGACAGCTTGGTCCCTCCAGCTACCTTCTTTCAAATCTCGTTTCACAGTCAGGAGCCACACTCTTTCCTGCATTAGCTTGTGATATGGTTTCACTACATCTTTCCTAGAATTGCCTGCAGCACCAAAACGATGCCCTAGAGTGGTTCTTAGTGTGGTAGGTCCCTGGAACAGCAGCATCAACCTCATCAGGGAACTTCATAGAAATGCAACATCTGTGGTCCCACGCCAGACCTAAAGAAGGATCTCTGGGGGTGGGGCCCAGCAACATGTGTTTTCAATGTGTGGGATGATTCTGATTCACACTAGAGTCTGAGAAGAACTAAATTTCAGGGCCTACCCCTGCTTCCCAAATGTCCAATCTTGGCCACTAATTAAACATTTCATATTTCTAACCTTGAAATTGGGCCTGGCCAGAGCAGTATGGGAACTGAGGCTATCTACGGTAGTATAAGTAGAATCAAGCAGCTCTCTTTTTTCACCTTTCCAGGGATTCTCGATCTACTTTCATCCAGCCATTATCTCACTCATCTCTGGTCATCAACCAGCCTAATACAAATAACATATAGCCTGTAACTTTTCTTCGAGAATTTCCACATCCTATATATCTAACTCCCAAGGAAAGGACCATGATGCACAGTTTCACAAAGTACAACCATTTCATATTGCAACTAGGGTCAGCTGCCCCAAAATAACTCACCAATGTTAAATATATATCTGTAATTCATTTTATTTTTACAGCTTTGAAATGTAATTATTACCCAGGTCTCAAGGACTACTATTGCATATGAGAAAAAACAGATGGAAATATTACACTACACTATTTCAAATGACATAAATACTTACAGCTTATCATGAAGCAGTTCTCCCAACTTTAATTCTAAAAGAAACAAAGAGAAAAATCCTTTGAATAATACCATCTTTTTAAATTTTAATTCTGAGAAAAAAGTTTTGTTTGAAAAATGGGCTTGCGTTAAACTTCATTTTCTAAGAAATTATTATTTGTACTCAATTACTAATATAATGCCTTCTACAGCGTGAATATTTAAACTCTATAAATTGAACTTTTTAGAATTAGCAAGCAACCCACCACAGGCCAAAATAATCTAATCAGAATTACCAACCTCATTTTAAAGTATCACTAGTAAATTTCCCCCTAAGTACACTTTTTCACAGAACTATTTCTCAAGTTGTTTTTAAACCACTTGGTGTCATAATCTAACCTCTTTTTGTTCCAGGAACAGTGCCAAAGCTACTTTTTAAAATTACATTTTATTTCAATGTAGAAAACAGAGTAAACAGCTAAGCAAAACAGTATTCATCTCCTATAAAATAGGTCCCAACCTTAGCTGCATACTATATCAACTCTGGAGCCTGTGAAAATCCCAACATCCAAGCAGCACCCTAAACCAATTAAATTCTAGGGGTGGGGCCTCTGCAGTGGTTTTAAAGCACTACTGGTGGTTTCAATATGCAGGGAAGCTGAGAACCACTACCATAATATTTTAAGTAGCTTAAGGACTGATGGTCAAATCTGCGCAAAGCGCTAGTTTTCAGCAGTTCTCAAGAACGGTCTGGGAACCCAGGTGGTGTCTGTGATATTAAAATAACTTTCATAGTAATATTGGGGCACCTGGGTGGCTCAGTCGGTTAAGCATCATCCAACTTTTGATTTCAGCTCAAGTCATGATCTCAGGGTTGTGAGACTGAGGCCCGTGTCGGGCTCCATGCGGAATCTGCAGCCTGCTTAAGATTCTTTCTCTCCTTCTTCCACTGCCCCTCCACCACCACTCACTCCTGCACGCACTGGTGCGCTCCGGCTCACACTCTTTCCTCTCTCTCAAATAGATAAAATTTAAAAATTACTTTTCTAGAAATACTACAACACTGTCTTTTTCAGTGTGTTGACATTTGCACTGATGACGCAAAAGCAATGGCATAAAGAGGAAAAATAAAAAATTGGCGGGGGGGGGGGGAGACACACTGCTTTAGTTTCAGCACAAATTAAGACAGTGGCCCCAAGCTAAATAGTGTATTCTTTACCTCCATGCACCTGCAGTTAAAAAAGACAAACTTTTTTTTTAGATTTTACTTAAGAAGTCCTTGATAAAGCAGTAAAATGATTAACCTCAGGGCTGGGACCAGGGCACAGCAAGTGAAGCAGCTCCCATGCAAATTTAAAGAGGCACTCACTTTCCGGCAGCAAATCCTTAAATTTTGCACCCTAGGTGCCTCAATCACTTCATCCTAGTGCTGGCCCTGATTTCTCTGATTAAATCTCAGTCTCTGAGTACATCTTCTAAATATTCTATTTGACAAAATGGGAAGTATAAACACTTCTGCTGCATACCAATGTAAGACTCTGTCTTAAGGAAAAGCACTTGCACAATTATGGAACACTGTTTTTACCTGAAACTACAATGGCCAAACGATACTTATTCAGATCTGAGAATATGTAATTTTCTTGGAAATAAATGAGTTTGTTGCTTTAAGAAAAACAACCAACATTGTGTGTTGCCAATGATAAAATTCGAGCTTGTAAGCAAAAATTAGAACTTGGAGAAACAATCTGACACTGTAAACCTGATAGCTTCCCAATACTTAAAAAAGACTTTTCTGATGATATTGGTGGTGATATTAACAAATGTGCTTTTCAGTATGTTATAATTACATCAGCATTTGGAAGATCTGCTTAACTCAATGAACCAATATTTTCCAAATGGCAACACAAAGATCCATTCAAAGTTCAAGGCAAATCAGTGGATTTTAATGTAACAAAGAATGGAAGTCCACTGACACATTTTTAGATTCCACATCACAACTAATCTTTAAGAAATTACCACCTGTCAAGTTTTGTTGTACTGTAGTATCACAGAAGAGTATCCACAATTATCTGAAAAGGTTCCTCCGTTTTTCAACTACATATTGGGTGAGGCCAGATTTACCTCATATACTTCAAACAAACACAGACAGGAATTCAGGTGCCCTCTGTTACGCTGACATTAAAGAGGTTTTCAAAAATATAAAACACCTCCACTCTTGCAAGTTATTCTATTTTGAAAAATACATTTTCCATTAAAAAACAACATGGTAACATGCAATTGGTTTATAAGTGTTTTTAAATGAACTGCTAAGTATTTTTTAAATTTCTCAGTTTTAAATTTTAACACAGTAAACATCTATATATATATATTAATACACAAACAATTTTTAAGAGTTTAAAACTGTAATTTTTAAGAGTATAATGGGCTCCTAAGACCAAAAAATTTGAGAACTGCTATAATAATTTATCAAAACGCCTAAGGTAGATTTGGGTACCAAATAGCTTCACCAAACTTAAAAACACTCCACAGACCTAAAACAATCACTCTGGGCCTTGGTCTCCTATTTGTAAAATGAAGGTGTGAACTAGCTGACTCTCCTTAGGTTCCTCGGGCCTGGGTGGCTCGGTTGATTAAGGTCGATGAAGTAACCAACTCTTGATTTCGGCTCATGTCATGATGTCAAAATCCTGGGATTGAGCCCCACCTTGGGCTCTGAACTCAGTACAGAGTCTGCCTGTCCCTCTCCGTGTGTGTGTGTGTGTGTGTGTGTGTGTGTGTGTGTGTGCGCGCGCGTGCGCACGCTGGCTCTCTCTCAAATAAATAAATAAATAAAATCTTAAAAAAAAAAAAATAAAAGAACATCAGTAATCAGATCACAGTAAACTCTAGGCAGGAAACTTCAAAATTTACTCAACTAAGCAGAGTGCAAGCACTCTGACTATGATCAACACCCGGACACAGAATCATGATCCTCTACAGCACTACAGACCTGAGCAGTCTCCAAAAATTCAGTGAGAAGGATGTTTTACATTTATCATTAGCAGTAAGAGCAATGACATCACACATCATGTAGTCCCTGGAAAATTCCACAGTACAAATAAGAGAATGAGAGTCAAAAAGGCCAGTTAACATCTCGGTATTATATGGAAATAGTTTTACCTTGGAAATTGTTTTGACCTTGCATACCCTTTGAAATGGTCTTGATGATCCCAGGGATCAGACACACCAAACGGCTGAACTAAGTTAACACAATGATAAAAAATAGGTACTTTTACTTTTAAGTTAAAGCCTTAAGTAGGTGCACTACTACATAGCTTAAAACACTCAGAGCAAAGGAAAACATTAGACACATGGATAAGTTGATGATTCAAATTTTTTTTACTACCTCGACAATAAACCCCCTTTTCCTTTTATCCTCATTCTCATATAAGGCATGAATAGACCTGTTGTGAGAGAAAATTTAACTCAATTTTGCGGATCACAGAATTTCCTAATACCTTACCTAATACCTAACTCCTTCCTTTTGCCTTGGCAATGAATAATAAATCATAACTTGTGGTGGAGTTTGGGTATGCAGTAGTACCAACCACTTGGAGCATATGATAATTCTCCTGAGAAAAAGTTATCTTACAGGACAGAGAAAAACATGTACCTATGTGACAAGGCAAATACATTTTATCATAAGTGAACAGATCATGTGTAAACTGAAGTTATAGATATTTCAACAGATTTCCACCCATAACATTATAAACGATGGTTAAGTTCCCAGCTAAGGACCCTATGAACACCAACTGAATCAGTACGCTGAATGATACAGTTGAAATTCAATACCATTGTAATAATGATATTTAAACCAACTGAGGTTTACCAGGGGGTACAGGTGGCCAACTGAACACATGCAACTACCTTTAATTCCCTCCTGAAATCTCATTAAAACAACCAGAGGAAGTGTGTGTGTCTGTGTTTTAAGAAAGGTATACACTCCAAAGAAGAAGAGAAACAGGTGCAGAAGTAGTACAACAAAATTGGGGAAACTCGGGAATAAAAAGACAAATTAAGTAGTTTCTTAGCAAACTCAAGAAAACAGAATTTCTAAAACCAGGAGTGAAGACAGCCAAAAATCAACCTGACTTACCTCTTGCCCCTAAAAGTGCAAATAAAGGGAGATAAAACATGGAGGACTGAGCAGTCAGACAACACAGAACCCTGTCCTATTTACAGAGCAGGATAACTGCCCCCCCCCCCCAGCCCTACATACTGAAGAGTTTTTTTGAAGAGGATAAAGACACCTCCAGAGACATAAGGTTATTGGAAGGCCAGGGTACAGTACTGGAAAGAGGGGGCATTAAGTGAATATATGAAAACCGCAGATCTCTTCCCCCACTTAAACTGTTAAATCACAGGCAGTCAAGCCAGAGTTTCAACTTCAAGGCAAGAGATTAGATACATTTTCTCTACTAAATACAATCTTCCCAAGTAGAAAGAGCTAAATAACTTATATCAGATGTTCTTCACCACAAAAGCCAAGTCAGATCACCTGACAGTGACAGTCAATGTCAATAAGTCCCATTCAAAAATTCAGAGCTTCCAATTGGCTTTTTGGTCTCCCACCCTTAGACAGGCAACAAAGAATTCTTAGATATCTGAAGTAATGCCCAAATACGAAAGATATAAACTAAAGGAAACAAACTAAAAAAAGAAAAGGCACAAAGATACTATATCAAAGAACAAACATTGAAAAGAACTACTATCCTTAGAGAGATAAACAGTGCAATCCTAAAACAAAAACAGGACATTTTACTTTTTTTAAAAAGGGAGGAGGAATATTCAGAGAAAAGAAATCTTAAAAATTAAGAACACTGCAGCAGAAAAGAAAAATAGCTTTGGAAGACAGAGTCTTAGTACATTCAGGCTGCTCCAACAAAAAAATACTATAAGCTGGGCAGCCTATAAACAACAAACGTTTATTTCTCACAGTTCTAATATCTGGGAAGTCCAAGTAAAGGCATAAGTAGATATTTCGTGAGGGCCCATTTGCTAGACAGCCGTCTTTCTGCTGTAACCTCAAATAGCAGAAGGGACTAATCCCATTCATGTGGGCTCCATTCTCATGAACTAAGCACCTCCCAAAGGTTCAATATCTAAAAAACAGACACTCCATAAGGAGAATACAAAAAACAAACAAACAAAAAACAATAACAAAAAAACCCAAAGAGAAAATAGAGTAATTAAAGTTTACTGGAACTGAAAGATCAGACAAGGTGAGAGGACCTCAAAGTTATCAACCAGGCAAACCACTGTGAAAGGTGTGTATATGGGGTCAAACAGAAGATCTTAAAAGGTTACATATGAAAGGTCAGTTATCAGAATGCAATCAAACTTCTTAACAGCCACCTCAGAGCAAAAAAATCAGTTGGTCATGCCCTCAAAATTATCAAAGATATCCAAACATATTATATTATCAATAAAGTGGGAAGATAGAATAAAGACATTTTCAGACATGCAGAGCCTCAAAAAACTGTATCTCCCACGCACTCTACTCAGGAGGAGAATAAAGATGTCTCATCTCTTAAAGAAACCCCAGGCTGATGACCTCAGGATCACACGATGAAGTCCAGACTGGAGCAATAAGTAAGACACTTGAGGAGAAATTTCTTCAGAGATGAAAATGACAGGATGTCTGTGGTGTCTGAACGTCTGAAGGAGATTTAGACAAGTGGTAAAGAGTCTAAGGTAGAATTAATAATAACTACATAGATTTTGGGTATAATTTTTTGTGTGCAGGAAGGAAAAAGTAATAAAAGCTTTACTTTTTGGCTCAGCTATGGATAATATTTGCATATCCATAATGTAGCTATAACTATACGGACAGAAGTCCATAGATGATGCCAAACTGTGAATGCAAGGAATCAAGACGTGGCAATAAAAGCATGCTATCTAGAATTATGGATACTGGAATAACCAGCTAAAAGAGGGAAAGTGGTAACTTCTGAGGGCACCTTTTCTGTTAACCAAAAACTACCAACATAACAGAGGATACACAATACCTGCCTGATTAAAAAGAAAATCTGGTAAGATGCATTCAACCATGCAGAAGAGATCTCAAAGTGCATCAAAGGTCCCATTCTCTTCCCATTGCTCGCTCTATGTTAATGCTAGTTGTTAGAAGTGTTAACACATCCATCTGTATGTTCCTTTCCTGAAGAATCCAGGGTCACAAAGGTTAAATGATAGCTGAATATTATGGAAAATAATCTAAATAGAGTGAACTACACAGCATTATTGACATTTTGCATAAAATAACTAATTCTTTGTGGGGGCTATCCTGTGCAGCATCTTTGGTGTGTACCACTAGACACCAGTAGCAGCCCACCTCCTACTGTGACAACCAAAAATGCTGCAAGGCATTGGCAAACATTCCTTGAGGGGCAAAGTCAACCCTAGTAGATAATCACTAATCTAAAGTGACCCACAATTAACCAGTGCTGTCCACCCCACCCATGCTCTACCATTGAAAACATTCTTGATAGGATGTAACAAGGAAAACGTAATTTTCATTTCCAAAATTAAAAAAAAAAAGTATTTTACAGGTTGCCCAGATCTTTCACCAAGACAATTTCCATCCATCTTTCTCATCTTGGAATAAAGTGCTAACAAACAGTAAATTCCTAGAACAATGATTCTCAAACTGGGGTTTATGAATTCAGTGGAGGAGTAGTCCATAAAAGTTTTATTAAGAATCTATATTTTTTTCTTAAAAAAACAAACAAAAAGAATCTATATTTTTTCTAAGAAATTGTTAAATGCTATGTAATCAGATGATAATTAAGAAATTATAGATTACCATAATGGATAATAACATTACAATCAAGTATTGCTGTAATTTCAGTGCCCAATCTTGTGTTCATAATTATGCTGGTTTCAGGCAATCACCCAAAATGACAGCATTTAATGTAATGCAGTGGTTCTCAAACTTCTGAAGTACAAGATCCATATACTCTCTAATTAGAAGAAATATGGCCTTAAAATATTCATTCATTTTTTAAACAAATATATATTAGGCATCTATAAATGTTCTGAATGAGAGAAGATAGTACACAAAGGAAAAGAAACAAAAAGCTTAAGAATCCTGGATTTTAAAAGAGGTAAATCAATAAGAGGAGTTTTCTAAAAGTACTGTGCAAGAGCTGAAGAAACTGGATAGGTGAGGGGGCCTTAAACCATAGGGCCTGTGAGAAAGACTAAGAAGGAATGAGTGAAGCCATCAAAGACAGAAGGACATGGGATGACAGGATGGACCCATGTCCTTCTAGACTAAAGCTCAAAGAGAATGGAAATAATGATAGCCAACCTTGGATTACCTCTGGGTTCTAGACACTTAATGGTGTCATCATTCTAGGAGAGATTGTTGGCTCTCCACAGAGAGTGTGAAAGAAGGGAATCTAGTAGGTAGAAGAAGGAACAATGTGTATTTTATGATCATTTGTGTTTAAGTGAAATTTCTAAGTTGTGGGTTTGTACTTCAGAAAGCACCTAACTTTAGACAACCAAATGAAATATGAAGATCAAAGGCTTTTTATGTAAGAGTCAATAAGATGGTTTGAGTAAGGCAAAGTTTCCTAGAGAAGCAAAGCTCAGAGGTATTATTTAGATGAATGACATGTCATGTATCAGGCACAGTAACAGTAATGGCACCATATATTCAAAATAATTTCAGGGGAAAAAAAAGGCAAGGGCCTCAATGTCAGATATAGGAAATGTGGAGGGAATGTGTGCCATCTGCCTAACAGGAAATAAAAGAAGTGATGAAATTAGAATTTGGTCCAGAAGACTTTGAAGAGTCACTAAGAGAACAAGTAGAAATGTACATGAAAAACACTATCATCTCTATGTATATTTATTTACCTTTTTATTTAGGTACCAAGAAAACAATCACCAAAATCTAGCCAAATGCCATCACACTGTTACTAAAGAGGAAAGACCACTGCAACAGTTAAAGGGGATAATAATATTTGTTTTAAATTTAATCCTTGGAAAGTTGCTGGAACAGAAGTCTAAACTAAACTGATGCTATGAATCTGGTTATTTCAAGAGAAAACAAATAATTAATATCACAGGCTCAAGAGCTGCCAACAGCCTTTAGTCCTAAATCTGCATGTAAAGGGAGATCACTTCTACATCCACTTTTCAGTTTCAAGTATACCTCACATCTGTGCCACTTGAGAAAGTGCAAGAGCTAATTATGAAGAGTTAATAGGATGATTTGAGGCTGGCAACAAAATGACATGCTACCCCCTCTCAATCCCCACTGACACAGGGATTAAATCATATTGCCTATTCAAGGTTTCTTCCATGAAGAAGCAAAATTATTCACTCTTCCTCAAACATCAAACTCTCACTGAACTCTGGCTGTAATGGTTCATCTCAATCTAGAATAATTCCCTCACATTCACTTATAGAAACTTGACCACTCCTTTAGGGCCAACCGTAGCCATATGAACTTCATAAAACCTTTTCCATTTAGGTTCAGAATGACAGCCCTCTAACACACATCACTTAAAAATCAGTGCAAGATGATGGGTATAATCCACTAATAGTTTAAGATCTCTGGCACAAAACTTACACTGTAACTTACACTTCTTTTTCTTTCCCTTGGATAGACAAATATGGGCAGTCCCCCAATTCTCAGTCTAATGTTCCTTCCACAATTTCACTTAGGCATACTTTAACTGGACACGTATTTCAAAACAATAAAAGGGCAGGCGTATGATTTAGCATTTTGCTTATACTCAAGCTGGCTCCCTTTCCACCTGCAGCTACTCCAAATCTCTACTCCTCAAGAGCACTATTCCAAACACTCCATCTCACCAGCACCAAAGACTTACCCCTGTTCAGTAAGGAAAAAAAAAAAAAAAAAAAAAAACCATCGAGATGTGCATCCCTCCACCATTCCTATCATCCGTTTAGAAATATACTTCTTTCAGGCGCCTGGGTGGCTCAGTCGGTTGGGCATCTGCCTACAGCTCAGGTCATGATTTCAGGATCCTGGGATCAAGTCCCACATCAGGCTCCCTACTCCTCAGAGAGTCTGCTTCTCCCTTTGCCCCTCCCCCCATTCATTCGCTCTCTCAAATAAATAAATAGAATCTTAAAAAATACATACATACCTGTTTTTTCACCAATCCTAACCACCTTTCCTCCTGTCTCAGTAATTCCTCATTCTTTTCCCCCAAGTTAATTTCTCTACCATGTTCTTGATCCCATCCTGTCTTCAAATTCAAGCTCTCTACCAATTTTTTAAAGATTTTATTTATTTATTTGAGAGGCAGAACCCGTGTGCAACATGCAAGAGAACACAAGTGGGGGGCACTGCACAGAGGGAAAGGAAAAAGCTATGCAGGGAGCCTGAAGCAGGGCTAAATCCCAGGACCCCAGGATCATGACCTGACTGGAAGGAGATGCTTAACCAACTAGCTACCCAGGCACCTCTTTCACTCTATCAATTTGTTTCTTTCTCTTTCCAGTCTCTCCCTAAGGCTCACTCCCCTCAGACAACAGACATGCTTATTTCTCTAAGCACTTATGCCTATACATTTATTGAACTATTTCTATGTACCAGGCAATGTTCTGTGTACTAGGGTTACAGACAAGATCTCTGCACTCACAGAGCTTATGTTCCAGCTGACAATAAATAAGAAATAACTGAAAATGACAGTTTCTGACAGTAGATAAGTATTATGACAAAAATAAAACAGAGTGATTCAACTGAGGCGGAGCTGGACAGAAGAGAACAGGGCTAAATCTACTTAGATTAGTTGTTTTAAGACATCCTCACTGGGGAGGTAACATTTAACCGGCCAGGAAGGAGTCATCTATGTGGAGACCTGGAGGCAGAGCAGTTTAAGATACAGAAAAAGAAATATGCAGAGGTCCAAGGGAAACTTCCCTGGTGTGCTTAATGACATAAAAAGGACGTTATGACTAATATAATGAGCCTAATGGGGCAGTCATACAAAAATGAAGTCAGTGGTAGGCAGGCACCAGACCATACAGGCCATGGGGATGGAATACGGATTTTATTCTATATGGAACAGGAAGCCACTGGAGACTCTTAAGCAGTAATAATGTGATTTGATTATTTAAAAATCTCAAATATACAATAATACTACCATCTTTAGGTCAATACAATTCATGTTTCCACAGTTTGAAATTATTGCCATGTACCCTCTAATCTGTTATTTAAAGTGTATTTCATGCACTATCAAATACTGACTGGCTTTAAATGAAAGTTAAAATTAGAGGGTAGAGAATGAATAAGTGTGGTCAACTAACTTGATAAACCACACTTACCTGTTGATTTCTTTTCATTTATTGAGTTAGTCTACAAATCGCAATCGAGATTTTATTTTACCTTTTCCCAGATTTTGAATTTCTAGTCCAAAAATTCAAACTCACCTCGACAGGCTTCTTCAAAATCTTGGGTTATGTCCACCCAGCTTGTATTGCTTTTTTCCATCTTTTCTGGTATACTGAGCTCCCATCCGGAATCATCATCTTCCACAGAAGCTTTCATGACCATAATGCCTATAAAATTAACACTGGTGTAAACGAGATTGTGGCTTTCAGGGCAAGCGTATTTGCAAGCCATGTGTGTTCGCTCAAGTACTGGACGGAAGTCTTACTCAACTGCCAGACCTCATCTAAGTTTGAGGATGGCACTAGGGGAAAAAAATCTTAAAGCAATTAAATCTTACATTAACACTACTGCTGCTTATTTACTAATAGCCCAGCACCTACCAGGGCTTTAAGAGTTTGCCTTCCCACCGAAAAAAAAAATCAGAAGTCACCCCACCACTAGTCCAAACAGGATCAACTCGAGCTTCCAACTTTCCACACTGGCCACAAATGACCAAGGCACTCTTCAGAGTCCCCTCTCGCAGCCCCGGAGCCCATGAGGCAACTATATTCAAGTCTGGGTGGTCCCTCACCTGCCGGGAGCTCTCTGGGCCGACCTCTTCCCAGCCCGGCAGGACCCCCGCGGGGGACCTACCCGCCCGGCCCCGGGTGGCGGCGCACCTGAGGCGGGGACCCGCCCCACGTCCGCCCTACCCGGGTCAGCCTGGCCCAGCCCCGGCCCCACAGGGCGCGGAAGCAAGGACAGAGCTGGCGTCGCGCGGGAGGGCGGGCACGCCCGGTGCCGGGTCGTCGCCCGGGCAACACCGGGCAAAGCCCCGGCCTCGGCGGGCAGGGAACACTGGGGAGCCTGCAGCTCCTACCTGAAGCGCGGCGGGAGGGCCGGGGCCGCAGGGTGACCTGGCGTCCCCAGAGTCCACCACACGCGCGGGGGGGCTGCAGCTCTAGCACACAGGAGGGAGGGAGTTTCAATGGCTCTGCACCGGCGGTCCCTACCTACTTCTCCCGTGGCCACCCGCGCCGCCACGCACCGTCCAGACCGCGGAAATAACGACGCCGCCTCAGCCGCCGCCGCCCCCTCCCCTCTCAGCCCAGCCCGACCGGCCGCGTGCGCGCATGCGTACGCCCGGTGCGCGCGACCCCGCCCCCTCTCCCTCACTCCTGGGGACTTCGCGCGCCCCGGCCACACCCCCTCTCTCACCACCGCCATCGATGGCAGCCGTCTTCTCTTCTCGCGGGATTAGAGCCAATCGCGAGACCGGAAGCTACCTTCCTTCTGCCTCGAGCGGAGTCCCGAGTAGTGGGCGGGCCGCGGTGAGGGGTGGAGCCGGGAGGGGGGTCGCAGAGCCCGCCCCGCCCCGCGCGGCTCCCTGGGAAATTCTTAGAAAGGTGAAGGTAACGCGGGAAGAAAAAAAAAAAAAAAAAAGCAGGGAAGGTACTTGTAGACCTTAGCAGTTGTGGCAGTAGAAGAGCCTGGCTGTGAGCTTCATCGAGCTAGTACTGCCTGACACAGGATTCATGTTTCCTAGAGAGCCTGGAGGTTTTTTGGGGGGAAAATAGAAACAAAATATCTGCAGAGTCAAGCAAGCCATTTTCTTTCAGACTTGTAAATGTTTTAAGTTTTTCTTAAAATTTATTAATAAAATGATCAATTTTAAAGTGTACTTACTTACAGGAGTAAAAAATCACCTTTACCACTATATTCCTATTAAAATGGACAAAATTTAAAAGACGACACCAAATGTTGACAAGGACTTGGAGCAACTGGACCTCTCATATGTTGCGGATGAGAATGCAGAAGGATACAGTCACTTTAACAGTTTGTCTTTTACCAGAAAATTAATCATATACTTATCATTTGATCTAGCAATTCCACTCCCAGTTACTTCCTTAGGAATATGAAAATGTGTCCACTTGTATATTACTTTTCATAGTTTTGTTGTTAATAATCCAAAATTGGAGGGGTGCTTGGGTGGCTCAGTTGGTTAAGCTCTACCTTCAGCTGAGGTCATGATCTCAGGGTCTTCCATTGAGCCTGAAGCCCGGCTTCCCTGCTCATCAGGGAGTCTGCTTCTCCCTCTCCCTCTGTCTCCCCCACCCCCCATGCTCTGTCTCTGTCTGTCTCTGTCTCTGTCTCTCTCTCTCTCTCAAATAAAGAAATTTTTAAAATCTCAATAACCCAAAAGTGGAAGCAACCCAAATGTTCAACTGGTGAATGGATAAACAATTTGTGACGTAGCTGTACAATGTAATAATAATTACCAACAAACAGGTAAACTACTTGACACTCAAAAACATGAATCTCAAAACCATTATGTTGAGCAAAGGAAATCAAAAGTATAAACAAAAGAATAGGATTCCATTTATATGAGATTCTAAAAAAGAAAAATGTAATCTATAGTGAGAAAACAGAGCAGTGACAGCCTAGATGTCAAGGAACTAGAATAGGGCTAAATGATCCGAGATGATAGAAATGTTCTGTATCTTGATTATGGTAGCAATTATATGGGTGCATACATTTATAAAACTTCATTGAAATACAGACTTCTGATGTGTGCATATTATCGCCTGCAAATCAAACCTCAATATAGTTGCTTATTTATTTATTTGAGAGAGAGAGCACCCACAAGAGAAAGAGCATGAGCTGGGGGTGGGGGGTTCAGAGGGAGAGGGACAAGCAGACTCCCTGCTAAGCAGGGAGTCTGAGGGGAGGGGGCTTGGGATCATGACCTGAGCCGAAGGCAGTCACTTAACCGACTGAGCCACCCGGGTGCCCCATAGTTGCTTTTCAAAAAGTAAAAAATATATCTTCAAGTCTCTTACAGAATAAAAAGCTTTATAAGGGCAGGAGCTTTGCCAATTTTGATCAAAGCTGTATCTTCCTCACTTAGGGTGGTGGTCGGCATAGAGTGGGTTCTCACTGAATGCACTGAGGATGGAAATGTGGGGAAGAATTATAATAAAACAAATCTATATTGTTTCTCAAAAACCATTTGATGAGCTTTGCAGAAGCCATTAGAAATCTATAAAAAGGATGAACCAACTGCATCTGAGTTATTCAGTATTGTGTGTAGATTGTGACAAAACTGATACAGCAAGAAAACAAAAACAATACAAAACAAAAACACTAGAACAAGGCAGCCAAGTGAAACAGGATTTGCTTAGTTTCTTTACTAAAATTTGTAATTTATCTGAAATTCAAGTTTATTTTTACAAGTGCTAATTACCTCTCCACTTTAAAAACCATTTTCCCTGAAAGAGAGGTTTAATTTATGATGACATCCCATATGCTTCATAGTTAAAAAATGATGGGTATTTTAGATATTAGATAGGCTAAATGATATGTAAATGAATGCAAAAGAACTAATTGACAAATAGTTGGTCTACCTAAACGTGCCTACAGATATAGAGGAGATGGGCATTTTGGCCAGTTGGGAAAGAATTCCTATGAGACTAAATCTTGACTCATAAAATCCTAAGTATTCCATGTCTAAACACTACAGTTGAGAGGAAATTTAGCTTGACATCATCATTTTGTACTAATACCAGGAACCAGCATAGCATGGGTTTGATAAAAGCAGAGCCACCAAAGCGAACTCTATGTCTGACTGTATTGAGTTTCACCACTACATAAAAGAAATTGAAAACTTAGAGGCAGTTCAGAGAAATGCTTTCAAAAAAGGAAATAGAGTAAAAGTATCCTACTGTACCACATGACAGAAAGAAACATGGCATTTTTATTATCAAGTATAGCTAACATCAGTTTAGTCAGTTGTATTGTATTTAATTATCCTTTTTCAAAAGTCTTACATTTATGCATCTTAAGAATACACAGAATAGCCAAGATATGAAAGCAACTCAAGTATCCATCTACAGATGAATGGATAAAGAAGATGTGAGATATATATACATATAGATATAGATATAGACATACACACACACATATACATATACACAATGGAATATTACTCAGCCATAAAAAAGAATGAGAGCTTATCATTGTGACAACATGGATGGATCTAGAGAGTATTATGCTAAGAGAAATAGACAGAAAGACAAATACCATATGATTTCACTTACATGGGGAATCTAAAAAACAAAGCAAACCAATAAACCAACAAAAAGCAGAAACAGACTCGTAAATACAGAGAACAAATTGACAATCACCAGAGGGGAGAGAGTGGGGGAATGGGCAAAATGGGTGAAGGGCAGCAGGAGATACAGGCTTCCAGTTATAGAATGAATAAGTCACGGCAATAAAAGGTACAGCATAGGGAATACAATCAGTGGTACTGTAATAGCGTTGTACCGTGACAGATGGTAACTACACTTGTGGTGAGCAGAGCATAATATATATATAGACTTGTAGAATCACTATGCTATACACCTGAAATTAATGCAACATTGTGTATCAACTATACCTCAATAAAAGGGGGGAAAATACACAGTAATCCAATAAAAAATTATAAAAAAAAGTTAAAATAAAGTTCTGTATTAGGGGATAATGTATAATTATCCTCTGTATAATGTTCATAATGTGTGAATATTATAAATATATTTTTCTCACACATTTTTAATTAGTTGTTCCTATCATCACTACTAATTACCACTGTTAATGAGTTCTACAGTTTTGTTTAAATAACAGCATTTAAATAACAGAAAATTAGGGGCACCTGGGTGGCTCAGTTGGCTAAGCATCCAATTCTTTTTTTTTTTTAAAGATTTTATTTATTTATTTGGGGGAGAGAGAAACAGCCAGCGAGAGAGGGAACACAAGCAGGGGGAGTAGGAGAGGAAGAAGCAGGCTCCCAGCAGAGGAGCCCGATGTGGGGCTCGATCCCATAACACCAGGATCACGCCCTGAGCGGAAGGCAGACGCTTAACTACTGAGCCACCCAGGCGCCCCTAAGCATCCAGCTCTTGGTTTCAGCTCAGGGCGTGAGCTCTGGGTCCTGTGACAGAGCCCCACATTGAGCTCCCTGCTCCGTGGGGAGTCTGCTTCTCCTTCTCCTGTGTGCATGCACACACACACTCTCTGTCTCTCAAAAAAATAAAAGAAAATCTTTTTTAAAAAGTAGAAAATTAAATACAGAACAGTTTCAAATAAACATCCTTTTTTCATAATTTCATGTTGAAGTAAAAACACGTGTATATATACAATTTTTTCCTGAAAGGGCTGTGTCCTAGATTGATAGTCCAAAAAGATAGTCCTCATACTTCACTGAGTGAATGTACCATAATTTATTCATCCAGTTCTCTATTGGCACACATGTAGGTTGTTTCCAAGGTTTTGCCATTATAAATAGTGCTACCATGAATGGCTTTGTGTCTATGCCTTTTCAAAGTTTTGCCATTGTATCTTTGGGCTAAATTCCTGTTAACAGAATTTGGGGTCTAAGTATACATACATATGTTATTCTGACATTGCCAAATTCCCCTCTACTGAGTTTGTTCCTTTTTATTTTTTATTTTTTTATTACCTTATTTTTTTTTAAGACTTTATCTATTTGTCAGAGACAGAAGAGAAGGGGGAGCAGCAGGAAGAGGCAGAGGGAGAAGCAGGCTCCCTGCCAAGCAAGGAGCTCAATGCGGGACTCAGTCCCAGGACTCCAGGACCATGACCTGAGCCGAAGGAAGACGCTCAACCAATTGAGCCACCCAGGTAGCCCTGTTCCCTTTTTAATGACCACCAGCAACATCCAAGAGTGCTCACTTTCCCATAGCCTCATCAATGCAGTATGTGGTCAAACTTTTAGAATTTTGCTGAACTGCTAAGTGATAAAAATGGCATCTCAGTGTAGTTTAAATCTGCATTCTTTTATCATGAGTGAGGTAGACTTTTTTTTATCTTTAAAAAGATAAAATTTCAAGTGAATTTTATATCTTTTTCTTTGATCTCCCTGCTCTTATCTCTAAACTATTTTTCTATAGGATTACTGTTTATTTTCTTTTCTGCTTTTAAGAAGCTCTCTGTATTAACTCTGTGATTTAAGTTGCAATTTTTTGGTTATTTTTTATACTTGCCACATGAAAGTATTTTTTAATCAAATTTATCAACGGAGATGTCATTTAGTACTGTTGAGTATTGTTGAGATGCCATAAGAAGATGATGTCAAGAGGGAAGCAGGCTCAAAATTGAGTCCTGAGGAAACCCAACATTTAGAGAAAGAGGAAGAGGACCCAGTGAAGGGCTCTGAGAATTAAGACCAAAGCTAGAGAAAAACCAGGACAGTGGTTCACTGAATGTAAGAGAGATGTCAATTCTCAATTATTTCTTTAATAACACATATATAATGTAAATTATAACGTTTTCTTTGTAAAAATCTTTTCACAATTCCTTTTTATGAATGATTTTCAAGTAGTTCCTTCACACTTTATCAAGTGAATTTAATTTTAAAAAATTAACTACATATGTAGATTTCTTACATTCCCTTAATGAGTCGTCTAATCCATAGATATTGAAACTCTTAAACTCCTATCAAAAGGGAAGTGAGCACAGCAGACATCAATCAATTACAGTCAAAATACAAAATTAATGAATTGGAAGAGAAATTCAAAGAATCAAGAAATACTGAAAAAAAATCTTATGAATTAAACTTTAGATCCTAATTGAAATACACTGTAAAGAATTTGAAACTATTGACTGAGCAAACTTGTACACTGACTGAATATTTGGTATCCAGAAATTAATATTTTTAATTAGTATAATTACATTGTAGTAATCTTTAAAAAAAAACAACAAACTTTATTTTTTAAGAGATCCATACTGAAATATTTATAAGCAAAAAGATATGGTACCTAGTATTTGTTTCCAAATCATCAATGGGTTGCGGGTAAATGGATAGAGAGAATAAGTTGCATTGATAATTGTGGAAGATGGTGATGGATATGAGAGTTCATTGTATTATTCTATTTTTGTATGGTTAATTTTTTCATAATAAAACTTTCCTTTAATAAAGAAATTAAGAGCCAGATGTTTGACCCTAATGGCTTTCTTTAGCTCATCAAAGAATAAAATGATCTTTGCTCTGTTACCATGGTCCCAATGTGGGAGTGCTGACAATACTGACTCCATCTTTGGCCCTCCATCTTGTTCATGTTCGCTTCTCTTGGGGTTATGTCCCAGGCCCCGTGGAGATTAATATAGATTCCTTAGAAATGCCCACCAAAGCGAGGAATGGGGGAAGGCTTGCTTTGGCTTCCTAGGACTCTGTTAGAAATAACACAGTCTGGGGCGCCTGGGTGGCACAGCGGTTAAGCGTCTGCCTCTGGCTCAGGGCGTGATCCCAGCGTTCTGGGATCGAGACCCGCATCAGGCTCCTCCGCTATGAGCCTGCTTCTTCCTCTCCCACTCCCCCTGCTTGTGTTCCCTCTCTCGCTGGCTGTCTCTCTCTGTCAAAATAAATAAATAAAATCATAAAAAAAAAAAAAGAAATAACACAGTTTTCTCCTTCCTGATGCACAGGTGGTGTGACAAGATCTGATTAAGGGTTAGCGGTCAGTTAGGCACTTATGAACACTTTGATCTCACTACATTGCCCTTCTGTGTGTCCCCTCCCTCTATAAAATCTGTGGACTGAGGTCTGGACTTCTTGGAGAGTAATTATGCGGTTGCCATGGACCATCCGCCTCCCCAAACCCCCTGTTAGTAAGTTGCCCTGAGTAGAACTCCTGTAAACTGAATGGAGTCCCCTGCTTCGTTTTCCAATCTCCATTTGGGGGATACTTTACCGTCCCTCCTGTACTTCTAACACCCGGCCATTTAAATAACATGAAACACCACAACAAGTAAGTTACTACAAAATAAAACATGTTGGTGTGGAAACGGCAGAGTAAAATCTGGAAATTTAAAATGGTCTTCCCTTAAATGTTATACTAAGCAGTTACTGTTCTGTGACCTAAATTTTAAAAAAATGTTTATTAAAATTTTTGTACAATAACCATTAGGTTTATTTCTTATAAAACTAACAAAAATTACTGACGCATGTAAGCCGAAACATAAAAAATCACCCACAATCCCAGGCTGAAAGATGGCCTTTGTTCATACTGTTTATTCCTTTTGTCCATGCATACGTATGCTTTTATGTTATTTTGTCTATTAAAAGTGAGTTCTCACTGTACATAGTTTTGTATTCTATTTTTTCTAACTTCAAGATGGACTGCGAATATCCTTCACTTTATTAAAAATTATTGTAGACTACTCAGACACACAAGTATTTTTTCCACTCAGGAGTCTTTTTTTTTTTAAATGATTTTTTATTATATTATGTTAGTCACCATACAGTACATCCCCGGTTTCCGATGTAAAGTTCGATGATTCATTAGTTGCGTATAACACCCAGTGCACCATGCAATACGTGCCCTCCTTACTACCCATCACCGGTCTATCCCATTCCCCCACCCCTCTCCCCTCTGTAGCCCTCAGTTTGTTTCTCAGAGTCCATAGTCTCTCATGCTTCATTCCCCCTTCTGATTACCCCCCTTTCTTTATCCCTTTCTTCCCCTACCGATCTTCCTAGTTCTTATGTTCCATAGATGAGAGAAACCATATGATAATTGTCTTTCTCTGCGTGACTTATTTCACTCAGCATTATCTCCTTCCACTCAGGAGTCTTTTAACTCTCACTCGTATCTGTGGTTATTACTCCTTTGTGCTTTCTGATCTCGTTGATTGTTTTTTTCCTCATTGTGCTTGGAAAAAACTGTATAAGTGTTTTGTGTGGGTTTTTTCCCCCCAAAACCAGTTTTTAATTTTGTTCTTTTTGTATTGCTTTCTACTTAATTTATTTTATTCTTATTAATGCCTTCTCAGGCTCTTTTGGTAGTCATTTCCTAATTTCGTGAGTATTTGTTTCCTTCAGTTTCCACTGTTTGTATTTAATAATGAGGACATTTGAGATGATACAATTTCCTCCTATAGGTTTTGTTACGTATTCCTATTTCCATTGATTTCTCAATTCTATCTCTTTTAAATTCCTCCTTGATCCAAGACTATTCCAGAGTGTTTAAATACATAATATATTATGTTTTGACTTCACTGGCTAATAATCAGATAGGATCCTAAAGCACTGAAATTTCATGATGTCATACTAAAACATAAGTCTATTTCATTTTCATTTATTTTTCCAGGCATTAAGTGGGCCCTTTGAGTGCAAAAATACACATCCTTCAGTTCTAGGGAGTTTCCTTAAATTGTGTTTTATTATATCTTGCCCTTTTCCTTCTGTCCTCAACTTCTAGAACTATTCTTCAGATGTCAGATTTCTTGAACTGGTCAATTAAAAAAAATTCTGTTTAGAGGGAGATGGAAAAAAAAAACCTACTTAAAATTTGTTTTTACTTTGTTTACTGAATTAGCTAAATAAATATTTATTCAGTTTTTTCTCCCAAACTTTCTATCAAGTTTTCATTTTTGCTATCATTCTTCTAAAGATTTATTTGAGGGAGAGGTGGGGGAGAGGGAGAGAGATTCTTTTATCCACCCCCCCCCCCCACTGAGTGAGGAGCCTGATGAGGGGCTCCATCTCACGACCCTGAGATCACAACCTCAGCCAAAACCAAAAGTCGGATGCTTAACCGACTATGCCACCCGGGCGCCCTTTGGCTATATCACATTTCTTAATTTCCTAGAGGTCTTTTTGCTCCCTGAACGTTTCTTCCATAATAGAGCACTGTTTTCCATATATGTATTATTTTCTCGTGTCTCTGATAACACTGATGGTAATTCTCTTCTCCTTGCATGTGTTATTTTTTCTAAGTTTTTTTCCTAATTATTTCAGACTCTGCCTTCCGTATTAGAGACTTCTGCAATCGGTGATTCTTGGCTAGAGGTTCGTATTGAAGCATGGGATCTCCAAGAGCAGATCAAAGGCTCTGTCCTCCCAGTAAGGGCTTGAAAAGAGTTGCCTTCACTATTAGGAGACCTGGCTGGGCCATTCTGTTGGTGAATCTCTGACATCATTAACTTTTGGATTTGTGTCTTGGGCTGGTCCAATTTCTCTGCTAAGGTGCCTCTGATCCAGGGACTTCATGTCTATCTCCAGGGGTATCGTTCGCATAAACAGTGTATGAAAGTCTTCTCCAGAGCTGTGCAACCTAGCAGCTTTTCTTCGAAGATCTGCTGACTGAACGGCCATTTGGAGTAGAGGAAGAAGGAGGTAAAGGAGGGAGAATCTCAACATCCATTATGACATGTTCATTTACTCTTTTTCATAAGTTACCTACCCCCATCTTTTCCAGGATCCCTTCTGTACCCCATGATAGCCCCTACTTGCCAAAAGTTCTCTCCTTTACTCTTTCTAATCCTCTACAGGGATTGAAGACAGGTAGTCAGAACCATAAGGAATCGAGATGTCAGTCCTGGTACTTCCAAAACACATTCCCCTGTCTTTAGCTTCACCCTAGCTTCTACCTCTGGAGGCATCTGTGGCACAAAATGGGTGGCCTCTTGGCTTCCCCCACCACTAGCTCAGTTTCTGGGTCTTCCGGGTGTTTCCGTGTAACAAAATGGGTGGATTCTTGGCCTTCCCTGCCATAGCTCAGGATCCAACTCTTGGGTGGGCCAAGTCAGTGCCCCTATCCATGTGCTTCATATCTTCAAAGATATGGCTTTTTCTTCATCCGTCCCTTTTGTTGTGAGTAGTGCCTTTTCACTTTCATTTTACGGAAGTTAATACCTTTGTCCAGTCCTCCGTATTTAACAGGAAGTATGGCTAACGGATCTTGAGCAAGTCTCCCAAACATGCTAAATTCCAGTCTTACAAATGAGACAATGACTTTGCATCATTTACAAGTTGTGAGAATCCATTCTAGTGAATTGTAAAGTTACACGATGTAAAATTTCCCCACTTTTCTGATATTTTGGTTACCTGGTACCACTTGGCTAGATTTTTCTAGTAGACTATTTCATACTGAAAGTTCCGGTACTTCACTTTGTCACACTCAGATTCACAGCTGCTTATCCCATTTTTAAACATCTTTTAAGGAAAAGGACCTTATTTTATACTCCCATCTCTTCAAAAATCCATTTCAGTGACTTGAGTTTATAAAACTATTAAGGCACTCATGCTCAGCTTCTGTACTTTACAAGTACTCAGTGTAGCTGAAAAAAAATCATTTCAGTTGCCTAAAGAATAGCTTTCAGGTGCTCGAAAATTTATAGTAAGCCTCTTATGACTGTCAGCCTGAAATAAAATATAAACCACTTTTATTCTAAGCTAAATTGAACCAAAATATAGATGCTTGCATGAGACATGATCTTGCAAATTTCTCTTTATCCTTCGGACATGACTTTAAGAAAGCTATAAATGATCATGTTTACCTTTCTAAAAATATGAAATGTTTAATCTGCACAGTCCCTAAGTATTTGAAGTCCTTGGAGAACTCTGCCGAAGTTAAAAAAGTCTAGGCAACTCAAATGTAGAAAATCACGAGGAGAATGTTGTTATTTATAGAATGGTATATTTCCATCTTTCTGTGCCAGTTATTCTTAAGATATGCTTGAGGATAAAGGAAAATAACATTTGTTGTATTAAGTGAAAATATATAACATGAAGTTAAAACTAAGAATAGGATTTATTCAAAACTGAATGCAGTAATTAAGAATGCAAAATGAAATCTACTCTAACAATCTTTCTTACCAAATGCTTACTGAAATAATTTTAAAATAATCCAGATAAAATATACTGGCAAGTGTATAGGGGGAAGAAAAAAGTTTACCTGGTACAAACTATGATTAGTAAATTTTCCAATATCACTCTAGCCTTTTTCTCTTAAGGGACATTCAAAGAAGTAGGATTTCTGTAGATGTACCAACATATGAAATGTTGACTTCACATTATAATATAAGGGCAGCACATGAGTATCAAAAAAATCTAGAGTTATACTAAAGAATCTGAAGCAGCATAACTTCCAGGTTCTAGGAGAGTCTAAGCTATGAGATCCATCCTTCCAAACACACACACACACAGTTCAGTGAAACAGATCATTTTGAAAGCTCTGCAAGGTGCAAGGTATTTGGAACACTATTCTTCTTTCATTATATGCTCATCTTCTCTGAAAATTAAAGTAGGTGGGGCAAGACATAAAATGCCTATTTCATAGGGGTTTTGTACAGAAATTTCATTTCTGCACACCCTTTTGGTTCTGCTAATCACGGAGGACATCCATGTTGTGGAATCTTGTGAAAATCCTGTGAAAACTGTAGAATTCCTTGAATCTTCACATGGTGATGGCCTCTCTTTATTCCACATGAGAAAAATATAAAGAGAAATTACTTTGTTATCAAGTCCTGCATTCCCAACTCTACTTTTCAGTTCTGAAACTTTTATTGATTACTTCTATAACTCAACAAGTATTTATTAAGTGCCTTTTGTTGTGCCAAGTACTCTTCTATGCAGTGGCGACATCTCAGTATGCGAGACCAGCAAGATCCTTGCTCTCACAGAAATTACAACTTAGGAAGCTAAATTATGCTGGTGTTTTATTATAAAAATAAATCTAATCAGAGGCTATTCAGAAGAAAGAAAAACAGGGAAAATGAATTCTACCCCAAAGAATTATTATTAACATTTTGGTTTCTTTGCTTCTTGTTATTTTTTCCCCCTCTGTCAGAATCTATGGTTGATTTCCTTAGTTGGGGAGCTGTGTATGTCAGGACATTAACATACCGTATCCTACATTTTTCTCCTTGTAAGCATGTGCCCATGTAACTGCATAATTTTCAAGATCATCATCATTTTTTTTTAAAGATTTTATTTGAGAGAGTGTGCAAGAGCGTGCAAAGCAGGGGGGTGGTGGCAGGCAGAGGAACAGGGAGAACAAACTCCCAGCTGAGCAGGGAGCCCGATGTGGGGCTCGATCCCAGGACCCTGGGATCATGACCTGAGATGAAGGCAGATGCTTAACCAACTGAGCCACCCAGGTGCCCCAAGAGATCATCATTTTTATAGTTGATACTATTCAAACATTCACGGTTTCTTGAAACTGGTATTTGGATGGAATCCTGAACTCCAGTGCACATAGTGCATTCTTAGGAAACCTAATCTCTACTGGGGTTTGTGAGAAATGCTGTTTATTTTCTAAATCTTTTTTTAACTTCAGGCTTGCTGATCAAGGGTCTCTGGGTCTAATGGGTTTACACAGAGAGGAGACCTGTTTAAGCTGCTGCCCGATGATAGGACACACTTTCCCATAGAAAAAATACGATAACAGCACTTCAATTGCCAGGCCACTCCAGATCATGAAGGGCTTTGTTGGCCTACGATGTACTTAGCGTACTCTTAGCATTGAGTGTCTTCAAAAATTCGAATGGCTTTTGATCCCGGAATTGTTAACTGAACCATTACTATCGCGTTTGTGCTGGAATATGTTTGGCGTTATAAAGAAGTACCATACCAATGAATTTTTAGTATAGGACTTATTTATTTACTTTTGACTATTGTAGCGATGCTATTTTTCCTTGTTAAAGAGAACAACTGTCAATGGATAGAATCAGTTGTGTTCACCCATTTATTTTATCTAGATATAAAGTGACTGGTTTGCCTTTACTTGGAAACAAAATCTCTGGCTTTAGTGAGGTTATTTGAAATTCTTCAGGTAATAACCTATAATTCAGAACTCAATTCCCAAAGATATTTCGTGTTTGTGCAGAGAACAATCTAGGTTTCTGGTATACTAAAAGATACAACCATCAATTGGCTTCTAATTTCAAAGAAGAGAGTTACAAGCTAACAACTACAAGAGGAGCCACAATGAAGTAAAGTACCACAGCGGTGGGAGAAGCTTTGAAGAAAGTAAAAAGACAACCCAAAGAATGGAAGATTTTTGTAAGTGATTTACCCGACACAGGATTTGCTTATAGAGTATATAAAGGACTATTACAACTCAATAATAACAACTTAAAAATGGACAGAAGATCCAAGTAAGATACAGAAATGGCCAATAAGCACACCAAAAGATTGTCAACCTCTTTCGCCATCAGGAAAATGCAAATCAAATGAGATACTAATGAGATACCGCTTCATGCCAACAAAAGAGCCAATAACAACAAATGTTGGCGAGGATGTGGAGAAACTGGAAACTTCATATATTGCTGATGGGAGTGTAAAACGGTATAGCCACTTTGGAAAGTCTAGAAATTCCTCAAAAGGCTAGACCATTCTACTCCTAGAATGGCCTCTACCCAAAGAAATGAAAACTTATATCCACATAAAAACATGGCCATTAATGTTCATAGCAGCATTATTCATAATAACCAAAGAGTAGAAACCATCCATAAGCCCACCAACTGAAGAATGGATAAATAGAATGTAGTATACCCATACAAAGGAGTTTTATAAAATGAAATGAAGTACTGAAAAGTGCTACAAGATGGATGGACCTTGAAAAGATTAGGATAAGTGAAATAAGCCAATCACAAGAGATCACATAGGATTCCATTAACAGGGAATATCCACAGTAGGCAAATCTATAGAAATAGAAAGTTGATTACTGGTTTCCTGGGGCCGGGGAGATGGAGGGTTACGGGTGATTGCTAAAGGGTACAGGATTTCTCTGAGGTAATTAAAATGTTTTAAAATTGATTATAGTATCGATTGCACAACCCTGAATATACTAAAAGCCAGGGACTTGTACACTTTAAATGGATAAATTGTATAGTTTGTGGGTTATATCTCAATAAAGCTGCTTTAAAAAAAATTGGGGGGTAACGGGATGGGAGTGAAGACTGCAAATGGTCATGAGGGGTCTTTTGGGGATGGTGAAAAGGTTTGATTATGGTGATGGTTTCACAACTCAGAATTTATTAACAACTATTGAAGTATACCTTTAAAATGAATAAAATTTATGGTAAATAAAAATTTGATATAATTTAAGTAAACTCTCAGAGGACTTAAGATTCCAGCTCAGAGGCAAGGAACATTCTTGGTCAGAACCCAAATTTCTGGAATAGTTATGCTCCCTGAAGCAGAGGTTCTCTAAGGCAGCATAATTTGCGGCCAGCCACAAGCCCCAGAGGCATTGCTGTTAGCAATCGTATTTCACAAATTCCAGGTAACCAGCATATGTTGATTTTCAACTGGTTAGGTGGTGAAGAAAAGGCAACTTGTACCGCTGAGCACTTCTTCGCGGCCCTGTGTGAACCTCCAGAGCACACGACTATGTATAGTAGGTTTCCCAGTACAATCATCCACAGTATCTTCTTACACTAGAGTCCTTCTTGGGACAGCAGTCATCTGAGCTCCCTAAGTGGACGTTTTCCTGGAGATGAAATGGCTTAATACTCCCAGAGAATGCCAAGGATCAGAGAGGTGGGGGGCAGGGAGGGTGTTCATCTCTACAATGCCAGGAGAAGGCAGAGTTCAGAGTTTTTATACAGGGGAAAAATGAAGTAGAATTATACCTAGCTGGTGCCTCTGCTCTCTCCCATGCCTGGTGGGCCAGAATGTGCCCATATGGCCCATATGCCATCAATGCAGGCAGAACTAGATCTATGATCCAGAGATAGGCATGTCTGACCTCTAACTATGGAAGAACTATCTGATTACTTGGTTTCTCTGCCAGTCAGGCCCATTGGGATTCCACTGAGACCACAGAGCAAGACCATGGAGCAGGTAAAAACAGGTACCTAGTTTCTGGTGAAGTATGCAACACTGGTCACTCACTAGAGCTTAGCTACCTACTGTGATAATCGCAACATCTAACTCCAGAACGGTCCCATGAAACCCTTCGAGTAGTAACTGGATAAAATGCTGTAGTATGTATCAGCCTTGGTCTTAGGCTAAGAACTACCAACCACTGGGAACCAAGCTCATGTGGCCCAGCACATGGTAGCTCATCCAAGATTAGTACCGTATGCGGCAACAGGGGGGAATCCAAACCAAACCAAACCAACCAAAACCAAACCAAACCAACCAAAACCAAACCAAAACCAAACCAACCAAAACCAAAACCAAACCAACCAAAACCAAACCAAACCAAAACCAAAACCAAACCAAAACCAAAACCAAACCCAAAACCAAACCAAAACCAAAACCAAACCAAAACCAAAACCAAACCAAACCAAAACCAAACCAAACATTGACACAGAAATTAAGTCAAAGGATTACATACTAGTATAGCCCGTCTAATGTGTGTGGGTTGAAGCACTCAGGCTGGGTTAGGGCAAATCCTTAAGACAGTAGGATCTCCAGAGAAAAATCAGGACAGTTGGAAAGGTAGGTTTGGGGGTCATCTCGAAGGATAAATTGTAGTGATGGCATGGTCCTTAGGACTGACTACATGAACCTGGACTTGAGTTCTTGCTCTGCCACTTGCTAGCTAAATATTTAAGTAGTAAAGTTACTTTTCCTGACTAAACCTCAAGTTCATCCTCTGTAAAACTATCTGCTTTTTAGGTTTGTCAAATATGAAGTGAGAAAATTTTTTCTATACCCCTGCAGCCACAGTATGACGTGAGATACTCTCCCCCAATCCCAGGAAAGGCTCAGAATAAGAGGGAAAGAGCAGAGGGGCGCCTGGGTAGCTCAGTCATTAAACGCCTGCCTTCGGCTCAGGGCGTGATCCCGGAGTTCTGGGATCGAGCCCCACATCAGGCTCCTCTGCTGGAAGTCTGCTTCTCCCTCTCCCACTCCCCCCGCTTGTGTTCCTTCTCTCACTGGATGTCTCCCTCTGTCAAATAAATAAATAAAATCTTTAAAAAAAAAAAAGAGGGAAAGAGCAGAAAGGGCTAATGATAACAAAAAGATGGCAAATACGTGAGGACTGATTTCATATTTGCTGATAATCACAATGAAGCAGATGAAAATATAGGTTGTCAAGATAGGAAACCGATTTCTGTTTAAGTCTAAAATGTGACAGGGCGCTTGGGTGGCTCAGTCAGTTAAGCGTCTGCCTTCAGCTCAGGTCAGGCTCCCAGGGTCCTGGGATCCAGGCCCCTGTCATACTCACTGCTCAGTGGAGAGTCTGCTTCTCCCTCTCCCTCTCCCTCTGCCCCTCCCCCTTCTTGTACATGCATGTGTACGCTCTCTGTCAAACAAATAAAATGTAAAAAAAATTATATATATATAATATATATATATAATGTGACATCTACATGACCAATTCTTAAGAAAAAGTCAGCAGCAATTGAATGCTTTACAAATGTAGTATTTCAAGGAGTATTTTGAACATGCCTGTTTCAAGAAATTTCATTTAAGTTACTTTAAATTAAGGGTTAGGTTACTAACTTGCCAATAACCCATTAATTCTGAGAATTGTCATAAATTATATTATCTATTACGTGACTCCAGTAGGCATCCAGATTCACTGCAAAGTGAATACAGTGATTTCTCAGGTCACAGAGGAACATACTATTTTTCTGTATTGATAGGTGTGTCAGTGGGTAGACACGACTCGGAATTTGAATCCACCAACACCTGAGTTCTAATTCTGGCTTCACCATTTACTAGCTCCATGAACTTCAAGTTCCGATATATCCAAGCTTCGGTGTTACCATCTTAGAAGTGGTTGTAATACTACCCATCTTTTAGGTTCAGGTTAAGAATTAAATCAGGCATCATCAAGGTGTTTATAAAGTTTATTCTACAAAATGCATTCTGTCATGAAGAAGCATCAACTATTAAACGTGTTGTTTTTCTAAACCCAGTTTGTATGAACCCAGGTATATGCACTAAAACCAGAGGAACATTGGGACTCATAACTAATTTAGATAATATTTGGTTTCTAGCAAAATTGGGAATGTTCTGGACTCAGAGGTTCAACCTTGGCTGCACATTGGAATCACCCAGAGGGCTTTAAATGTGTATATCCAAGCCTCCCCTCCAGAGATTGTTTCACTTGGTCTATCTTTAGGGTAATGAGACTTCTAGAAACCCTCCGGGTGATTCTGATGTGCAGCCAAGCTTGAGACCCACTGCTCTAGAGAAAATCGTCAAATACAAGCTGGGGAACCAAACCAATGAATTCTACTGTGAATTTAGCTAATCTAGCCTGTGTCTACCCTAAAGTACAGATTAGCCTGGATAAGCACGAATATACTGAAGGCTCAGCTTTTTGTTCTAAGACCCGTTCATTAGCAGGAATCACTGAACTCAAAACACCTTCTTCTTGCTGGCCTCCTCACAAGGTGCCCTCGGAAAAGTTGCTGATGGCCAGGCTGTGTTGTGGTTGGGATCATCTGTGGTTGTGTTAGTCCGGGTTCCCTAGAAAAACACAACCAATAAATAAGATGCAGGGTGTGTGTATGTGTATGTACATATATGTTAATTATAAGAAAATGGCTGGTGCGATCATGGGGGCTAACAGTTCCAACATCTGCAATTGGCAAGCTGGGGACCCAGGAGAGCCAATGGTGTTGTAACAGCAGATTCAGGAAGAGCTAATATTTTAGTTAGTCACTGCCTGAGGGCAGTGAAACAAATGGATATTCCGGCTAGAAGGCCGTCGGGCAGGAAGAGCTTTCCTTGTGTGCAGGAGGGTCAGCATTTTTGGTCTATTCCTTCGACGGATTGGATGATGCCCACCCACACTTAGGAGGGGAATCCCCTTTATTCAGTCTACTGATTCAAAGGTTAATCTTATCCAGAAATACCCTCACAGACACGCCAGAATAATGTTTAACCAAATGTCTGTGCATCCTGTGGCCAAGTTGACATATACAATTAACCATCATAGTGGTATTTGGTCCTTAAGCCCCATATGCTGCTTCTGCAGGAATCATGAAAAGACACCCAGGAGCAGGAGTAAGGAGACTGGGAGACAACTGTCTGGCTGTCTACAGCATAGTTTCTTGGCAATTGAGGAGAAAGAATGAGAAATTCACAAATTGCTCTCTTATTGACTTCCATATTATGTGTTTCTAGATTATTTCACAGCAGTGGCTTCAAGAACTGCTAAAACCAATTCTGTTTCGCTCCCAAGTACTTGGGTCATTGAAGGGAGGAAACAAGTCATAGGCAGGACATGAATGAGTTTTCTCTCTTGGCCTAAGAGAAGTTCACTCAACATTGTTACTTTAATATTACTGAGATACGGCAGTCTTATTCCATTTTGCCAAAAGCATTAGGGCTCCTTGAGAATCTTCACCACTAAAGAATTCTATATATAGACATATAGACACACACACACTTTGCTTGGGTTCTTAAAGTTTTGCATTAGTTTTTTTTCCTCCCTGCAAACTACACCTGTGTCACCGGAACTTACCTCTGACTCTACATGCTAAGTTCTATTTGTGAAATAGGTGCTTCGCTCTGCACTCTCACTTTTCTCAAACTCCTACCATCTGGAAATGAAACCTAGACGCTCAGTTCATCTTGGAGCAAGCCAAAGTCAGCTGAAGCCTGAATACTTGCTAAAGAAGGAACCAGAAATAGGCTTCTGGGAGGCAGACGGTGGGGTTGGGGAAGCTATGGTGTCGGGGGGGGGGGAATCTCATGTTGCAAAAAATACCCAAACCCACAAGAAAAGTAATTGCCCTAAATAGCCAGAAGTTCATGCATCTCTCCTCTAGGAGGCGCTCTCCAACCCCTCCCCCCAACTCCTGCTTGCCTTATCTACGTGTATCTTCAGTAGCTCTCTTAGTGGGCTTCCCAGAGCAGGGGCCTGAGCCTCACCCGGGAACTTCTTAGAAACGCAAATTCTCAGACACCACCCTAGACCTACTCAATTGAAAACTTTGGGAGTGGAGGCCAGCAATCTGTTTTAACAGGCTTCCAGGTGCTGCCGATGCCTGTCTTCGGGAAGTTTCACGCTAATGAAAGCATACTGCTTCCTCAGTGCCCTACTGACACACCTCTACAAATGAACATTCCTTTCTCTTCCAGCTTATTCGGGAGGAAAGACAGTTTCATATCCCCGTCTCTGGGCTAACTCTCTCACTGTTTCACGCAAACGAGCAAAACATCAGTGGACTCCTGCCTGGATTTCTGAACAGGACACGCATGAAAAGAAGGGAAGGGATGAAGAGGCACGAAGCAAGAGGAGAAAATCAAAGTTGTGAGGTGAACTAGCACCTCTTTTATCCTAACAGGGAGACATTAATATGGCTTTCAGCAGCTTTCGATTCTGAATATTTGTTTTTTTAAGATTTTTTTTTATTATTTATTTATTCGACAGAGATAGAGGCAGCCAGCGAGAGAGGGAACACAAGCAGGGGGAGTGGGAGAGGAAGAAGCAGGCTCATAGCCGAGGAGCCTGATGTGGGGCTCGATCCCATAACGCCGGGATCACGCCCTGAGCCGAAGGCAGACGCTTAACCGCTGTGCCACCCAGGCGCCCCTGAATATTTGTTTTTAAGTAATTTTCACATTGGTCGACCAGACTGAAAGGAACCGAAGCAGAGCTTTTCAAACCTGAGAGTCTATCAGAACTCTCTGGGGTGAGGGGCGGGGAGAGGAAGCTTGGCAGCATGAGGCTTCCTGTCCTTCTCCCCAAGATCCTGATTCAGTAGGTCTAGGGTGAGGCCCATGACTGCATTTCCAACAAGTTCCCAGGTAAAGCCTTGTTGCTGGTCTTTCGACCACACCTTAGCACTGCACTAGGGGACAAAATCTGTGCCTCAAGCATTTAACAAGTGCCCGATGTGTTCAAAACCCCACATTAGCTGCTTAGAAAAGCAAGAACACAATCTGTTTTCAATAGGTTCATAGTCTTGTATGAGCAAAAGATATAAAATATTTTGTTTCATCAACTTTAAATTCATTGAAGAGAAAGTTCCCCTAACATAGGGATAATAACAGTATTCTCTTATAGCACGATTGAGAAGATTTAAAAAGATAGTACATGGAAAGCATAGACTGTAAAGAATTTTTCAGCCATAGCTGGCACATGGTAGAAGCCTCTATCTTGGTCCTTAGAGGTGTTTGTATAGGAAAGCGGAAGTGAGAAGCCCCAGCCAATGGCGCGATGCTGAAGAGTCAGCCAAGCAAAGGGAGCAGAAGTCACTCACCTGAGGCTGTGGGTGCACTCACTGATGGCCACAGCGGGCAGCTGATGAGAAACCAAAGCACCTTTTCAGATAGGGTATAAAAGCTTCTCCAAACCAAGTGGCAGGGAGCACGTCTTGAAAATCCAGCAACAAAATTCAGCAGACAGAAGGAAACAGAAATAATCAAAAGAAGGCAAAATACGTACCCTGGGAAACACCAGAAACACCACTGACTGCAGTCCACTCTTCCGTACCAACCGCAACATGGAATGGAACGGGGTTGCCTGCTTTTAGAAGACATGCACCAGATGAACCGAATAAATCCTTGATTCCTCGATCAATACGAAACTGCTGGAAGTCATGTTGAATCACACGAAGTAATTCAAGTAACTCTGTTTCCTCTTTCAAAGCCTTTGTTTCTACAGAAGCAGGGGTTCTCAGCCTTGATGGCACATTGGAATCACCTAAAGAGCTTGAAAAACTACTGATGTTTGGATCTCACTTCCAGAGACTCACCTAAGTGGTCAGGGGTTAGCCAGGGTACAGGGATATTTAAAGTCTTCTCTAATGATTCCAACGTCCAGCCAAGATTGAGAACCATTCTCCAAGTCTTCCTGATTCTTCTACGCTCAGTTACAAAGCATAAAAGATTTTATTCCATCCAATATGCAAGAATTTCTAAGTAAGCGTCGAAACTACTTGAGGCTACCGAAGGTCTAAAGAGAGTTTGTTAGGGAGGTTTCTTTGGAGAGCATTGTTCGGTAATGCCAATCTCCAGGATGGAGACATAGGGGGTGACTTCTTCTTCGCCTTGGCTAAGAAAGAGGCTTCAGCAGGATTACCAAGAATTTTCTATTCATCCAACATAGCAGGGAGACAAAGTGGCCTGGTATCTGGCCACTGGAAAAATGTAAAGGCAGAGAGAGAGACTTGCTAACTGCTCCAATGTTGAGAGGTAAACGGTTTTGTCAGGACAAGGCATGCCTAAGCAGACTGCCCAGGAGGTACAAATTTGCATGGTCCTGAAGGTTCATTCCCTCCACCCTTTCAGTAGATTAGCAAAGAGCTGGCCTGCCAGGTCTGAGTTCACTCAAAGGGAAAACAGGCTAATACAGACAGCTGATTTCAGAAGGCTTCATCTTTCTATTCTATATTTTTATTTATATCTTTCTCTTTTTTATTTCCTAAAAGTAAGAGAAATGTCATGGGAACGCCTACAGTTTCAAATAGAAGCAGGGAAAGTAACTTCCCACTAAATAATTTAAGAGGAGAGTGGAAGTCAAAAAAGAAAGAGCGGTTTCAGTGAATAGCATACTAGGAGATCCCAGCCCCCACCTCCAGCCCCAAAAAAGCCCCCAGAAAATAAGTTAACATGAATCACTATATTGTACACCTGAAACTAATATAACACTGTATATTAACTATACTCGAGTTTTAAAAATTAATAAAATAATAATTTAACAACTACCATGGATGAAAATAGCCCGGGAATGTTCCAGATTATATTTAAGGGGCTACAGCTTCTTCAGTGGAACACAAAAACCAAGGATGGCCACACAGAGAAGATAGGAATCATTTTACCCCTCCCCCTAGCCCTGGTGCCAAGAGGAATCCCCTACACCGTGAGTTCTTCTGAGGCGGATAAGGAGAGCAAAAGGACCCCAGTGGCTTTTACTACTAAGGACTCCAGCAGTCCACACTACTTCCTTGGGTCCCTACAGCCTTCACTACTGAGGACCTGAACAGTCTTAGCCAGTGGAGACTTCAGCTGCTGGAGCCACTGGGAGCCCAGGACAGTGTACCTCCTCCCCCTGAATCATTCCCCGCTGTGGCCCACCTCCCTTCCACAGTCCTGCTACTGCCACATGCCCACCCACCCACCCCCGATATGGAAGTGCTACATACCCAGCTGACCCAGTGAAGTGACACCACGGACTCACTGGAACTCAGAATATGTTCACAGAATGAGCATCACCACATGTCCCCAGAAGTGGCACCAGACCGAGCACCACCACATACACCCCCAGCTGGCCCCCTTGTGCCCACTTACAGGTGAAAGTCTCTCCCTACTGAGGCCAGTCCTTAAAGTCTGGAAGAGGTGACAACTCTTCAAATGTGCTGATAGAAACACAAGGCTACAAAGAACACAAAAAATCAGGCAAACATGACAGCACTAAAGGAGCACAACTAATCTCCAGTCACTAGCCCCCCAAAAATGGATACCTATGAATTACCTGACAAAGGATTTTAAAATAATTGTTTTGAAGCTCAGTGAGTTCAGTTGAGCTCAGATAGACAACTCAATAAAATCGGAAAAGCAGTACATGAACAAAACAAGAAGTTCAACAAAGAGATAGAAGTCATTTAAAAAGAACCAAACAGAAGTTCTGGAGCTGGAGAATACAATGAATGAACTGCAAAGTGCAGTGGAGAGCTTTGACAACAGACTCAATCAAGCAGAAAAGAGAATCCGCAAACTCAAAAACCAACCATGGGAAATTATCCAGTTGAAGGAGAAAAAGGAAAAAGCATGAAACACAGTGAAGAAGCCTACTGTAATAGGACACCATGAAGTAAATCATGTGGGAGTCCCAGAAGAAGAAAGGGGGGGGCAGAGAGATTATTTAAACAAACAATGTCTGAAAACTTCCTGAAACTGGGGAAAGAAATACACGTCTGCATCCAAGGAGCCCAAAGAACCCCAAATAGGTTAAATATAAAGAGGTCTACATAGAGACATATTATAATTACATTGTCAAAAGACAAAGGCAAACAGGCACCTGGGTGGCTCAGTTGGTTAAGCATCTGCCTTCAGCTCAGGTCATGATCCCAGGGTCCTGGGATCCAGCCCCGCATCGGGCTCCCTGCTCAGTGAGAGTCTGCTTCTCCCTCTTCCTTTGCCCCTTCCCTGCTTGTGCTCTCTCTTGTTCACTCTCTCTCTCTCTCAAATAAATAAAATCTTTTTTTTAAAAAAAGACAAAGGCAAAGTGGGAATTTTGAAAACAGTGAGAGAAGAGCAACTCATCACATGGAAAGGATTTCCTTATGAGGCTATCAGTGGATTTCTCAGCAGTTACCTTGCAGGCCGGGAGAGACTAGGATGATATATTCAAAGATATATTCAATGAATATGATATATTCTTCCATTCAACTAAATGGAAGAAAACTGCCAATCAAAAGTATTATTGCTGGCAAAAGAATCCTTTAGAAATGAAGGAGAGAGAAGTCTTTCACAGACAAAAACTAAGGGAATTTGACATCATTAGATCTGCCTTACAATAAATGCTTAAGGGACTTCTTCAACTTGAAATGAAAACATGCTAAACAATAGGAGAGCATAAACCTCAAAAGAGATATTAAAGCTGGCTCTAGAGACAAAGAAGGTTATTCTATGATGAAAGGGTCAATTCAGCAGAAAGATTTGGCAATTATAAATATATACGCACCCAACATCAGAGCACCTAAATATATAAGGCAAACATTGGCAGATCTGAAGGGAGAAATTTACAGCAATACAATAATAGTGGGACTCAATACCCCACTTTCAATAATGGATAGAACATCCAGACAGAAAGTCAATAAAGAAACACATGACTTAAAAAAACACTAGATATAAAGGACCTTAAAAAAGCTGAGTTCAGGAGCGCCTGGGTGGCCAAGTCATCTTAATCAAGCAACCAATTCTTTTTTTTGTTAATGTTTTTTTTATTATACTATGTTAGTCACCATGCAGTACATCCCTGGTTTCTGATGTAAAGTTCGATGATTCATTAGTTGCGTATAACACCCAGTGCACCATGCAATACGTGCCCTCCTTACTACCCATCACCAGCCTATCCCATTCCCCCACCCCCCGCCCCTCTGAGGCCCTCAGTTTGTTTCTCAGAGTCCATAGTCTCTCATCAAGCAACCAATTCTTAATTTGGCTCAGGTCATGATCTCTCGTGGTTGTGGGATCCGGCCCCGTGCCTGTGCCTGGCTCTGCACTAAGCAGAATCTGCTTCAGATTGTCTCTCTCCCTCTCTCTGCCCCTCTCCCTGCTCATGCTCTCTCTCTCTCAGAAAGAAAGAAAGAAAGAAAGAAAGAAAGAAAGAAAGAAAGAAAGAAAGAAAAAGAAAGAAGGCTTAAAAAAAAAAGAAAAAAAGCTGAGCTCATAGAAGCAGAGTAGAATGGTGCTTACCAGGGATTGGAGGGTGGGGGGAGGGAGGCAAAGGGGAGCTGCTGCGCAAAGGATACAAACTTCCATTTATAAAATGTGTATGTTCTGGGGATTTCATGTACAGTACAGGGACTACAGTTAACAATGCAGTTGACCCCTGAATGCTGACCCCTCTGGCAGTCGAAAAGCCATGTATAATTTTCGACTTCCCCAAAACTTTTTTTTTTTTAAGATTTTATTTATTTATTCGACAGAGATAGAGACAGCCAGCGAGAGAGGGAACACAAGCAGGGGGAGTGGGAGAGGAAGAAGCAGGCTCATAGCGGAGGAGCCTGATGTGGGGCTCGATCCCGTATCGCCGGAATCACGCCCTGAGCCGAAGGCAGATGCTTAACCGCTGTGCCACCCAGGCGCCCCTTGACTTCCCCAAAACTTAACTGCAAATAGTCTACTGTTGACCGGCAGCCCCACCAATAACATAAAGAGTCAATTAACACATATTCTGTATGTTATATATATTGTATACTGTATTCTTATAATAAAGCAAGCTAGAGAAAAGAAAATGTTATTTAAAAAGTCATAAGGAAAAGACATTTACTGTACTATTTCTATCAGAAAAAATCCACTGTTCAAAACTTGTGTTGTTCAAGGGTCCACTACTGTACTGAGTACTTGGAATCTGTGAAGAAAGTAGATCTTAAGTGCTCTTGTCACCCAAAAAAGAAAAAGTAAAAGAAAAAGAAAAAAGAAAGAACAGAAGAACGAAAGAGAAAATGGTAACTATGTGAGACGATGGATATGTTCATTAGCTCTATTGGGGTGATCGTTTCACAATGTATACATATATCAATATATCAAGTTAAAAATCCCTTAAAGAAAAACCAAAATAGAGACTACAGTTTGAATATACCGCTAGACCAAACATTAATAGTCACATAAGCAAAACATAAAATTGTGCTGATTTGTCCTGTCTTTGAAAAGTAAAAGAGAGAAAGATAGGAAGGTGTTTTCTAATTACATTCCTTAAATCAAGTCCAGCTCGTTCAAACATACTGCTTATGTTACTTTTCACCCATCGATGGGAAAAGCTTAGACTATCTGATAACACCAAATATTGGTGAGAATGTAGGAAAATGGAGCCCTCATACTTTGCTGGGAGAGTCATTCAGTCACAACCATTCTGGAGAGTAATCGGAGTACTTGGTGAAATGGATAGGTGTACTATATCCTCTAGGACAGAATTACCCCATATTGCATGCCCCCAGAGAAACATACACGCAGGTCACAAAGGCACATGTACAGGGATGTTTGTTGCAACATTGTTTGGGATAACGAGCAATTGTAGGAAATGGATAAATAAGAGTTTAGCTTTCAGCCTTTGTATAGAAGGCACTCAGGAAGCGTAGAGGGGACGGGATGTTGAATCAGGCAAACTACGGTATCCATCGTTTAAGTCTAGTTTAAACTGGAATTCTGAGGCTCACACTAGAATACCCAAAAAACCTTACAGAACACCTGACTTCTGGATTCCATGTCAGATCTAACCAGACACCAGCAGGTTCCCATGTGTTTCTCCAAACACTAAACTATGACTTTTTTTCCCCTAACATCGGTAATGTAACCAGTGCCTTGGTTCTATTTTTCATGCGGGTTTTGCATACTCAGCTCATTTTTTTACACTTGTGCCATCCATAGTTCTAGAGCGTTTTGCCACTATTTATTATATAGTCAATGTATCTCTTTTCTTTTTTGCTTCTCTGAAGCTCTTTATCTCCTAGGTTCCTCAAGAAGGGTCCTTGGAATGATATTCTGCAAGGTGTGGCATGTTTGTCAAAATTTGTCAGGGACCTTAATTCTTTTTTGTTTTAATTGAGGGGAAATTCCCATAAAATCAACTAACCATTTTAAAGTGAACAATTCAGTGGCATTTAGTATATTCACCATGTTGTTCAACCACTACTCTACCTAGTTGGAGAACATTTTCATGACCCCCAAAGGAAACCCTGATCCATTAAGCAGTCACTCCCCAGTCCCCTTTTCTTGGTCCCCCAGCAAACACCCATCTGCTTTCTATTTCTATGGATTTACCTATTGTGGATAGTTCCTATAAATGGAATCAGGCAGTATGTGACCTTCTGTGTCTGGCTTCTTTCTCTTAGCATGTAGCAGTACTTGTTCCTTCTTATGCCCAAATAAGATTTCATTGGAAGAATCACCACCTTTTGTTTATCCACTCCTCGTTTGATGGATCTGTCCCTCATTTTTTTAAGTGAAATGAGATGTCCTGTAACCATAGGAGGGAAGGAGGAACAAGGACAGATATCCTAGCTTTTCTTTTCTTTTTTTTTTTTAAGATTTATTTATTTATTTATTAGACAGAGACAGCCAGGGAGAGAGGGAACACAAGCAGGGGGAGTGGGAGAGGAAGAAGCAGGCTCCTAGTGGAAGAGCCTGATGTGGGGCTCGATCCCGGAATGCCAGGATCACGCCCTGAGCTGAAGGCAGACGCTTAACGACTGCGCCACCCAGGCGCCCCAAATATTCTAGATTTTCAGCTCTAGAGTTCCTCCTTCCGATGTTGTCATGAAGTGATCACAGTGATGACCTCAAACTTTCTGCCTTCTCTGTTTCTTTCCCTAAGTTTTATTTGGACCTTCCTATATTTGCCCTGTAATAGTTTCCCATTACTGCTCTAGCAAATTAGCATAAATTTAATGGCTAAAAACCCCAGAAACTTATTCTCTTACAGTTTGGAGACCAGATGACCAAAATTAGTCTTATGAGGCTAAGAATCAAGGTGTCAGCAGGGTGACATGCCCTCTGGAGGCTCTAAAAAAGAAACTTTCTTTGCCTTTTCTAGCATCTAGAGCTGTATTCCTTGCCTTCCTTGGCTCATGATACCTTCATATTCAAAGCCCGTGACATAGCATTTTCTCTCTGACTCTGCTTCCCTCACGTGGATGTCTTATCGCATAGTTAAATCTCCCTCTGCTTTCCTTTTATAAGGCCACTTGTGATTGCATTTAGGGACCGCTGGATAATACAGGATAATCTCCCACAGCTGCAAAGTTCCTTTTGGCATATAAGGTAACATTCACAGGTTCCTTTCCAGGCTTCAGAATCTGAATATCTTTGGGGTCATTATTCAGCTTACCACATACACCTGCTACCCTTTCCTGCTGCACTTGGATTCTATTTTCAGCTGGTTCTTTTCCGCGCCGGTGTTTATCTTTGAAAGGAGCTTCATCTTGTCAATTTCAAGAATTAAAGGGTCCAGCCTGCTCCCGCAGCGGTGACATTACATAGCCTTCTGCTTGCACTCATCCACAAATTGAATCCTGAAGAACCCTACCCAGTTCCTGAGGCCTTTCTCAGTGTAGTCCATTTCTTTTTTCAATGAGTATCTGCTGGTGATTTGGGGGGTTTTCTGTTCTCAGGGCGCTCGGAAGCCTTACTTTTGCTTTTTGTACTATACAGATGCAGACACCATGTTGCAGTAAATTGTGCCCACCCACCCAAACTTTGGATAAGATATTTTCACTTCGCTATCTTAAGTTGCTTTCCCTACTTTTAGGAAAATATTTGGGGAGAGTAGGAACTACACTTGTCAGTGTCATTTTCCTCTGAGGGACTGAGAATCCCTCAGTTCAGTATTTTTATTTATTTATTTATTTATTTATTTATTTATTTATTTATTTATTTATTTATTTATTTACTTATAGTGTGTGCTAGTAAGGGTGGAGGGGCAGAGAGAAAGGGAGAGGGAGAATCCCAAGCAGGCTCCACGCTCAGGGTGGAGCTCAATTTGGGGCTCGATCTCATGACCTGAGCCAAAATCAAGAGTCAGATGCTTATTTTTTAAAGAAAAATTCAGTTCAGAGTAGCTTCTAGTAGATTTGTGAAGTGTCACAATTTTTCACCCCCACTGCCAGCACCCATGATCAAAGTCATCTCCTCCAAAGGCGTAATCTTTCTTTTTTGCTTTGCCATAAAATCCTTTCCTGAGTCTTAATTCTTTCAACAACCCAAACTGTAAATTAGAGAGAAAATGGCTTTACTAGTATGAGGCAAGTGTACCGAGATGTGACGGCAATATCATTTGCAATAATGAAAAACTTGAATAAATCTGTGAGTATAATCCACCAATGGATTCTTTCTCCTCTCTCAAAGATGTTTGAGACCTTTGCTCTCTTGCAAAGTTAAACATAGGCAAAAGCAGCAGGCTCAGTCCCTAGGTCTTACTTGAAGTGCCTTTCTTTCTCACCAACTATTTTTAAAACTTCTTGATATCCGTTTCCTCTGAGGGTTTGAGCACTGAATGCAGTGACATAGTGCCCAGTTTCTCTAAGTAGTATTCACTTCCAGGCTTCAGTCATAGTATCTATTTCTTCTGTCAATTATGATGAAGCTGTAAAACCAAGAAATCTTTAAAGTAAGATTTCTCCTTTATATTTAATCTTTTTTATTAAGGTTCTATTTATTTCTTTGAGAGAGAGCACACACAAGCAGGGCTGGGGGCAGGGGCAGAGGGAGAGGGAGAAGCAGGCTCTCCTCTGAGTGTGCAGGGACTTGATCCCAGGACCCTGAGATCATGACCTGAGCGGAAGGCGGGTGCTTAACCGACTGAGCCACCCAGACGCCCCTCCTTTATATTTAGGATGACTGCATGATTTGTCATTTAAACCAGGACATGTTTGAGAATAGAAGAGGCTCTCATAATAACCATTGTAGGACCATAGGTGAAAATGAGGACTGAGATGAACTGATGTAATGGTCAGCGTATATGTGATCAGCCAATCGATAGCCAACCAGAAATCATCTAGTGGTGGGACCAACTCTTGAGCCTATTGAGGAGCAACATGGGGGCGCCTGGGTGGCTCAGTCGTTAAGCGTCTGCCTTCGGGTCAGGGTGTGATCCCGGCGTTCTGGGATCGAGCCCCGCATCAGATTCCTCCGTTGGGAGCCTGCTTCTTCCTCTCCCACTCCCCCTGCTTGAGTTCCCTCTCTCGCTGGCTATCTCTCTCTCTGTCAAATAAATAAAATCTTAAAAAAAAAAAAAGGAGCAACATGAATCCAGTGTGAGATCCTCTTCTGTTTCCTACCTGGTTCTGAAATCACAGTGGAGTTAGGGACAGCTGATTTACTCTGAGGACCCTACACCTCCCCGCCTCGAAGACAGAGAATGAATTGGCCACTTTGTGGTTTGATTTCGTTTTATTTTATTTTATTTTATTTATTTTTTAGCTTTGTGATTTAAAGCAGCAAATATTGTCCTTCCTTCCATGAATAGTTTTTCTAGAAAATGCAAATTTCTAAATTTCAGAAATAAAAATCAAAATATAGCAATAACCAATATGCCCATTCTAGTTTTTAAAAAGGCAGTGATAGTTAAAAAAAGAGAGAGAGGGGGCGCCTGGGTGGCACAGCGGTTAAGCGTCTGCGTTCGGCTCAGGGCGTGATTCCGGCGTTATGGGATCGAGCCCCACATCAGGCTCCTCCGCTAGGAGCCTGCTTCTTCCTCTCCCACTCCCCCTGCTTCCCTCTCTCGCTGGCTGTCTCTATCCTGTCGAATAAATAAATAAAAATCTTTTTTTTTAAATAAATAAAAATCTTAAAAAAAAAAGGAGTGATAAAAAAGAAAAGAAAGAAGAAAGAAAAACAAAACAAAACAAAAAACCCCAAAATCACTATCCATTGACGTAAAAGTGCCAACCACTGATTTTTTGAAATTAAATAAAAGGTTCAGCTTTACGTAAATGTTTAGCTAAAAACTTGATATGTATTAATATAATTTATATTTTGCCTGGTTCCGGGATGGGGTGGCCTCTAATGGAGGCTGCTTCCAATCCTTCGAGGGACTCCTCCCACGGTTGGGAGGGGGAGTTTTTGACTCTACAATATTTATACAGCAACCATCATGGCAGCCTTCCCCCATGGCGGGGTGGGGCCAAAACACAATGCAAATGTATTATAATGAGCCTAGGGGTTACCCTAGGGGGAAAGTGGAAGAAGAGAGCTCACTTTCCGCACCTGTGGCTCTTGGTCTTATTAGCCCAGGGGTCTTGGAAGACACAAAGTTAGGATGCTGTGCCCCCAGGCTTCTAACATGTAACAGATTTACCACCGTCCTTGTCTCCAGCTCATGTCTGTCTACTCTATTATTTGACCAACGCATACACACATAGAGGCTCATGTGCAACCCACACCATATTGACTCAGAACATCTCCATCACGGCAGGGGGGTCTCTTGTGCCCCCTCAGTCAATTCCTACTCAGCCCTAGAGGGAGAAGATTTTGATTTCCATCACAATAGCTTACAGTCGCTGCTGCTAGAACTTCATATCAAAGAAATTATATAGTATGTCGTTTTTTGTGTTTGTCTTCTTTGAGATGGATCCATGTTACTGCGTGTACCAGTGGTTCAATCCTTTCTCCCGGCTCAGCGGTATTCCACTGTATGGCCACGCCGCAAGGTCCTTAGCCTCTCTTGTTTGTGAACATCTGATTGTTTCCAGTTTCTGCGCTTATGAGAAAGGTTACTACGAGCATTACTGCCTATGTTTGTTTGAGGACATACATTTTTCCTTTCTCTTAAATAAATACCTAAGAATGGGATTGGTGTGTTTATGAAAATATGGTCTAGTAGCAGTTCTGGTGCATTTTTGAGTATCTAGTAGGTTCATCTTTACCTTTCAATTGGAGTATTTAGGTTTTATATTCAGTGCAAATAATGACAATATAATTTTTGTGGTTGGTTTTCTGTTTCTATTTGTTTTCTATTTGTCGCATGCTTCCTTTGTTTCTCTGGTTTTCTCCTGCCTTTTTAAAAAAGTTTATTTATTTATTTACTTAAGCAACCTCTACACCCAATGTGGGGCTCAAACTCACGATGCTGAGACCAAGAGTCACATGCTCTTCCGACTGAGTCAGCCAGGCACCCCTTTCCTGCCTTGCTTTGGCTTAATCAAGTTTGGTTTTGTTGTTTAGAATTCCACTTTATCCCCTCTATTTCTTTTATATAATTCTTTGTGTTGTTTCTATAACTGTTGTCCTAGAGATTACAATACTAGTCTTCAACCAATGTCTACCTTCACACAACATCAGTTTCACAATGTAAGAATCTATAATAGTATAATTCAATTCATTTCCCTCCTACAATGTATCCTTTTATCCTCTTATTAGGTATTATAATAATGTGTTATAAATCCCACAAAATAATGATACATTGTTATTACTTTTGCTTTAAAAATCAATAATGTTTTCTAGAAATTAACAAATGTGTGACACAGACACATAGATAAGAGGGGTTTTTTTTTTTTACATGTTTACATTCATGTTTATTCTTTCTTTTTTTTTAATTACACATTTACTCTTTTTGATTCTCTTCATTCCTTCCTACAGATTTGAGCTTCCCTCTGGTACCATTTCCTTTCATATTTAAAGAACTTCTAGCATTTCTTATAACACTGGCTGGAGATAAATTCTTTAAGTTTTTTGGGTAAAGCTATTTATTTTAACCGTAATTTTTGAAGGATATTTTTACTGATATAGAGTTCTAGGTTCACAAATTGGTTTTTTCTTTTAGCATTTTAAGATGTTGTTTCAGGGCACCTGGGTGGCACAGCGGTTAAGCGTCTGCTTCGGCTCAGGGCGTGATCCTGGCGTTATGGGATCGAGCCCCACATCAGGCTCCTGTGCTGGGAGCCTGCTTCTTCCTCTCCCACTCCCCCTGCTTGTGTTCCCTCTCTCACTGGCTGTCCCTCTCTCTGTCAAATAAATAAATAAAATCTTAAAAAAAAAAAAAAGATGTTGTTTCATTGTCTTCTGGCCTTCATACCTTCTGGTAAGTCAGCAAAAATTCTGGTCATTATCCCCCTATTTAAGATTCCAGATCTGTGAATTGCTCCCCAACCCCCACCAATTTGGGAGAGTCTTGGCCATTATCTGTTCAAGTATTTATTCTGCTCCATGCTTCCGGTCTTCCTCTTGGACTTCGATTGCACATGTGTTAGATGATTTGATTATGACCCACAAGTCTCAGAGGATTTGTTCAGTTTTTACACTTGTTTTTCTCATTACATTTCAGTTTGGATACTTTGTATTCATATTCACTGATCTTTCCTCTACTCTGTCAAGTCTGCGATGAAGCCCAACTAATGATATCTTTGTTTCTAATATCATCTTTTGGTCCTAGCGTTTCCAATTGCATCTTTTCCATAGTTGCCATTTCTGAGGTGAAATTCCTGGCCCACATGCTATCCGTCTCTTCTACCCAGTCCTTTAACATATGTGTCCCTGTTATTTTAAATTCCTTGTCTGCTCATTCTAATGTTGTGTCCATCTGTGAGTCTGCTTTTATTGACTGTTACTTTTATTTCCTGCTTTTTTTCATAAAAAATCTTTTATTTTTTATGGAAGATAAAAGTGTTTTGTTTTTTAAACATTTTAAATTAAGTTTCTATTTTAGTTCCAGTATAGTTAACATATGGTATTATATTACTTTCAGGTGTATAGTATAGTGATTCAGCACTTCCATACTTCACCCAGTGTTCTTTCACGACAAGTGCCCTCCTTAGTCCCCATCCCCTATTTCATCCATCCTGCCACCCACCTCCCCTCTGGTAACCATCAGTTTGTTCTCTGTATTTAAAAGTCTCCTTCTTGATTTGCCTCTCTCTCTCTCTTTTTTTTTCTTTTGCTTGTTTGTTTCTTAAATTCTACATGTGAATGAAATCACACGGTATTTGTCTTTCTTTGACTCACTTATTTCGTTTAGCATAATACACTCTAGCTCCACCCATGGTGTTGCAAATGGCAAAGATTTCATTCTTTTTGGTGGCTGAGTAATATTCCGTTGTATATATGTACCACATCTTTATCTATTCATCTATCAACGGACACTGGGGCTGCTTCCATAATTTGGGTATTGTAAAAAGTGGTGCTATAAATATGTCCTGCTTCTTTGTGTCTTATAATTACAGCAGCCCTAGCAAACTTATACATAGCCTATCTATTTCTCAATTAATTGGAATGCTGGAGTGGGGAAAGTATGTTATTTATTAAGTGCCCTAAAATTCCTATATTATGTGGCAAGTAAAAGCATTCAATAAATATTTATAGAAGGAGAATTTTAACATCTTCTTAATAAAAGAAATCTAAAAAAACAAATTATTTTTCTGATATTTATTCTGAATTTGCTCAATAGCATAATATCCTTAGAGAAATTTATTTATTTATTTTAAAGATTTTTATTTATTTATTTATTTATTTATTTATTTATTTATTTGAGACAGAGAGAGCATGAGAGAGAGCATGAGCGAGGGAGAGAGGCAGATGGAGAGGAAGAGGCAGACTTCCCCACTGAGCAGGGAGTCTGTCGCTGGGCTCAATTCCAGGACTCTGGGGTCACGACCTGAGCTGAAGGCAGATGTTTAACTGACTGAGCCACCCGGTGCCCCTTTCTTAGAGGAATTTAGATCAGCATTAACAATATCTGTAACTACTGCAGTGGCTGGCAGTGATGGCTTCGGGAGAGTGGTTTATGTCACCTTAATAAGGGTAAACACAGGTCACAAAGCACTGCAATCTCGATTATTACTCATCTGAAACTTCTTTCTGGCTCGATGAGTGTCTGCCTTTTATACATAAGAAGCAGAGACCTGAGTTAGGGTTGGTTCGGCCCTATTGTTCTTAGGTATACAAATACATCATCTATTTATAGAAGAATGTCTTAAACTAGAGGCAAGATAGTCAAAAGAAAAGAGTAGAGATTCGGGGTTAAGAGCACAGGCTCTTGAGTCTGAAACTCTGAGTTCAAATTCCAGCTCTGCCATTAACTTGGTCTGTAGATATTTCTGTACCTAAGAAATTGGAGGTGTGGGGCACCTGGGTAGCTCAGCCAGGTAAGCCTTTGGCTTGGGTCATGATCCTGGGTCCTGGGGTGGAGCCCCAAGTTGGGCTCCCTACGCAGCGGGGAGTCTGCTTCTCCCTCTCCCTCTCCCTCTCCCTCTGCCTCTCCCCCCACTCCTGCTCTCTCCCTCACTTACTCTCTCAGTCTCAAAGAAGTACATAAAATCTTAAAAAATAAAATAAAATAAAAAGTGCGGGTAATAACAAGAGGAGCTACCCTGTATGGCAGCTTTGAGGATTAAATGAGTTAAAGCAAGCATGTGGCTAGTGTTATATAAGCATTTGTTAAACTAGGAGAAAACAAAAGATAGCAAGGAAATTAACAATACAGGAAGGAGTTGTGTTTTTCATCCTCCAAATAAATCTATGAGACAGAGATCTTGCAGTAGAGACAAGAAAAGGCACTTTCCTTAAGTCAATGCACAGCTTCCTCTTCTGGGTCTGTGGGGACCAGCCCCTGACACCAGGGACAATCGCTGGGAGACAGTGGCTGTGTTGAGATTTATTAGGATGTAATGTAGCCCGAAGAATGGCGGCTGTGGCACACTAGCCCCTTTGCCCACATCTCGATTACTTATGTGACAGATGCATTAGTTACTTTCTAACTGTTAAGAGAGAATCAAGGCTGCAGGTCCAAATGAGAACTTGGTTATGGAGTGGGATTCTTTGTAAGAAGGATAGGTATTCAGTAATGAGGAATAACTAATACTAGTAATAGAAAAAGCTCTCCAAAGTGAGATAAATTCGAATGGGGGGAAATTTTCATAGAAATTGTGGGGAAAAAAAAGCTTAATTGGAAATTTATCCTGAAACACAAAACTAAACAGTATAAGAAAATTTATCTTACGTTGAACAAAGTTTAAATAATTTCAGCTAAACATTGGATAATGGAATGAAGAAGAATTCTAGCATTGATTTTTTTTTTTAGGATAGTGGAGATGCCATCCTTCCTAATGGACTTTCACAGCATGAGTATTTTTGCAAAAATATTTTAGGGTGTAACGAGATTTCCCATGAGGCCTTTCTGAAGGTTAACTTATTTTCCCATGAGGCCTTTGATGGTTAACTTATTGTCTTTTGAAACTCCTCTCATGTCCTAATCATCCTCATTAATTTTTCCTCTCCTTTATTAACTCTCCTAGATACGCCAGGTCATGTGGCATCAGCTCTCTCTCTTTTTTTAGAATATTTTATTTATTTATTTGAGAGAGAGAGAGCACAAACAGGGAGGGAGGGGCAGAGGGGAGAGACAAGCAGATTTCCTGCTGAGCAGGGAGACTGGCGCAGGGCTGGATCCTAAAACCCTGAGATCATGACTTGAGCACAAGGCCAACTCTTAACAGACTGAGCCACCCAGGTGCCCCACATCTCTTGTCTGTTATGGGAATTTTGCTTCCCTTTACAATCTTGTAACTACAGGAGTTAAGTCATGAATTTTCAGAAAACACAATCCTCTTAGAATAATTCCCATCTTTTGAGGCGGTATAAATAACATTGTGTTCAAAATGAGCCATTTCATACTTTTTAAACCATTATAAATATTTATAAAAACATGCTATTTCCTGAAATTGCTTTAAGGTTTTGTTTTAAGGTAATATTAGAGAAAGGTTTAGGGGCAGGAATGCGTCTTGGTATATACATATGGTTGGTTTTTTTTTTTTGAGATTTATTTATTTGAGAGAGAGAGCATGAGTGGGGGAAGGGGCACAGGGAGAAGGAAAGGGAGAGAATCTCAAGCAGATCCCCCCCCTGAGCACAGAGCCCAACACTGGGCTCAATCCCAAGATCCAGAGGTCATGACCTGAGCTGAAATCAAGAGCCAGATGCTTGACTGAGTGAGCCACCAGGTGCCCCTTGGTATATATGCTTTCGTGAAAGGTTACCAACTGGCATATTTGGGACAACAGCATGTTGCCCTTCTGTGTTTGACTGTATCTACCATTTCACAGTTACAGTGAGGACACATGGACATATTTAAGGAAGATGTGTCTCAGGCCTGCAAAAGTGACTGTCCACTTCTTTGTGTTGTTAAATAACTTACATCCCAACTTAAAATCAAGCAACAAGAAAGCAGCCAAAGATACTCACGTTTGCATTAAGAGCATTTCATGACACTGTCGTAATTGAAACTGACCAGTAAAGCTGGAAATAGAAGATAGCAGATTATACTTCTTCCTTTGGTCCTCAGTGACCCCCAACCCAGACATCAGACAGACTATAGCATCTTGCAGCAGGTGCTAAACTCATTCATGTTTTGCTTGACAAATTAATGTCTACAATTGTAAGCACTTATTAGAAACGTGGCAGTTTTTCAATGAAAAACTTATCCTACCAGCGATAAGGAATAAGGCATTGCACGAATACAGCAGTGGTCGTTTCTATATCTTGCTCATATTGGATGAATGAAGATTTTGTCCGCACGGATACCTCTCTTGCATCAGTTCTGTCTCAGTTCAAAGATCACGTCTGCCAAGGTCATCTTTGACCAGTTCATCTTGTATTCCTCCATCACTGTCTTATCAACCTGTCCCCTTTTTTTATTACTATTTGAAGTCATCTTGTTCATTCATCTGCTTAGTTATTTCCTACCTTCCCCTAAGAACGTAATCTCCTCAAGGACAAGGAGTGAACCCATCTTATTAAAAGATATCCCAATGCCTAGAGCAGTGGTGGTTTGCCACATATCAAATATGTCAAACAAATTAATGAATTATGAAGTTGCAAGAGTTAGTCAGCTAAAGTAATACACAGTAGGCTGAGTGAGTCTCAAAGTTTCATTGAGACATTTCCATTAAAATATTAATATGCAAAAAATTAACTTGCAATTATTTATAGAACACAATACAAGCATCAGATACATGGTCTTTTCAAGCTTTCAGGCTTTTCAGGCTTCCATTATTCAAATATGTCTTGTCAGCTCCTAAGATAGCTTTCCTGCATTGGATATCTAAATTTGTATGCAAATCTGGCACTCTCTCTGTCTACTTCTTAGAAATTTATATGCTACCCAAAGGTAAAACTAGACAGAAAATATGTGGCTTGAATAAGGCTTGCTTTAATTCAAGGCAATTTTTATTCTTAGTCAACAGAAGTTACACACTTATCTTACTCTAGAAATGAAATTCTTTTCAATCCTCTTCTCTTTGAAAGAGCGATCCACGTGACTGAGACAGATGTACATGTCTAAGAGTGTTGAAATCATCCTGTGGTGAAGTCAATGTTTCATTTTCAGTAATTCATCTAATAATTTCTCTTTCTTGAGTACACTGTAAGTTTTAGTATGTGTGATAAATTGGACTACCAAAAATATTTCCCTGTTTTCCAAAACACCTCAATAAGCAAGAAATAAATTCAGGAAAACATTGTTGCCCCTGTTCTGTAGTTAGCTCTTCTGTATTCGTGATCGAATGTGAGGATGGCGCACATGAATGATATTAACGCCCCATTCTACAGTTTATTCAAGTTCTCCTCACTAAATCCATTACTGAATGAATAATGAAACATAGAATCAAAGGCTTATGTTTTACCATTTGTTAAAATTAAGCTAGGTTGATTAAAATTACCCTAGGTATCCTTCCCCTCTGGTAGATTCTCCACCACAAGCTTCCAAAAGAAAAGAAAGGATTCTTCTCAAACATTGTATCTGTGAAACTAACGCTCTCCCACTACACCTTACCCCAGGCCTGTGCTAGACTTCAAGCACTGTGTTACTGTCGTGTCGGAGAATCTTATAGGAGTGTATACAGGTATGTAGCTGGGGGTAAAATTACATCCTGTTTGATGTTCTCAGGTCAGCCAGTTTACACCCTTAACTTCAATTTTATCGCTGTAATTTAAAAGTCAGGAGACCGACTTAGAACTAGGAGTTCTATTCTACATTCAGAAGTCCGTGGGTAGGGGGTAGGCAAAATGGGTGAAGGGGTGTGGGAGATACAGGCTTCCAAGTAAGGAATGAGTACGTCACAGGGATGAAAGGTAGAGCAGAGGGGCTCCTGGGTGGCTCAGTTGGTTGAGCATTTGACTTTGGGTTGGGTCATGATCTTGGGGTCCTGGATTGAGCCCCGCATTGGGCTCCCTGCTTGTTCCTCTCCCTCTGCCCCCCCACTTGTGCTCTCTTTCTCTCTCTCAAATAAATGAATAAAACCTTAAACAACAACAACAACAACAAAAACTATAGCATAGGGAATATAGGAAAAAAAAAAAGATTCAAAAACCCTGTGACAGACACTGGCTGATTCACCCACATATATTCAACCCCAGATAAGTAATTGTCTAGTCAATTGTGGTAATTCTACTTCTCTTCCAAAGTGGGGTGATGAAAATGTTCTTGGGTTACCGATGACAGACTTTGACTAAGGAATCCACCAACTCTGAAGGCTGTCATGCCTTTTGGAGTTTGATTCAGCGAAATAATGAATTTCTTTATTGCTTAAGCCAGATTGAGTCAGGGTTTTTGTTACGTACAGCAGAAAACAGATCCCTGGGAGAGGAGTCCATTGCTGTGATTCCAGTTCACTAAGAAGGACCTCAGAGTTTGGGTATCACTATAAATCAAATGTCCCAGAGAGCTTCTTCACCTAGATTCTGAGACGGATGCCCTCTGAGCCTCAGACGGACCTCTTTTTAACTTTTTGGAGGCTAGGAGAATTTTGTCTAGCTTGACATTTTTTGTAATGGTCCCTGAGGTCTCTGAAGATTATCACCAGTTTTACCCATTTATTATGCATAGTTTTGGGACCACTTGGGATTCTCCAGGGGTTCAAAATTCCAGTACATTCCTATGTGGCATCTTTTGAGAAAAGTAATGCCCAGCAGTTTCAGTGCCTATGGGCAAATGAGGGGCTGGACTGTTGTACTATAATAACCTAAATCTTGCATTTTATAATTGGCTCTCTGTCCCTATAAACAAATGGAAATGAGATTTATTATTACCACTGAGAGTGTTAGGTCTAATCTGATACATAGACCCAGGGTGTCTGAATTTCACCAAGATGTTCCAACAAAGCCTCTCTTGCTTTGAACACAAACTGGACAAATGTGAGCTGGTTATTAATTTATACTTGTTATCGCTATTATTGATTTACATTTGTCATTAATATTTAAATGCTCAGACCTTCAGAATGCTGATTAATGGATCAAGTTGACGTAAGATCAACTTAGGTCAACTTAGAGAAAGTTCTCCAGTGCCTGCTTTGAAGCACTGTGATTCAATGTTTTTCTCTTCTTTTTTTAAATATTTTTCTCAGTGAACAAAATGCAAACACAGAAAGCATGTTTTTGGATCATTTCCCAATGATACAAAATTGAAGAAAATGTCAATATAGTGGGTGGCTTCAGCAGAATCCAAAAATAATTCGACAAGTTGGATCAATGAGTCAAATCTAAAGAAGGCTGTTTTGTTTTTTTTTTAAGATTTTATTTATTTATTTGACAGAGAGAGAGAGAGACAGCCAGCGAGAAAGGGAACACAAGCAGGGGGAGTGGGAGAGGAAAGAAGCAGGCTCCCAGAGGAAGAGCCTGATGTGGGGCTTGATCCCAGAACGCTGGGATCACGACCTGAGCCGAAGGCAGATGCTTAACGACTGCGCCACCGAGGCGCCCCTTCATAAATAATATAGAAAGATGGTGAAGATCATGTAAAACATTGCTAAAAAGAACATGAGTATGTAAGAGGAAGAAGAAGGTAGCCATATTCATACATTTGGAGGATTATCACCTGGAATTAGAGACAGACATATTGTCTAAAACTCCATAAAATACAACTAGGATGAGCTTTTTGCCTCAATAACGAAAGGACTCTAATATTGGAGGAAAAGGATCTATATTAGAAAAGAATGATCTAGGGGATTCTGGGTGGCTCAGTCAGTTAAGCATCTGCCTTCGGCTCAGGTCATGGTCCCAGGGTCCTGGGATCGCATAGGGCTCTCTGCTCAGCGGGAGCCTGCTTCCACCTCTCCCTCTGCCTGCTGCTCCCCCTGCTTGTTCTTTCTCTCTTTCCATCAAATAAATCAATAAAATCTTAAAAAAGAAAAGAAAAGAATGATCTGGAGTAGAACATAGCGATGTAGTGAGTTTCCTACAGTTGACAAGTTCAAACCAAAGCTGAGTGGCTATATGCAATTATTTTCATGTTACAAATAACTTGGAGAAGAGGAACTCTAAACTCTCTTCCTGGGGGTTTATTTTTTAAATTAACCTGTCATTTTTAGTGTTTGAGTTGGAGTATTTCATTGCTTTATATTGACCGTAATCGTTGATACATTTGATTATGTCATTCTATATTTGTAATTACTGCATGATTTATATTTGTTCTGCTCTCTGTTCCTTTTTCTCTTTTGACCTCTTTTGGATTGACTGATTTTTTAAAGATTCTACTTTTAATCTCTATTCACCGAGAGGTTATACATTTCACTCCTCTTTTGGGGGTTCCCGTAGACACTACAACATGCAGTTTTTAGCTTGCCAAACTTTAATAGTAATGGCACTTTTACTCATTCCCAGTGCAATGGGAGGTTTCTGGAACAGCGCAAACCCGTATAGCTCCCTCCCAAATGATGTAGCATTGTGGTCTTATATTTAACTCTACAAATATTTTAAGCTGCCTAAGACATTATTATTTTTGGTTTACATCATAAATAACACATTTAGATTTACTAATACCATTATTTTTATTATTCCTCATTCCTTCCGTATCTCTGACCTTCTACCTTGACTCGTTTCCTTTTTGCCTGAAGGGTACCCTTTAATACTCATACTACGGCCATACTGGTGGTGACCTCTCACTTAGTTTTTTTTTCTTGAAAATGTCTTCATTTCTATTTCATTTCTAAAGGGCATTTTCACTGTTGATAGATTTTACCAAGTAAAATGATAGATTTTACCAAGTAGCTATGGCAGTTCATTTCCTCTTTTTTTTTTTTAAAGTTTCTATTTAAATTTCAGTTAGTTAACACACGGTGTGATATTAGCTTCAGGTGTCGAATTTAGTGATTCAACACTTCCATACAACACCTGGTGCTCATCACAAGTGCCCTCCTTCACCCCCATCACCTATTTCTCCCATCCAACCATCCACCTCTCCCCTGGTAACTATCAGTTTGTTCTCTACAGTTAACAGTCTGTTTCTGTTTCTTTCTTTCTTCTTTCTTTCTTTCTTTCTTTCTTTCTTTCTTTCTTTCTTTCTTCTTTCTTTCTTTCTTTCTTTCTTTCTTTCTTTCTTTCTTTCTTCCTTTCAGATTTTATTTATTTAGCACATGCGAGCGGGGGTGGGCAGTGGGGAGAGGGAGAGAGAGAATCTCAAGTGGACTCTGCAGTAAGCATGGAGCTCAAGGCAGGACTCGATCTCACTACCCTGAGATTGCGACCCGAGCCAAAATCAAGAGTTGGACACTTAACCAACTGAGCCACCCAGATGTCCCCACAGTCTGTTTCTTGGTTTGCCTCTCTTTTTCCCTTTGCTCATTCATTTCTTAAATTCCACATAGGAGTGAAATCATATAGTATTTGTCTTTCTCTGACTGACTTATTTCACTTAACATAATATACTCTCACTCTATCCATGTCATTGCAAATGGCTTGATTTCATTCTTTCTTGATGGCTGTGATATTCCACTGTATGCATACACCACATCTTCCTTATCTGTTCATCAGTCAATGGACACTTGGGCTGTTTCCATAATCTGGCTGTTGTAGATAATGCTGCTGTAAACATTGGAGTGCATGCATCCCTTTCAATTAGTATTTTTCTAAATATAAAACTTATTATTGAATAAAATTCACGTAGGTTTCCAATGAAAGTCTCTCTAGATTATGACTCTTATGCTAAATTAAGACAGATTCTCAAATCCTGTGCCAGCAGAGTCAAGCTTGCAATGATCCTCTTCTGTGTTGATAAAGAAATCTGACAAGTATTTATACTTTAGGAATACAGAGATGTTCCTAAAAAAGGAGGTCACATTGCGTCTCCAAGTCAACATTATGCCCAGAGTTATGATTTATCAAGTAGGAAGAGTAATAAACTGTCCTTGTCTGTAGATGACATGATTATCCACATAGAAAATCCTAAAGGATGTACAAAAATGCTCCTAAAACTGTTAAGTTCAGCAAGGTCATAGGATACAAGATAAACATACAAATATCCATTGTGTTTCTATATACTAGCAGTAGACATGTAGACACCAAAATTTTTAATGTGGTAGCATTTACAATTGCTCAAAAAAGGGAGAAATGTTTGGGTGTCAATCTAATAAAAATGCACAGTACTTGGATTCTGAAAACAATGTAATACTAATGAAAGAAATCAAAGAAGATCTAGACACATTGAGAGATGTGCTTTGGCCATGGCTTGGAAGAGTCAACATAGTAAATGTGCTAATTCTATCCAAACTGCTCTATAGGCTTAATATGATTTCTGTCAAGAGCCCTGCAAAAATGGTGTGTGGACATAGACAAATTATTCTAAAATGTATATGGAAAGGCAAAGGAAGTAGGCTAGCTCACACAATTTTGAAAAAAAAAAAAGAGGAATAAAATGGGAAGACTTAGTCTACTTGGTTTCAAAACTTATTGCTTAGGTACAGTAATAAAGACTGTGATATTGGGAATGGATAGACACATAGCTCAATAGAAAAGAGCAGAAAACTCAGTAATAGACCCACAAAAATACGCTCAGGTGATTTTTGACAAAAGTACAAAAGCAATCCAGTGGAGGAACAATAGCCTTTTTGGTAAATGGTTCTGGAACATGTGGACACCCACCCGCGAAAAAACGAACTTTGACTTCAGTCTCACATCTTATATAAAAATGAACGAGTGGATTACAGGCTTAAATATGAAATGTAAAATTACAAAGCTTTTAGAAAAAAGCATGGCAGAAGATCTTTGGGATTTATGGCTAGGCCAAGACTTCTTAGACAATGCTAAAAGCATGATCCGAAAAAGGAAAAATCAATAAATTGCCCTTCACCAAAGTAAAAACTTTTGCTCCGTGAAAGAGTTTGATAAGAGGATGAAAAACAAGCTAGACACTGGGAGAAAACACTTGTGAACCACATAAGTGACACAAAAAAATATAATATATTTTATATATATAATATATATAAGTATAAAATATATATAATATATTTTATAATATATAAAAAATATATGAGAGTATAAAACAACTCCCAAAACTCAACAGTAAAAAAGCAAACAGTCCAAGTAAAATATGTGCAAGAGGTATAAAAATACATTGTACTGAAGAAGATATGCAGATGGCAAATAAGTACTTGAAGAGAAATTCAACATCATTACCCATTAGGGAAATGAAAATTAAAACCGCAATGAGATTATCACCGCGTATCTATGAGAACTGCTAAAATAAAAAATAGTGCCAACACCAAATGCTGTTGAGGATGCAGAGAAACTGGGATCATTCGTGTATTACTGGTGGGAGTGTAAAGTGGGAGAGCCACTCTGGGAAACTGGGAGTTTCTTAAAATGCAACACGCAACTCACCTACAACTTAGCATTTGCACTCCTGGGCATTTGCTCTGTAGAAACGAAAACTTATGTTCACACATAAACTTCATGGGAATACTTATCGTAGCTTTATTCATAATAGCCCTGAATTAAAAACAACCCAGAGGCCCTTCAACAGGCGAATGGTTAACAAATCGTGGTGCATCTATACCATGGGGTACTACTCAGCAATAAAAAGGGATGAATATTGATACACATATTAACCTGGATGAACCTCTAGAGAATTCTGCTGGATGAAAGAAAAGCCAATCCGAAAAGGTTACATGCTATATGGCTCCATTTTTGTAACATTCTTGAAATGACAAAATGATCGAAAGGAAGAACAGAGTAGTGGTCACTTGGGGCTAAGGACAGAGCAGGGCTGGGGGACTGTTGATGTAATTAAAAACTGCAACATGGTGATGGAACTGTCCTGTATCTTGGCTATAGCAATGTCAATATCCTGGTCAGTATCTAAAAATAATAAAATATTTATTAAGACGCACACATAATTTATCTTCTCTGTCCTTCAAAATGTGAACTTCTTCAGAAAATTTCCTGGCATCCTAAGATTCTTTACTAATTACCTCAATTTAGTGTTATTCCAAGGTCTTGAAATCAGTTAGACTATATAACCTAAGTTGACATTAAATCATTAACTCACTGTTAATATTAAGAAGGTATCAGAAAAATAAAACGTCCCAGGCTGGTGTAATTGGAGGATCTCTGAAGGTCCACATAATCTTCAGTAATGTCAGAAATTTACAATAGCGAATTCTATCACAATCGTTTTAAAAATTCAGTTTAACGAAATCTGTTTCCTTCTATATACTTCTAAATAATGGTGTAAAGAATAAGAAATTTAGGACGTTACAGTTAATTAAACTTTTTGCCAAAAAACACATTCAAATTTGGCACAAATGACAATGTCATGTTTGCACTTAATTTTTGCACTGTGGTATACCACAGAGAGAAGACATCCAACTATCCTTTAACTCCAATTCCTAAAATAAAGTTTATTTATTTAACGATTTTTCAGTATTAGAAGTATTAAGGAAACACAGCTACTGCTTAAAATAGAATTCTTCAAATGACTTTTATGGTCTAGTATTAAAACCCTCTAAACCTTAGTAAAAGATCTTAGCACAGAAAAAATTCCTTAAAGATTTCTTACAATTACTAATTGTTGGCCCAATGCCAACGGTGCCAATGTGTCTCTCTTAGGTCCTAATCTTATAACTCGGAAGCAAGGATCCTGAAGAATACTTTAATAAACCAAAGTTATATTTTCATTTAGTAAAGATATTTACCTGTAAGCAATGGTCTCACAACTCAGTTGAGTAATTGATTTTTACTTGGACTAGAACAAGGATCTTCTCCAGGTAGAAAACCATCATAAGATTTAGTTCCCTAAAGACTGATCTCTCTAATCTATTTTAAAGTATTTGTGCAAGTTATAGAGTACATTATACTGCTTGCCAGTTTCATGAAGTTCACACTTTTATTTCTTCCATCCTGGAAAGATTTTCTCAAGAAGCATAGTTCATATAAAGCATTAAAGATTTCATTTCATTTCTTTTCTTTTTTTTTCTTTTTCCTGGAAATCTTTGACACTTCTTAGTTTAGATTTGTGTAAGTCCTTGGTAGTGTCTAAAAATCAATCAGAATGGAAGAGCCATTGAATTTGGGACTTTGGAATTTTGTCAATTTTCTATGGAGGTGGACTATCCTCTCTCTCTCTTTTTTTTTTAAGATTTTATTTATTTATTTGACAGAGACAGCCAGCGAGAGAGGGAACACAAGCAGGGGGAGTGGGAGAGGAAGAAGCAGGCTCCCAGTGGAGGAGCCTGATGTGGGGCTCGATCCCAGGACTCTGGGATCACACCCTGAGCCAAAGGCAGACGCTCAACGACTGAGCCACCCAGGCGCCCTGGACCATCCTCTCCTGCTCAAGGATAGCTTCCCAGGGAAGCACGTGTCCTTTCCCAGCAGTGCTGTACCCACCCCAGCTTTGGAGGAGCAGTATTCCTTACCCAAGTGGGGAAAAGCATGTACTCACAAAGTAGAGGCATCCTATCAAAATCTGACTTGAAGAAGGTCCTCCTTTGAGGTCAGGAGTCTCTATCTCTAAGTCTAGCAGAACGATTCTTGGCTGGAGATCGTAGCAGGGCGATATTAAAAATGCTTGACCGTGGATATGGCAGATGCCTGCACATGCGTAGTATGTGCTACTTCTCAGATTGCTTGTAAGTTAACACAGAAGAAATAAAATATGAACAAATAACTTTAGCATATTAATTGGTGATAGGTTCTAAAAATGGTTTTGGACATTATTAAATATGAAAACAGTCAATACCAAGAAAGTATGTATGTTTCTGAGTGACTCATAATTGTCTCAGAAATGCCAAAGCTAATAACTATAATAAAGTATTTACTGTAGAAGGAAGATGAAATTATTTCTACTTTTAGTTTTGGGGATGGAAAGACAAATTAAAAAATAAAATATACAGATGTTTCCAGTGCTCAGACTTCAAGTACTACTAAAATGAACAGCTATTTTAAGACCTGTGGGAAAAAGAAACAAGACAAAACCACCAGTCATGAAAGTAACCAGGGCTATTTTAGAAAGACTCAGAGTATTATAAAAAAGTTGGAGGGGCGCCTGGGTGGCACAGCGGTTAAGTGTCTGCCTTTGGCCCAGGGCATGATCCTGGCGTTCTGGGATCGAGCCCCACATCGGGCTCCTCCGCTGGAAGCCTGCTTCTTCCTCTCCCACTCCCCCTGCTTGTGTTCCCTCTCTCGCTGGCTGTCTCTCTCTGTCAAATAAATAAATAAAATCTTTAAAAAAAAAAAAGTTGGAGCTGACATTGTTGTAGTGAAAGAATGCCCATTCCTCCTCTCAGGGGACTCAGGCTCTCAGAGGTATGCGTTGGACTATACTGTGTCAGCCATACTCCTGCATATACTCTAAAACCAAATAAAACTGGTTTCACTAACCATTCAAAATCCGATCGCTCTATCCAGGTTCTAGACTGTGGTCTAGTAGGTACAGCTGTTCAGTGACAACTGCAGGCTGCGTACCATTTCCAAAAACTCACAGGTGGACAGCATGAAATCCTAAAGGCAGAAAAGAATTTCACTCTTGACTTTGGTAAGGATGTTAAACCATGAAATGAATAGTTCATCTTTTTATGAGGAAGGTGATACAGCAGGATTTCATGGTCAACAAAACAGGTTCCGGAGTTTCCGTGATCGTTCCGTAGCTTATGTCTTCCCTCCTCCTGTGTGAGGGCTTGGGTTATGTGTACAATATTACTGCTAACTAAGATCCCTTGAGGCCTTCCTAATTCATGCCCCCATGCATGTGATCTTAATTTCAGAGAATGGAGAAATGTTTTTCTAACCCAGGGAACCTTTTCTTCTTCGTTGTGTATGCTAGACTTCCTGACCAAATGAGTAACGGCTATCTGCTAATTGAACAAAACCAGAATTAATTATGAATAGGTATTAATGAAATACATTTTTAGCATTCTTATTTTCCCAGTACTATATAAGGGAGGTCTAGCATACCTCACGAATTTAAATTATATGAATTCAACTACATGTACTTGACAAAAAAGAGAATTGATTACAAATATATGTATACTATATTTTTTCTGTGTCTTGAGGGATTTTAAAGAGGAATTTTGACTATCTCAATTTTTGCCTTTTATATTAGAACCTAATTTCCATGTAGGAAATAATTCTATGGCATCTATTTTTTTTAAGATTTCATTTATTTATATGAGAGAGAGAATGAGAGAAAGCATGAGCAGAGGGGAGAGGCAGAAGCAGGCTCACTGCTGAGCAGGGAACCTAGATCCCAGGACCCTAGGATCATGATCTGAGCCACAGGCAGGCGCTTAATTGACTGAGCCTCTCAGGGTCCCCCTACTGCATCTATTTTTTTTTAAAATATCATTACCATTAAGAAAATGAATCTTGGCAGCTTTCTGTAAGGTATAACCTAACTTTGATCATGTTTTTAAAAGTTTGCATGTGGTAACTATTATTAGGTTAAACGTCTTTACAGTGTAATTTTATTTTAAAAAATTTTATTGAGGTATAATTGACATATGACATGTTAGTTTCAGGTGTACAACACATGATTCGATACTTGTATATATTGTTAAATGATCACCACGATTAGTCATTGTACATAGTTAATACTTCTTTCTTGTGGTGAGAATTTTTAAGATTTGCTCTCTTAGCAACTTTCATGTACGGAATACAGTATTATTAACTATAGTCGCCATGCTGTACATTAAATTACCTTGACTTATTTATTTTATAACTGAAAGTTTGTACCTTTTGACATCTTCCATCCATTTTGCCCACCCCCCACCCCATACCATTGGCAGCCACCAATCTGTCCTCTGTATCTATGGTCTTGGGATTTTTGGTTTTTGGTTTTTTCCAGTTTCCACATTTAAGTGAGATCATATGATATTTGTCTTTCTCTGTCTGACTTATTTCACTTAACATAATGCCCTCGAGTTTCACCCATTTTGTTGCAAATGGCAAGATTTCATTGCTTTTTATGGCCAAATAATAGTCCTCTAAAAAATGGATTTATTTATTTATTTATTTATTTATTTATTTATTTATTTAAGAAAGGGAGAGTGTACGAGTGACGGGAAGGGCAGAAGTAGATGGAGAGGGAGAGAAGCAGACTCCCCACTGAGTGCAGAGCCCAACACAGACCCTGAGAGAAGGACCTGAGCCAAAACCAAGAGTTGGCTCCTTAGCCAACTGAGCCACCCAGGCACCCCAGCCAAATAATATTCGATTGCACATATATATACCACATTTTCTTTATCCATTCATTTGTTGATGGGCACTTGGGTTGTTTCTGTACCTTGGCTATTGTAAATAATGCTGCAATGAGCAGGGGCTTGCATATATCTTTTTGAGTTAGTGTTTTCATTTTCTTTCTTTTTTTTTAAAGATTTTATTTATTTATTTGACAGAGATAGAGACAGCCAGCGAGAGAGGGAACACAAGCAGGGGTAGTGGGAGAGGAAGAAGCAGGCTCATAGCGGAGGAGCCTGATGTGGGGCTCGATCCCATAACGCCGGGATCACGCCCTGAGCCGAAGGCAGGCGCTTAACCGCTGTGCCACCCAGGCGCCCCAGTGTTTTCATTTTCATTGGATAAATCCCCAGAAGTAGAATTGTTGGATCATATATGGTAGTTCCATTTTAAAATTTTTGAGGACCCTCCATACTGTTTTCTGGTGGCTACATCTATTTACATTCCCATGAAGAGTGCATGAGGTTTCCTCCACGTCCTTGCTGACCCTTTATCTTCAGTAAATCTAAAATTACATTGTTCAAGTCTTTTAGCTGTCTTAAAGATTAAACACTTTATCACCTAAAATACCCTGGCCTTGTTTCACCTAAATTATCCTTATTCCACCCAACTTCTATTGCTTCCAGAAGTTCCCACCCAACAGTCACTGTTTTCACTTTTGTCTTTTCAAATGCTTTTTTTTTTTTAAGACTTATTTATTCATTTTAGAGAGAGAGAGAGAGAGAGAGAGAATGCAAGCATGGGGAGAGGCAGAGAGGGAGAACCTCAAGGAGACTCCCTGCTTGGGGGGAGCCCCATGTGGGGCTCAATCCCATGGCCCATGAGATCATGACCTGAGCTGAACTCAAGTGTCAGATGCTTAACTGACTGAGCCACCCAGCCGCCCTCAAATGTTTTTTAATTAACTGCTTGATTTTATGATGTATTTAATTCTTGAAATACTATTCTCATTCTATTGCCAGGCTATTTTAAACCAGTATTTTCAATTCAAGGAGTAATCACCAAGTACTTTCCTATGAATCACTGTACGTGGGAGAAAAAAGAGGAGATAATGACATCTTTGCCTTTATAGTCAATAACTGTGATGCATGAAATATGTGGAATATATGCTGAAATGAGTTTTGCCAGTAACGTGATGTCTTAGTTGGGTTGCTATTACAAAGTATCATAAACTGGGTGGTTTTTCAACAAGAATTTATTTCTTATAGTTCTGGAGGTTGGAGGCCCCAGATTAGGATACCACCATGGTTGAGCTCTGGCAAGGATCCTCTTCTGTGTTGCACATGGCCGACTTCTCACTGCGTCTTTATATGGCTGAAAAGGGGGTGAGCTGGCTCTCTGCTTCTTCTTATCAGGGCACTAATCCCATTCATGAGGGCTCCACCTTCATAAGTTAATTACCTCCCAGAGCCCACCTCCCAAATCATCACATCACGTTTCAACATATGGACTTTGGGGGGACATAAACATTCAGCCCATAATCCATGAGAGATGGGTTCTCAAGAGTAGTTACCTCCAACCAGGGGAATAATCTGGAAAGACTTCAGGGAGGAGGGTGTATTTGAACTGGACACTGAAGGATAATAGTGGTAGTGAGCTTGGATTTCTCATAGCATCAGGTGTATAAAAATGTAAATTTTAATTTTCCTAAAACTGAACATAATTCTATCTCAGGTCCTCATTTCTGCCTGATATCAGAAAATTTAATCTAGACACTTCCAGATAAACTCAGCCAAATGTAAAGCGTTCCTATAATTTCTGTTGAAATTCAGTCAAATACAACTTCGCTTAGTTGAGGTATAGTCTGTGAACCAGCAGTGTAACATCATCTGAGTGCATGTTAGAAATGCAGACTCTTGTCCCCCACCCTAGATACCCTGAATCAGAATCAGCAGTTTAACAAGATTCCCAGATGATTCGTGTGCACATTAAAATTTGGGAAATCCTGGGGCGCCTGGGTGGCTCAGTCGTTAAGCGTCTGCCTTCGGCTCAGGGCGTGATCCCAGCCCCACATCGGGCTCCATGCTCTTCTGGGAGCCTGCTTCTTCCTCTCCCACTCCCCCTGCTTGTGTTCCCTCTCTCACTGGGGGTCTCTCTCTCTGTCAAATAAATAAATAAAATCTTCAAAAAAATAAAATAAAATAAAAATTTGGGAAATCCTGAAATAATGCAGTATTTCTCCTCTCTTCTTAGTGCGCCGTCAAGGTTGCTGCTGAAAGTGCTGTAGGCTGCCAACCAGTCTGCCTCTCAGAGGGCTGAGCCCGCCATGTGGCTAGACTCAGCTGTAATGAAAGCTCGTGTCCATCTGATCTCTGGTCTTACCTTCCCTCCTGTACCGTGGTTTTCTTTTGGCCTGGCTGCAAGACCTTTAAGTATCTTCCACATCTCTCTCTCTTTTTACTAATCTCACATTTCCCTGGTTTTCTGAAATTTCTCCATTTTTCCAGAAACTTTCTGGCTGGCTTGGTCTTTATGGGATCTCACGAGTCCGGACATCTGATGGTAGTTAATTACCACAGATACAGCTCTGACCTTGGGTTAGGGAACAAGATGTGCAGGCTGTGTCTGACTGCACACTGCTGAGTTCATCATAAACAATAAATACTGAGTGGAAGGAAAACGTAAAAGGTGCTGAGTATGGAGGCACAAATTTTTCAACAGTTAACTTATTAATTCAGATTCCCCTGACTTAGAATATGCGATAGTCCAGACAAGGCCTGGGATGATGGTTATTTGTCTAAAAGATGCTCTAACTCACAGCCAAGTTCCTTCTGGCTTCAAGATCCTCCATCCCTCCTCCTAACGAACATTTACTGATGGGCCAATATATATCAGACTTTGGGCTAAAAATTAGCTTTGCAATGAGTATAGTCCCTGCTTCAAGGAGATTAGGGGGAGATATTTAACATTAGCTATGTGTAAGGAAAATAATGGAAGCAGGCTGTAGGCATACAGGTTACCTTATTGGTGGTAGGGGTGAGAAGGGGCAAGCTTATAATCCTAATAAAGTATAAAGAATGTTGGGCATAGGGGCGCCTGGGTGGCATAGCAGTTAAGCATCTGCCTTCGGCTCAGGGCGTGATCCCGGCATTATGGGATCGAGCCCCGCATCAGGCTCCTCCGCTATGAGCCTGCTTCTTCCTCTCCCACTCCCCCTGCTTGTGTTCCCTCTCTCGCTGGCTGTCTCTATCTCTGTTAAATAAATAAATAAAATCTTTAAAAAAAAAAAAAGAATGTTGGGCATATGTTAATAAACAAATTGCTTTCATATAGTATCAAATCCAGTTACATATATTGTACTACATTTGATACTTCTTCTCTGTTAGTGAAAAGCATTTTCGTTATTAATAAATGAGACCTTTATTAGTCAGTGCAAATGTGGCCATTCGTTTCCTAATTCGACATATATGAAGGTAGTAAAATTACTACAATTTTTTATTTAAAGATTTATTTATTTATTTTAGGAGGGCATAGGGGCAGAGGGAGAAAGACACCTAAGCAGATGGCGCTGAGTGTGGAGCCTGACGTGAGGTTCGATCTTATGATCCTGAGATCACGACCTGAGCTGAAACCAAGACTCGGATGCTTAACTGACTGAGCCACCCAGGCGCCCTGAGAGTAAAATTATTTTAAAAAATTATCTAATTCAGTTTTTCAATAAATGACAATAAATGACATGGGGAATAAAAAGACATAGAGAAGACAATCAGATGTTAAAACATAGTGGATTCTCTTGCCTAAAAGAATAAGGCTGGCGCACCTGGGAGGCTCAGTTGGTTGGGCATCTGACTCTTGATTTCAGTTTAGTTCCTGATCTCAGGATCATGAGGTCGAGCCCAGCATCAGGCTCTGCACTTAGTGTGGTGTCTGCTTTTTCCTCTCCCTCTGCTCCTCCCCCATCTCACAGTCTCTCTCTCTTAAATAAATAAATAAATAAATAAATAAGTAAATAAATGTAAAACTGAAATACTTCTGTTTTCTAGAATAAAAGTATCCATAAATATCCTTGCTGTCCTCAAACTAAATATAGTCTTGTCAAACAATTCAGCAATTGCACTGGTAGATATTTACCTATTTATGTTGAAAATCTATGAGGGCACAAAATAGCTGTGTCATATCCATATAGTGAAATGTTATTGAACAATAAAAAGAAATGAGCTATTAAGCCACAACAAGACATGGAGGAACCTTAAATGCACGTTGCTAAGTGCAGGAAGCCAGTCTGAAAAGGCTCCATACTGTAACTCCAACATGACATTCTGGAAGAGGCAAAAGTATAGAGACAGTAATAAAGAGACCAGTGGTTGCCAGGAGTTTGGGGAGGGTGTGGGATAAATAAGTGGAGCACAGGGGACTTTCAGAGGAGTGAAACTATTCTCATGATAGTGTAATGGTGTGCACATGACAGCATGTATTGGTCAACATGTACAGATTCTTACAACACAAAGAGTAAATCGTAATGTATACAAATTTACAAAATCTGTTTGGGGGATCAGGGGATACCAGGGAAACATGCAGACTCTGACGAGAGAATCTAACTGCCTTATGAATGTTTGAAACAACCTCACTGAAGGGACCAAGGAAAAGGTGAGGACCTAAACAACTTTGGCAATGAGTGGAGTCTGTAAGACTAAGGGCAAAGTGAACTGCACGTAGTACTGTATTCTAGTTGATAACATTGTTTCCTTCAGTGGAATAGGAATGCTGATACTATACACGTACATTAGACTTGAACAGTTAAGTAAATTGATGACAGATGTGTGAGCCAGGTTTCTCGCCGTTGAAGTAGGAACTGACAGATCAGGTAGGAGGCTAGAGGGGCCCATATGGTAATCAATTAGAGTTGGAGACATCAGGAAGAGCTCAGGTTTAGCATGATGTAGATATGATGATCATATAGAGAAATATTTATATATGTGTGTACACAGGGTGTTTCAGTTTGCTGCAGCTGCTGTAAGAAATTACCATAATCGGATTGCCTGAAACAAGTGAAATTTATCCTCTCACAGTTCTGGAAGCCAGAAATCTAAAATCAATGTGTCAGCAGAGCTGTACCTTCTCTAGAGACTCTAGGGGAGAGGCCATTCCTTGCTTCTTCCAGGTTCTGGTGGCTTCAGGAATTTCCTGGTTTATGGCTGCATCACTCCAGTCTCTGCCTCTGTGGTCACATCGCTTCCTCCTCTTTGTCTGTCTTTCCTCTTTGTGTCTTTTTTATACAGATACATGGGATGGCACTTAGGGCCCACCCAGATAACCGGACTATCTTCTCATCTCAAGATTCTTAATCACAATTGCAAAGATGAGTTTTCCAAATAATGTACATTCATAGGCTCCAGGGATTTGAGATAGGTAACTTTTGGGGGGAGAGGGGCATTTTTGGCTTACCACATACAGATTAACATATACACACACATTTCTCGCCCTGACAGCTTGGAGAAACAACACCCTGGTAGCAACAAGTATATCCATTGCCCAGACGTTGGTTTCTAATGCCGTTATCCAGTAAAAGAAACCAGGGGTCCTGGAGCAATGGCTGATTCTAAGACTGGGACAGGAACTGTGCAGAATGGATTAATTTGTAGAACCAGAAAGTAAGGAAGTTTTCAACAACAAAACACATTTATGGGAGTGTTTTAAAGGAACACAGGAATCAACTGAAAGAGCTCTCAATGGCCAAAGTTGGAAAAGTTTGAGCAAGAAAATAAATAAAGTTGTATTGGATTATGACCCAAAGTTTAAAATAAATATTCATGAGTCCATAATGATATAAATAAATGATTATGTAAATCAATAAACAGAAGAAGAAGAGGCAAATCTCCTATAAAGAAGACTCCCAAATAGTTTATGTGGCTACTCCATTCTAAAGAAGGAGAGCATGACTCCTCATCCCTTAAGTGTGGGCTGTGCATAGTGACTTCCAAAGTATGGAAAGGTGGGGGGGGGGGGCGGAGAATAACTTCACACTGGAGAAACATTACAAATACTACTTCAGCCAGGTGATGAAAGTCAACATCAACAGTTAAAAATCATGTCGATAGTCCATAACTTTGATGTGATGGAAATGACACTTACCTCTGGTTTTCCTCCCCCAAATCCATAATCCTAGTTATCATGATAAAAATACCAGGCAAATTTAAACTGAGACAGAGTCTACGAAACACTTCACCAGTACTCCTCCAAATGGTAAAGATCATCAAAAATAAGGGAAGTCTGAGAAACTGTCACAACCAAGAGGACTCTAAAGAGGCATGACGTCTGGATGTAATGTGATATCCTGGACGGGATCCTGGGACAAAACATAGACATAAGGGAAAAAGTAAGGACAAGTGAATACAGTGTGGACTATAGTTAATAATACATCAGTATTGACTTATTAATCATAACAATGTAGCACCCTAATGTAAAATGTTACTAATAGGGGCAACTGTGTGCAGACGTAGGGCAGTATTTTGATACTGTCTCACTATTTGTTCAATATTTCTGTAAGTCTAAAACAATCCAAAAATAAGTCCATTGATAGAATAATATCTTCATTACTATGTCACTGTCTTCATCATCAGTTTTTTTTCAATTTTCAATTTAAAGAGTATAACTTAGGGGGCGCCTGGGTGGCACAGCGGTTAAGCATCTGCCTTCGGCTCAGGGCGTGATCCCGGCGTTACGGGATCGAGCCCCACATCAGGCTCCTCTGCTATGAGCCTGCTTCTTCCTCTCCCACCCCCCCTGCTTGTGTTCCCTCTCTCGCTGGCTGTCTCTATCTCTGTCGAATAAATAAATAAAATCTTTAAAAACAAAAAAAAGAGTATAACTTAGTAGCCAGCCCACTTGGATAGGCAGACATGTTCTGGGTTCTAGAATGAACTGCTGAGCCCACCCCCTTTAGGGATCTGTGTGGGCTTCGACAAGATTTTTAGCCTCTCTGCACATCAGTTGCCTTGTGGGCAGAATAACAACATGTCTCAGCCACTTCATGGAGTTAATAATAATGTTATACCTCCTCTCCTAGATTTGTGAGATTTAAGTGAGACAGTATCTTGGTGATAACTTCCATGGGGCAGGGAATCTTGTGTTTTATGACTCATCAGTGATCAGTGTGCCCTTTACCCCTGGTCTGCATGGTACAGGGGTCGGTAAACTTTATGTATAAAAAAGCAGATAGAAAATGTCTTAAACCTTATGAACTTTAAGGTCTCTGTTACACCAACTCAACTCTGCTGTGGGAGCACAAAAGCAGACTTAGATAATATGTAAGTGAATGGGCATGGTAAGATGCTACTGAAACTTTATTTATGGATGCTGACATTTAAATTGCATATATAATTTTCATGTGCCAGGAAACATACTCTTCCTTTGATTTTTTTTCCCCAACCATTTCAAAATGTAAAACCATTCTTAGGCAGGAACTAAAGCTCGCTCTGGACCCCATGCATCAAAGATAGCTAGCCAGAAAGTCAAGCTCTTTCAATTGTTAAGAAAGAAAGAATGCAAGAAGAGACAAAGAAAGAAATTAAGATTAAGAAGAAACAGGAATAGATATGAGGATAGCATTTTTTAGCATCCTAAATCCAGACAGTGGGCTGGAGTCAGCCTACTGACCATAGTTTGCTGACCCCTGGTCTAAATCTAGGTAAGCATTCACTAAATTCAAAAGGTATTTAGTAGTATAGTAATAACATTAGTATGATCACCTATTTTTTTTATAACTGTAGCAGCTGGCAAGTGAATGTTTACAAGATCATGAGATTTGGATTTATAATTTCAACTGTATCTTTGCAATGATCTCCTTTAAAAACACCAAAACAATACCTTCCTATCCGCAGAGCTCAGGTTTTAGAATCACAGACCTTGGCACTCTTAACTTCCTAAAGGGTTGACAACACAGGAAAAAATTAAAATCGTTCTGCGTTTACTTTCTTTAGAAATAAGATATGAAGTAAAAAAATTATTCAGTCTGTTCATTTACTTTATAGATCCTTCGAGAAACTATTTCAATCAGCAGTGGAGATTCTAGTTCCAAATCTTACAGAGAAAATAGGTACCACTATGTGGAACAATAAAGTCTCTCTGACAGGATGTTGGCTTGTTTTTCCCTAGGTTCTGTTCAGGAACATTCTGTGTTGGAAGGAGCCATTGTGCATCACCTGACTGATAGCACCCTGCCTCGAAATGTTGAAGAACCAAGGGTATGGATTTACAGAATCATGGGTATGACCCTAAAGTCAGAAGGCAGTTTTTCCACAATTAATCTGAAGAGAAATAAAGAAACAGAAGCTACTTAATTTATCTCCGAACTCTGGTTCAAAGTCTTACGCTTGGTGATGCATCCTAGACAATATAAATTCTAGGGGAAGTAGGACTGTTTTCAATGACCAACATGCTGGGAGGTTGTTGAAATGGTTTTATAAATCCACTTGATTCCTAGCTTCTGGAGTCAGGCACTGGGTCTTGCCTTTTGTTCTATCCTCCACAGCACCTAGCAACCATTTTCCAAATCATATGTGCTGCACTGTGGAAGCGAATTACAAATTCTTATTCATTTAGCTTAGCTGTTGGAGTGGAACCAAGAAAGGATAGAGGAGCCTGAGCCAACAGTTGGAAGAAAGCTTTAGTTAACCTACGGCACTTCCTTCATTCTCCAGAAACACTCTCCAGTACACTGGCATGCACACCCCTATGTGATGACTTGGGTGTAAAAAGCACAGATTGCCCTTGTCTTTTCAATTTTAAGGAGAGGAGAATGTGTGTCTTTAAAATCAGAGCTCACTTGAGATTAGGTCTGTCAAGAGGTTTAGTGGTCGTTTTTCTTCTGGAAGCCCCTTACACAATGCAATCATGGATCAAAGAAGACTTCCTTAAACTGGGATGTTCTGGATACATGTAAGGCTTAACAAAATTACTCCAATTACCAAACTAAGTAATTTATTTTATTTAAAACTACTTAGCAAAGTGATTAAAATTAATAAGAAAAATGGAAGGGGGGCTCCTGGGTGGCTCAGTTGGTTGACCATCTGAGTCTTGGTTTCGGCTCAGGTCACAATCTCAGGATTGTGAGATCCAGCCCCATGTTGGGCACTGAGCTCAGCAAGGAGTCTGCTAAAGTTTCTCCCTCTGCTTCTACCTTCTTTCTCTTTCTCCCTCTCTCTCTCTAATAAATAAATAAATCTTTAAAAAAATATATATATAATGGAAGGATAAACCATTACATTTAAAAACTGGGTTGCCTATAGGGAGGGAGAGAATGGAGGGGACAGAGATTTCTTCAAATATATTTTGTTCATGTAGTTGATTTTGGAACCATGTATATGTTTCACATAATCATAATATAAAATTAGATGTAAAATTAAAACATAATCAAATGAACTTAAAAATAGATCCAGTTGATGGCATAACTGCACAGAGAGGCATTAGTCTAAATGTCGCTAACACATAGTAATTTGATTGCATATATCTAGAGGTATATATCCAAAAGACTAAGAACCATAAAAATAATCCTCAACTGGGGCATCTGGGTGGCTTAAGTGTCTGCCTTCGGCTCAGGTTATGATTTCGGGGTCCTGGGATCAAGCCCCACATTGGGTTCCCTGCTCAGCGGAGAGTTTGCTTCTCTCTCTCCCACTGCCCCTCCCCACTGCTCATCCTCTCTCTCTGTCAAATTAAATTAAATTAAATTAAATTAAATTAAATTAAATTAATCCTCAACTGTTTTCCGGAATCGTATTGTTGGAGGTCATGCTAAACATGGGTGGAGTCTGCGAAATTCTGGAAATTCTGCTCCACGGCCCCACCTTTTTCATGCTGTATCCTAACTCTATCTCAGTGTCAGCTTCCAGAAAACCCAACCTGTGACAGAGGTGGTATTTGTGTTATTATTCTGAGACCTTTATATATGTAGTTTGATAGAAAACAAATGAGTAATCATGTCCAGTTTGGTTAAAATCAGAATTTTTGGAGTAAGAGAAAGAAGTTTCAGTAGAAGATCAAGGCTTACATAAAAACTCTGTAGATTTGGATTTTAACTTAAGGTATTAATGTGAACCCACGATACACTCTATCTTTAAAATACATATTTTTATATCAGTCAGCTTTTACGGCTTAACAAACCACCCCAAACTTTAATGGCTTGAAACAACAAATATTTTTATTTCTCATGATTCTGTGGATTAGTTGGGTGAGTCTTCTGGTTTGGGCTGGCTAGTTTGGGGCGGGATTGTGTAGGACAGCACAATTCACATGTCTGTGGCCTCAGCTGGGACAGGCAGGATGGTGGGTGCCTCTCTCCATGTGGTTTTTATCTTCAAGGAAGCTAACTCAGGCTTGTTCCCAGCATTACGGTGAGTAAGCCCACATTGCACACGTGCTGTTTTTAAGTCTCTGCTTTTGTCACCTTTATTGTGGTCCATTAGCCAAGGCAAGTCACACAGTCAAGCCCAGATTCTAGGGTTAGAGAAATAGATTCCACCTCTTGACAGGAAGAGTGTCAAAGTCACACTGCAAAAAGACATGTTGTATACAGGAAGAGGAGGGATTTGTGCCCATATCTATAATTTACCATACTTTCACAGCAATATTTTAAAGATCTGGAAACAATTAACCTTTTTTTCTTTAACAAAAAGTTGCAAGGTATTTTTAAAAAAATAGGAGAACCTTATAGATTAAGGGACCTAAGACATATCAAACAATTGCAATAAATAAGCTGAATGTATCTTCTCAAAATTCACATGTTGATCCTTACCCCTCAATGTGATGGTATTTGGAGAACAGGGCCTTTAGGATGTGATTAGGTCCTGGGGATAGGGCGCTCATCAATGGCATTAGTGTCCTATAAAAAACATCCCAGAGAGATCCTTTCCCCTTTCCTCCATGTGAGAACACAGCAAGAAGACGGCTGGGTGTGAATCAGGAAGTCGATACTCAACAGACACTGAATCTGCTTTGACCGTGGACTTCCCAGCCTCCAGAACTGTGAACCATACATACCTGTGGTTTAGGCCACCCAGTCTATGGTGTTTTGTCAGCCCAAAGGAACTAAGACAGATCTTACTGTGACTCTGAATCAAAAAACAAAGCGTAACCATTTTTTTTGTGAGGCAATCAGGGAACTGTGAAATCTGATTGTGTGATAATGATATTGTACTTATTGTACTGTCTTTAGTGATACGTGCTGAAATATGTATGTATGATGCTGGGATTTGCTTTAAAATAATCTGGGTATGGGTAATGGTTGGGATTATAGGGAAGGAAAGATTGCCCATGAGGTTGTTTTTTTTTTTTTAACATTTTATTTTTTTAAGTAATCTCTACACCCAATGTGGGGCTTAAACTCACAACCCCAAGACCAAGAGTTACACACAAGTTTGACTGAGCCAGCCAGGTGCCCTGCCCATGAGTTTTTAATTGTGGAAGCTGGGTGGTATAATGGTATATTATTCTCTCTCCTTTTATAGATGCTTGAGAATTCCTGTAATAGTTAAAATTTTTATACAGAAAGACAATGTTAGGAAGATGAAGCCGATAATTACGTTCAACTGGAAAAAATGAAGACAGATATATCTACTACAAGGGGAAAAAAATGAAAGTGAACCTCAGCAGCATTGACACTTGATTTGAAGGTTTCTGTCACATTTGACTTCCTTCCTCATTTCTGTGGTCTATTTTCTTTACTATCTCAAGAAACTCTTCTTCCGTACTTGTAGTTGTTCTCCATTTGACCACCCATGATCCATTCTCCTGCCTTTCTTTGCCTTGGTCCTGGAGGCTACTTCTAGGGACTGTGTCATCCAGGCTCCCTTATAGACTGGTTTCTGGTTGGGTGTCGCCAGGGTTGTGGGGAGGAGATAGATGTCAGGGTATTTAGTTCCACCATTTCCTACCTCCTGGGGCAATGTGGTTTTGACACTGGTAGCTTCCTTCCATAGCTCCAGCTCTCCCTGGAGGGTTCCTTCTCCCAACTCTGCTCTTCCCAAGCTCTGATGACACTATTTCCTCCCCTTTTTCTTTTGGACCTAACATAGGAATGGATTCCCACTGCTGCATGCTCTAGATGCCCCAACATCCCTGGCTTGATCCTTCCATGAAGGACCAATAGTCCCTTCATTAAATAGCCTATTCATTAAAGCCTCCTCAGGTGAGACATCTGAGCCTAATTTCCTGCCAGGATCTCCACTTTACTTACATTCTATTTGCAACATTAGAATTTTCTTCCTTATTGTATTTTACCCTGCTCAAAGGTAAAGTTGAATTAAGTCAACAAGCATTTATTGAACATCTAACTATGTGCCTGGGCACTGTGCAAATAATCTGTTTATAAAATGGTGAATGAGAAAGATAAGGTCTCTGCCCTCTTGGGACACATTGTCTACTGGGGGGAGGGGGGTAAGGCAATATAACAAGATTCACTGAGTTGCAAGTGAAGGAAAGCTGAATCCAAACTGGTTTATGGAAAAAGAGTAATTTTTTGGCTCATAAAAAATAAATCCAGAAATAGAGCTTGCTTCCTATAAAGTTTTGCCTAGGACCTCAAGTTATGTAGCCGAACCCAAGCTCGCTTTCTCTAGCGCTTCTGGTTCTGCTCTCTGTGTGTGGGCTCCACGCTTAAACGAGCTTGCCCCTAGATGCGCAAAGGTGGGGGAGCAATTCGCAGAAGTGCAAGTCCCAGAACACATCTTATTATTTCTCATTGGCTGATTGGGAACGCGATGCTCCGATTGGCCCACTGGACCACGCCAGTCATTATTAAACCCGGGAGCGGAGTCTCCACTTTGAAGAACCTGGACTGAGAATAGCAAAGGAGGCTTTCCCAGAGGGAAAGAATCTTCCCAAATATTAGCTGTTCATGAACAAAGATCAACAATAATGGACCTCGATCAGTAAATAAAAGATGATCTATATTGCAATGCAAGATGATGGAAGGGCTACCTGCAGAGCCTCTGTAGGCCTTCACTCACCTCTGACTTCAACTCTACCTCCAGGGGTCAATTCCCTTGGGTGTGGATGGCACCCCACCTCCGATTCTGACTCTTTCCTGCTAGCTTTGGATTCCAAGATTTTCCACATCCAGGGCAAACCGAAAGTGTGCACCACGAGCAACCCTTAGATAAGAGAGGACAAAAGTGGGTGGATAAAAGCCCCAGCCTCCGATTCTTCTAGGAGGACAATTCTGTAGCCCGGTCTACGTGGTTCGTTAGAGGGTTCCTGGAATGGGGGTGGGTGGAAGCTTCAGTTGCCCCTAGTTGTAACCAGCCGCTTTGCGGGTCCTGTGTTCGGTTTTCCTCCTTTCCTGTCTCATTCCTCTCTGTTCCCTCACTGCTGCTTCCAAGAATCCCTTCCTAAGTACTTATCTCAGTCTCTGCCCTGGAGATGTCCCTCTGAAACCCAGTTGAGCCCAGAAGCCTTGAAAAGAGCTAGCCATTTGGGGCCCCTGGGTGGCGCAGTCATTAAAGCGTCTGCCTTCGGCTCAGGGCGTGATCCCGGCGTTGCGGGATCGAGTCCCACATTGGGCTCCTCTGCTGGGAGCCTGCTGCTTCCTCTCCCACTCCCCCCTGCTTGTGTTCCCTCTCTCGCTGGCTGTCTCTGTCAAATAAATAAATGAAATCTTAAAAAAAAAAAAAAAAGGAGCTAGCCATGGAGAGGGCAAGAGGAAGACTGTGGTTTTGAAAAGGAGAATAGAACGCTCCCATCAAACAGGAAAAATAAATGACATCAATTTCAGGTCACAGGGGAGACCTATGAAAGGTAAAGAGGAAAGTGCATTTAATGAAGGTAAGACTGAATTGTGTGTACAGTTTATTAATAAGCATTCTTATAATTTACATATTAATAAACATAATTTATCATGTTAATAAATACAATGTGTATAGTTATTGAAGTTGATTAGCCTTGTTCCCCTGCCCAATGCACTGCAAATTTTTTGAAAGCAGGAAGTGCTCCATCCAAACTGTTTTTTCGAAATTAAATTAAACTCAGCAAATTTGCGTTGAGTGGATCGTATATCCAAAGCACTTTGCGAAGTGCTATAAAACAAATTTTATTTGCTCAAGAGGCCCTCAGAGCCTAGTGGAGGCAACAGATATACATAAATGGCTAGCTTAAGACCTACCAATGGGACTAGGGGGTTATAGGTATAATCCTAGTACCCTGAGGCCACTTAGTAAAGGTTGTAGTCATTCATCTTTTACTGAGCATATTTTTATGCCAGATCTGTATGAGGCACTTTTAATTTTTATCATTATTTTTCAGGTGCAAGAAATATTAACGTGTCTCCAAAGGCCAACTCTTCTTACACCTTCCTGCAAATTCTCCACCTTTGCCGTGAACATCTTTCCTGCATTTCTGAAATTACCCAAAGAAAACCTATTTGGTCTTTTTCATGGCTTCTCATGCATATTTCCTGGGGGGTTTGGAATCTCTCCCTCTGGAAAATGCAAATGCTAATCTCACAGATTCACAGAGTGTTGGCTCTGAAAGGGATCTTAATGTTTTCTAGTATTTTTCATAGACATTGGTGTATAGACTGTACACCAAGAAATATAGATCGGGAGGTTTGTGGCTGGAAGTAGCAGACCTAGGGGTTCCAGCAGACCCGTAACCAGGGGTGGTCCTCACACTGTTAACAACCTTCACTGTACAGGCACTGACCAATCAGAATGCACACTGGACCCCAGCACGACTGCTCACCCATAAAGCTGTCCCTGTCACATTAATATTACTTGGCATACGTACTTGGAAATACTACCCTCTCTAAGGTTTAGTCCAGCCCCTCAGTCTGCTAGTTTGCCTATGTTCCAGTTTTTCAGTTTTAGAAAAGATAGAACCAAAGCCCAAAGAGGTGGGGTGGCTTACCCGAGGGCACATATTGAATTGGACTTTCTCCAATAGCTCTATTTAGAGATGACTCCTCTTTACCGCTGTCAGGTCATCTCAGGATGGTGTCAGTCCAGGCTCCCCAACTTCCTGTTCCTTTGTTTATATCTGGTGGAGGCAACAGATATACATAAAAATACCATTCCATTTTCCCACTCCCATTCCTTCCCTCTTGGTAACCTCCTATTCATCCTTCAAAACCCATCCTTCAAAAACCCACTCTGGGCAATTAGTCACTCCTTCTTCTTTTACTCATTCCCTCCTCTCTTACCAGTGATTTATTTAAGAAAAAAAAATCAGCCTCAATACGATATCATTTACACACAACGAAATGAACCCATTCTTAGTGTACAGTTCAGTAAATTTTTTAAAAATTATTTTTATTTATTTGAGTGAGAGTGACAGAGCACGGGCAGGGTGAGGGGCAAAGAGGAAGCAGACTCCCCGCTGAGCAGGGAGCCTGATGCGATGCAGGCTCGATCCCAGGACCCTAGGTTTGTTCCTTTTGTGGCTGAGTATCCATTGTATGGATAGACCAATATTTGTTGAACTGTTCACCTGTTGATGGACATTTGGGTTGTTTCAAGTAAATTGGCTATTGTGAATAAATCTGGTGTGCATCCCCACAGTATCTTACATTGATTCACACTATGGCACTTTTATATTAAGTGTAATTGTAGATCTGATATAGTGGAAAGAGCACTAAAGCCAGAGCCAAACCCTAGGTTTCTGATTCTAAGATAATGTATGTAAATTGCTCAGCACACAGTAAATGCTTAATAAATAATAGCTATTGTGGCTGCTGTTCTTTTTAGCTATGTGACCACGAGTAAGTTACTCAGCCTCGCTGGGTCTCAGTTTCTTCATATGTAAATGGGAAATTTCCAGGGTCTTGCTGACACAACGCCGACATGCACTGTGAGGGGTTTCCAGCCATCATGGAGGGTATTGGTGGAGGATGCTTTCCCTGTGGCTGACAAAAGAGTGGAGGGTATAATTTGAGACTTGTTGGTGGAAAGATAGGTCCAGCTGATTCAGGGAGGCAGCGGCGTATGGAGGATGTAGAAGACAGTCTAGATTATGCCCATGAAATAAGGGTACTCGATAGAGGGGCAGTGGAAGCTAGGAGAGGAGTGGGCATAGGGAGCAGTAGCAAAGTTCATGGAAAGTTACATTCAGAAACACAGGATGTGGGACAGAGCATTTTTTTGTTTCAGGGAGCATATCCAGGATGGGCTTAGATGCTGAAGCAAGTGAATTATATGATTCTCCCAAAATAACTTTGCTTTACAGCTAAGGATATCCAGCCAGGTTCAAGGTTGCACAGACCTTTTCCCATAGCTCTTTGCTAATTGAATGAAACCCTTCTTGGCAGTAAGGGAGTCTCCGAAAGACTGATCGGAAGGATTGATTTTGCACGTAGTATGATTCAGCTTTCCAGTTGCTTTCAGGCTGCACGCCTCGGCTCAAATTCTTCTTTTAGCTACTGTCTCCTTTCATCTTCCTGTAATGGTTAGCGATACCTGATTACATGACATGCTGGCAGCCTTCCAGGTGTAATCTGCTGACTAATCTTCACAATTACTGCTGATTCCTAGGGGAGAGGGCTCGGTGCTGGGCTGGTATGTCTTCATAGGGTCCTCATCCATGTCAGTTTCAGCTGCAATGCCAAAGGAAATCAAAGCACTTCAGTTAGAAGTGTTTTATTTTCCAGAATCATGTGTGTGCTAGAATCACAGCCAGCAAGAGAAACAAAGAAAAGCCACAGACTTGGTCCATCTTCCACTCCCTTGCATTTCATTACTGTAGGTTGATACTCACTTTAAAAGCTCACTGTGTCTTGCTCTGCCCAGAACCTCTACACGGCATTCTGCCAAACTTGGCACCTTCCTCCCCTTCGTTCGTGATAATCTCTTTGGTTGCCTATTTCCTTTTCATTAAATTAATAAATACATGAAAATTGTGTTTCTAACTGCTAAGGCATCTCCCTCATAGGTTAAATCTCTCGTAGCTGTGAGTTCCTTTGGAGAATTATAATTGACCTGAAATCAGTGACTCATAGTCTAGGAATTTCAGGTCCCTCGATGGACCTGCAGTTGGAGATATTTTGGGGTAGGCAGCTCTGCTAAACTTTTTTCCCTTCATATCGGCTGCTAACGCTAGCTAACATTGCCTAGGAGATAAATGGAAATATTTTACAGTGTTTGTGATTCTGCACTAGACGGTGATCTCACATGATTGTGCAAAAAGCTGAAGAACTAGGAGCTGTTTCATCATGGAAATCAGAACTGGTCATCCAGGTCCTCAGTATGCAACGAAAACAAAGGAATAAGACACAGTGAAAAGGGGCTTAATTATTTGTCTAGGTCCAATTCTTCCATGGCCATGTGAGCACAGCATTTATTAAAAATTGTCCCTCTCCCTTGTAGAAACAAAAAACAGCATGATTCAGAAGTGAGGAAAAGGCCTTTTATGGTATGAAATCATCACCAGGCCAAAGACAGGTCGACAATTTGCCAGAATCACTGCTGTCAATCAATAGTGTGACTTTCAGAATTGGGATGCTGTCTGAACAATGGCAGTAAGGATTAACACACGACAAGCAGATTCGCCTTTTACAGAAACCAACATGTAGAGATAGTTTGTAGGTATGGGGTCATTAGAGATTCAGGAAACCCCTACCTTTGATAAAGATGATCTAGAGAGATCATCAAGATAGGAGCAGCACCAGAGAAAGCTGTGGTCTACTTAACTCTATTATAACCCCCAGGTCTGAGCAAATGAAGACACAGCAGGTTGTGTTCAGCACGGAGTGCACATAGCATAGGGCTGTGCTGGAGTGAGCAGTGTGGAATATTTGGGAATTTTGCCAGCCGATGTTAAATTCGGTTGGTAGTTTGAAATCAGCCATGGTTGGGAGTGTTTTTATAGGACAGAAATTGACAATCGCTAGAGGCTAGGGCTTTTCATTGGTTAGTTTTGTTTTGCTTTGCCTTCAGACAGCTAGTTTGCTGGTTTACCACTGTCTGGTGCTATTGGAGGCAGAGACTGTCGGTTAGGATAGATGTGTTTCCAACTCTCAGAGGGGTGTGTGTTATTGTGGGGCTACAATAGCTCATCAGATATTTCCCAGAACCTGGACTTGGCATTCCTTCAGTCCTCTTTGCTCACTGAGCAACTTGCTGCCTTTTTTTTTTTTTTTTTTTTTTTTTTGGTACCAGCAGATGAATTGGTGCTCAATGGTGTTCTTTAAAGTCCTGGGAATCCTAAGGAGCTCCCCTAGGGGACATCTGGGGAAGGGAGGAGAAGGATTACATGAGGCTGAGCAGATCTGTATCTATCTGCAACTGGAGCACCTTCATTTTCTTTCTTTTGCATATTGGTGCCCCACCAAACACACACACACACAAACAACAACAACACAACAAACCAACCAAACCATTGCTGAAGAAAGCAGACCACTATGAAAAAACTTTCGAAAATAGTAAGCCAGAGCTCTCTGCTCCCCCGAAAATCACATATCTTACTGTTAACAAAATATCATTCTGGGTATAGTTCAGCCACTTGTGAGTTTAGTTAACATCAGTTAGTTTCCTACCAACTGATAAAGTTGGGACACCGACAGGAAGTTCAAATTTCTTAAGTAACCATATTGAAGACCAGAGCCACTGATGAGGCATCATCCTTCTGAGATTTTGACTGCAGTCGTCAGCACACCATCCCTCTCTTGCAGGTAGCCACTGGGAAACTCTCTTTGCTACAAGGAAACTGGAAAATGAGTCAATCGGGTGAGCTGGGCTCAAGTCATGGGAAGTTCTAGCCTTTGAAAATGGCTCCTCTTCTAATTACAAAAGAGACCTGAATGTCCCTTATAAATTTTTAGACAATTAAGAAGCAAAAAGATCAAACCATCCAAAGCCAGTAGCTGCTTATAGAAACACACATATACCCCCCCCCATGACTTTTTTTTGAAAGAGGAGCTTTTCAACTTTGAGATCAACTTTGAGATCATGACGTAATGTCATTTGAATGGTTCTTATCAGTTTGCTCATTTGCTATAAGCAGCTTGATGTATATGTGAAAGGCCTCTTCTCTACATAAAATTCTAAACAAAAGCTAATGTAAAAGCCTCAAATTTTAAAAAAATCAAGTAGTTATTTTGGTGGGCACTGCATGCATATGGTATAATCTACAAGCACTAGATTGTATTCAATAAACCGTAGCCCAACAGTTCTCCCCAGAGGCAAACAGTGTTATCAATTCCTTGTTTATTTTTTCTGAGATCTTCTGAGAATATGCAAGCATATCTGTAAATTGTAATAGCTAACTTGAAAGATTTCTGGTTTCTGTGTGAGAGTAGAACTCAAGCATTTGTAAATCTACTAGAATCTTTTTAAAAAGTTTTTTGGGGGCACCTGAGTGGCTCTGTTGGTTAAGCATCTGCCTTTGGCTCAGGTCATGATCCCAGGGTCCCGGGATGGAACCCTATATCGGTTTCTATGCTCAGTAGGGAGCCTGCTTCTCCCTCTCCCTCTACTCCCCCCCCCTCGCTCGTGCTCTCTCTCTCTTTCTCTCATACTCTCTCTCAAATAAATAAATAAAATCATAAAAAAAGATAAAAAGTTTTTTGTTGTTGTTGTTTTGTTTCTGTGCTTTGTTCCTTATGGCTAGAGAAAGCTTCTCATCTGTGGTCACTGCTACTGTCATAATTATCAGCAAACATGTATTAAGCCTCTATTGTATGCAGGTTACTGTAAGAGTAACTTCAATTAGACAATCAGTTATTCTGACTTTGGGGGTGGGACTTGGCAGTTGGTAAGGTGAAAATTGCATAACAGTGAGACTTTCTCCAAATCAGAAGTAAAGAACCTTGGGGTGCCTGGGTGGCTCAGTGGGTTAAGGATCTGACTCTTGATGTCAGCTCCGGTCTTGATCTCGGGGTCATGAGTCCAAGCCTGTGTTGGGCTCCATGCTGGGCGTGGAGCCTACTTAAAAAAAAAAAAAAAAAAGTAAAGGACCTAAAAACATTTTCTGTCTAGAAAGCTAAGAAAAAAAATCGGAACATAACCACATTTAGAAGTGAGTAGGTACACGTGTTTGGGAAGTCAGTATAGATACGGTAGTTCTCATTCCTTACATAGAGCCCACCCTGAGGTGGTATTCATTTTCCGTTGCTGCTGTAACAGATGGTCACAACCCTAAAGGCTTGAAATAACACAGATTTATTATACTGTAGTTCTATAGATTAGAAGTCTGACATAGGTCTTATTGAACGAAAATTAAGATTTTGACAGGGCTGCGTTCCTTTCTGGAAGTTCTGGGGAGAATCCCTTTTGTTGCCTTTTTCAGCTTCTAGAAATCCCCCGCATTTTCCAGCTCACGACCTCTTCTCCTTTTACAAAGTGAGAAATGCTGCCTCTTTCTGAGCCATCCTCTGCAACCACATCTTCCTCTGACCACAGCCAGGAAACGCTTTCTGTTTTTAAGGTCTCACGTGATTATATTGGGCCCAGATACTTCAGAATAATCCTGATAATCCAGAATAATCTCCCTATCTCAAGGCCCTTAATTTAATCAAATCTGCAAAGTCTCTTTGCCATGTAATGTGATACATTCACAGGTTCTGGGGATTAGAATACGGATCTCTTTGGTGCATCATTATTCCGCCCACTATAGAGATCAAGGGCAATGAATTCTCAAAGAAGCATTCCTTCTCTGTTATCCTGTGTTGTGAGCGATTCTCGGGAAAATCCTCGAATGGCGCCTGAGATGTCTGACCCTACCTAAGTCGCAATTTTTCATTTCTTATAGAAACAATACATCAGCATATTGTGAGCATTGTTCATAACATGAGAAACATCTGGTAATCCTTTGGTTGAAATCCCTCTTATTTATGAATCCCGTTTCCTTACTTTTTTGACATGGGTTTCTTTAGAAATAATCAAGGTATAAGCTTGTCACTTTGAATCTCAAACCATGCAAAAGGAAGTTGTAAAGTATTTTTACCAGTGTCCCAGAATTAAAGTTTGTTCAGTCTGCAGAGACTCCACAGTAAGGCCATGAGAAACCTTCAATTTCTCAGGGAGGAGTTACGGGTCTAGAATCTTTTGGAAAATTGACAAGTCCCATGACAAAAGGAAGACTACAGACATTTTGGGGACATTGTATATATGACTAGTTGTCTGAGGAAGAAAAAAAGATCAAACCTGGTTGACAGATGGGTCTGGACAATGTGCTAGCACCATCCAGAGAGGATGGCTAGTGCACCACAGCAGTGATGCCAAAGGACAAGGGTGAAGGAAAATCCTTTCAGTGGGCAGAATTTTTTTTTATTGTTCTATTCAATTTTTAAACATTATTTTTATTAACTTACAATGTATTATTTGTTTCAGGGTACATGTCTGTGACTCATCAGTGTTACACAATACACAGCGCTCCCCACAACACATACCCTCCCCAGTGTCCATCACCCAGTTACCCCATTCCTCGCACCCCACTCTGCTCCAGCAACCTTCAGTTTGTTTTCTGAGATTAAGAGTCTCTTATGGTTTGCCTCCCTCTCTGGTTTCTTCCTGTTTCATCTTTCCCTCTCTTCCCCTATGATCCTCTGCCTTGTTTCTCAAACTCCACATATCAATGAGATCGGATGATAATTGTCTTTCTCTAATTGACTTATTTCACTTAGCATAATACCTCTAGTTCCACCCACGTTGTTGCAAATGACAAGATTGCATTTTTGATGGCTGCATAATATTCCATTGCATATATATACTACATCTTCTTTATCCATTCAACTGTCGATGGACATCTAGGCTCTTTCCGTAGTTTGGCTATAGTGGACATTGCTGCTATGAACATTGGGGTGCAGGTGCAGTGGGCAGGATTTTGAGCAATTGACGTGCTTGTCCATGTCGAGTAAGCGACAGCCAGCAGCGTGTCTACACTGCTTCTTGGGCAGTCACCAATTGTTGGGCTAGTGGGTCAGGGACTTGGATGAAACAGGATGGAAAGATGGATGACAAGGAAGAGTCACGTCTTGGGAAAGAGGTATGTGGACGAGCCTCTTTAAATGGGCACAAACTATGAAGATATGTGTGCTCCACATGAAAGTCCACTGAAGGGCATCCATGGCAGAGAAGGTTCTTCATTATCTGATGGACAAAATGATGCTCTCTGAGATGTCAGACATGTTCTCTAGCCAGCCCAGCCCAGTGTTTGCTCAGTGGATCCTGGCACACAGCGACTGTGGTGGTAGGGACGGAGGCTCAACAACCCGGACTTACCCCGGGTGACTCGGCTAATGCTACCGCTGCATGCCTCGTTTGCCAACGGCAGAGACCAGCATTATGTCCCCATGGATGCCTTCTCCAGCACATGGCTTCTACAGCATACAGGTAATCACCTACAACCACCAGCTCCCAGTGGCCAGTAGCCAGCACCCTTTCAGGCAGTTTCTCAGTGGCACGTCTCCAGTGAGACACCTCCCCATGAATAACTTTTCCCAGCACCCTAGACAGTGGATTTCCAGCCATCTCTGTTAGCCCAGACCACAGTGACTTCTCTGTCATCCAGTTAGTCACTGCTGGGCTCTCTCCAAGATCTGGATCTCCGACAACGGAGACTGATGCAGATAGAGAATAAATAGACCCTTTCATTGATTTGATCGATTATTGTCCTGAAATTTCCATCTCACCATGATGAGTCAAAGGAGTCAAAGTGACGAATCAGGAGTCAAAGTCAGGTCTAGTCCTGACAGGATGGAGGTACCCCCAGATTTCACATATCCTAAAATAGTAAATTACGTTTCTTTAAGAAATCATGAAAATGCATGTCTTATGTTTTTAAACCTGAAGCTAAATATATTGAGATGATTCTGGATGAATTTTCTTTATAATTTAAAAACAAATCCAAAGCCTTCATAGTCACATAAACTCTTTGTTTTAAGTGGTGTTTGTCCGCAAGTTTCATTGTGACAGAAGAGATTAATGTATGAATGAGACTTTCCAATGCTCACCTTTGGTTTCAGGCTAATGTAATCTATTGTGTTCTGTGCCAGCTTTAAGGCTTGAAAAACAATAATTGATATTTGTAAGTGCCTTATGATTTACTTCCTGCTTTGACATATACTCTTACCTTTTAATCTGCTCACAAACTTCAAAGGTAGTTACTACGACTGTTAAATTATGCAACATTTTAATTTTTTTGTTAAAATATTACAATTTATTGTAGAAAAGTTAATAAACATTGAGAAATAAAAAATACATTTAAAATGATTTGTAATCCCACTATCAAGTGATAACTGTTGTTAGAATTTCAATGTATATTCTTCCAGTCTTGTTATTATGTATATAGACGTTTTTATAAAAATAAACTCTCGTTGCATGTAATCTGCTAGCTTACATAACAATATATCATGAATATATTATGTCCCTAAGTGTATTCCTTTTAAACCGTGTTCTTAATCCTTTTGAATTACGATCTCTTTAATAACGTAATAACCTAATGAAAGCTACATTCCCTAAGGCCCAGACGAGCAGCTATGCAAGCATATAATCGAAATTATCAGTAAATGAAGAGAGGAGGATCTAGAATTTGTGGGATTTGAAACCGATATAATTTTGGAGACTCTCTTTTATTTTTTTGTTTTCAATTTTATTTTATTTTTTGTAATATTGTATGCTTCGTTTAAAAATGTTTAAACAGTGCAAAATATATCAAGTAGTAAGCTACCTCAACCTGTCTATAAGTAATTCTGGTAAATAGAATGGTCTCTTTCTTAGAATCTCATTTTTCTCTACATAACTTTGCTTATGAAACTGGAAATGCATAGTCTTTTCTATAGTATCGATTTTAAAAAATACAAATGAGCTCATATAATCTATTCAGTTCATCAACTTGCTTTTCTCATTTAATGATACATTAAATATTGAAAAGTTTCTTAAATGTGAAAAGTTTTGACTCTGTTTCTAAGTTCAGTCTCATTAACAGTTAGTGTTGGAGGAGATTATTGAGAGGACCTGACCCCTGTGAGCTGGACCCCTGAAATCACAGCCTCCTCAACCCCTTCCTTGTCTTTGGAATGTGCATTCTCCACTCCCAGAGGCTCCCACAAGGACATTGCCTTGAGACGTTGGTGTTGAGACTGTCTGGTTGGCTTCTGGGACTGAACCCAGTTAAGGCCTCTACAGAAACTTTCAATAATTGTTGGATGGCTGCAGAGAACTCATCTTGTGGCCGCTCAAGACAAGCCTCGTATGTAAATTCTCTTACTTACTAAACCTACCACCTGCCAATCTGGAATGGATTGTCTCTTTCCTTGGTGTCTTGGTGACCTCTACCTTGTGGGGGGGTCGGGTGAAGGGGTTGGTTTCAGAAGACACCCGGGAAGCTCTGGACAGCTGATATGAACAATTCCTTTAATGTTTTTAATCAGTTAATATTTCAAATCAGTTAATTATTAATGAGGAAATGCAGAACAGTTTTATTAAATAGGAAGAAAAAGTACTTCTACTGTTTATGATTTTTATTTAAAAAGTTTATTTTATTTTGGTTATTAAAAACAAAACAAAGAGATTAAGGAGTGCACTTGTGATGAGTACCGGGTAGTGTATGGAAGTGTTGAATCACTATATTGTATGCCTGAAACTAATAGTACACTGGGTTAACTATTCTGAAATTTAAACAAACACTTGGAACAAAACAAAACAGTTGTCTAAATTGTTGGATTGAGAAACTGACCTGAAAATGATGGAAAATTGTCTTTTTCTCACACTGTGGGGAGACCTCTAAAAGGAAAAACACAAAATTATATATAAATGTGAATTTTTTTTGGTAGAAGTAATCACTATATGTTGCTGGAGACCTGGAGATTCTGGTCCTTTGTATTTTCTATGTAAAAATTTAAAAATTTATTTTTATTTATTCATTTTTAAAATTTTAGTATAGTTGACACAAATGTTACATTAGTTTCAGATAGACAACTTAGTGATTTGACAAGTTTATACATTATGCTGTGTTTCCCACAAGTGGAGCTACCATCTGTCCCATTACATCACTATTACAATATCACTGACTGTATTCTTTATGCTGCGTCTTTCATTCCTGTGACTTCTTCACTCCATAACTGGAAGCCTGTATCACTCTCTCCTCTTCACTCATTTTGCCCGTTCCACCTCACCCCTCCCCTCTGGCAACCATCAATTTGTTCTCTATATTTATAGGTTTGATTCTGCTTTTTGTTTGTTTATTCATTTTTTTTAAGATTCTATTTATGCGTGGGATCATATGGTATTTGTCTTTCTCAGTCTGACTTACGTCACTTAGCATAATACCCTCTAGGTGCATGCATGTTGTCTCAAATGGAACATCTCATCCTTTTCTATGGCTAAGTAATATTCCCGTGTGTGTGTGTGTGTGTGCGCACGCACGTGTGTCATTTTCCTTATCCACTCATGTATTGATGGACACTTCCGTTGTTCCATAACTTGGCTATTATAAATAATGCCGCAACAAACATAGGAGCGCAAATATCTTTTTGAATTAGTGTTTTTGTTTTCTTTGGGTAAATCCAATTTTAAAATCTTAAAAAAAAAGAAATGCTACCAATTTCTAGGTATTAACCACTCTACTAAATTCATTTATTACTTCTAGTAGTTTCTTTTTGGTGGAATCTTTTGAATTTTCTGTGTATAGTAGTATGTTTTCTACAAATAGTGACAGTTTAACTTCTTTACCAATGTGGATGCCTTGTTTCTTTTTCTTGTCTGATTGCTGTGGCTAGGACTTCTAGTACTAGGTTGAATAAAAGTGGCGAGAGTGTACATCTTTCTCTTATTACTGACCTTAGAGGGAAAGGTGTCAGTTTTTCACCATTGAGGATGATATTAGCTGTGGGTTTTTCATAGATGGCCTTTATTATGTTGAGGTAAGTTCCTTTTAACTCCATTTTGAGAGTTTTATCATGAACGGATATTGTTGAATTTTGTCAAATACTTTTTTGCATCTATTGAGATGATCAATGATTTTTATCCTTTGTTTTGTTGATGTGGTGTATGACATTGACTGATTTGTGAATATTGAATCATCCTTTTAGAATGAGAATAAATTCCACCTGATCATGGGGAATGGTCTTTTTAATGTATTGTTGTATGTGGTTTGCTAATATTTTGGTGAGGATTTTTGCATCTATGTTTATCAGGGATATTGGCCTATAGTTTTCATTTTTTGTGGTGTCTTTGATTTTCATATCAGGGTAGTGCTAACCTCATACAATGTATTTGGAAGCTTTCCTTCCTCTTCTATTTTTTGGAATAGCTTGAGAAGAATAGGTATTAACTCTTACTTAAATATCTGGTAGAATTCCACTGACAATTCATCTGGTCCTGGAGTTTCATTTTTTTGCAGTTTTTGGATCGCTTACTCAGTTTTGTTCCTTATAATTGGTCTGTTCAGATTTTTATTTCTTCCTGATTCAGTTTTGGGAGGTTATATGTTTATAGGAATTTATCCATTTCTTCTAGGTTGTCCAGTTTGTTGGCATATAATTTTTTATAGTATTTTCGTATAATCATTTGTATGACTGTGGGGTCAGTTGTTACTTCTCTTCTCTTGTTTCTGATTGTATTTATTTAGGTCCTTTCTGCTTTTGCCTTAATGTGTCTGGCTAAGGGTTTGTCAATTTTGTTTATTTTTCAAAGAAGCAGCTCTTGGTTTCATTGCTTTTCTCTATTGTTTTTTCAGTCTCTGTGATATTTATTTCTGCTCTGATCTTTATGATTTCCTCTCTTCTACTCACCTTGGGCTTTGTTCTCTTTTTCTAGTTCCTTTAGGTGTAAGGTTAGATTTTTTTATTTGAGCTTTTTCTTGTTTCTTGGCATAGGCCTATATTACTATATACTTCCTTCTTAGAACTGCTTTTGCTGTGTCCCAAAGATTTTGGGCTGTTGTGTTTTCATTTTCATTTGTCTCTATGTATTTTTTTAAATTTCTCCTTTGGCTGAGTTGTCGATCCATTGGTTGTTTTCTATCATGTTGCTTAGTCTCTATGCGTTTGTATTTTTAACCATCTTTTCCTTGTGATTTATTTCTAGTTTCATATCGTTGTACAGATCAATGAGTCACTTGTGGATTCTCATCCGAAAACCATCCCAAATCCTCGAACCTTCACCAAAAGGTGTTTTTCTTGTAGTCATTCTGAGTCTTGGTTGGTATCTGAACTGATCCTTCCACTTTGTGCCTCTGAGCAAGTTAGCACATACCTTCTCCAGAGATTTTATGCTGCAGCTGGTTTAAGTAATTCTAATCTTCCTGGTGGGGAGTCAGGAGCAGGGGGGAGAGAAAGAGGGAGAGGGAGAAACAGAGTCTCTGCTAAGCAGGGATCCTGACTGAGCAGGTTCAATCCCTAGACTCTGGGATCATGACCTGAGCTGAAGGTCTGGTTGCATGATCCCGGCGTTCTGGGATCGAGCCCCATGTCAGGCTCCTCCGCTGGGAGCCTGCTTCTCCCTCTCCTACTCCTCCTGCTTGTGTTTCCTCTCTTGCTGGCTCTCTGTCAAATAAATAAATAAATAAATAATCTTAAAAAAAAAAGAATCTTTTTGTGGTTATTGTTGTTTGTTCATTCGTTTTGTTTTTTAGACTCCACACACAAGTGAAATCATATGGTATGGGTCTTTGTCTTGTCTTAGCATAATACCCCCTATGTCCATCCATGTTGTTGCAAGTAGCAAGATTTCATTTATTTTTTTAATGGCTGAATATTATTCCATCATCTATCTATCACTTTTTAAAAAAAGTTTATTTTAGAGAGAGAGAGAGAAGGGGGCAGAGGGGCAGAGGGAGAAGGAGAGAGAATCTTAAGCAGATTCTGCACTGAGTGTGGAGCCCAACGCAGGGCTCAGTCCCACCCCAAGGCCCTGAGATCACGACCTGAGCCAAAACCAAGAGTCAGATGCTTAATGGACTGAGCCACCTAGGTGCCCCTCACATCTTCTTTATACCACATCTTTGCCCATTCATCTGTGGATATATCATACCTTTTAATTTCACACAGGGCAGCTGTTAGGTATTTTGTTGAGTGCTATCATTTGCTTACCTCCTCGGAAGATTTCAGTCTTGGTCTGGCACATGAGGTGTTCAATAAACTGAGCATTGTTGTATGATGTTGAATCCCAGCACTTCAGAGGACTGAGTATGTTTCAGGTGGAAATGGCTGTATGCCTCTGAGAGGGTCCGTGGCTGCTGTTCTAAACCTTATGGCTATATAGTTTTGTTATAATGTTTGTTGCATTTTATATGTTATTCTTTTTTTTTTTTTTTTTTTTTTGAGAGGGAATGTGGGAAGAGGGGCAGAAGGACAGGGAGAGAGAATATTAAGCAGGTGCCACACCCAGTGCAGAGTCTGATGCAGGGCTCACTCTCACAACCCAGAGATCATGACCTGAACCAAAATCAAGAGTCGGATGAAGGCAGGGAAACCAGCAAAAGAGGAGAAAGAGACAGCTGGGTTCCACTGTTCATCTTTCTTTGTCTGAATAGTCCAGAGTTAAAACAAACAAACAAACAAACAAACAAACAAACAGTTTTTGAATTCCTACAAGGCACTGGCTAGACTGATTTGAGGAATTGGAGTTAAATGAATATTATTATATGATCAGACTCCAATCTATATCACACCATTATTTGTATTTAGTTTTATGCATCATAACAAGTTGTGTTGAGGGAACTGTATAAAATAGTGGAAAAGAGTGACAGACAGGGAGTGGCTCTGCTTTTTCCCTAGTTGTATGGTTTAATCTACTAGGTCCGCCTGGCCATCAAACCACACTAACAATGCTTTGTTAATGTGGAATTCAAATTCTATATACACACACATTCACAGTTATGTCTATATCTTTATATATTGCAGGTTGATCCATTAAGGTGGATACTCTTTGAATAAAGTTTTATGTATATTATATAGTTAATTTCTGTAAAATGTTAAATATTCTTAGGTAACTAGGTGTTGTCAGATATGCTTTTTAGACTAGGTGGTTTGGGGTGGTCCTTGTTTTAAAATTACTTAAAATACTGTAATCTACCTTTTGGTGCTCACAGGGAAATTATGGCATTTATGAAAAGGCAGTCCCTTGTTTATCCTAGTCAAGCCATCCGCCAAGGGCAAACTGCCAGAAGCACATGTGGTGCACCTCGGATTACCTTGTAAACTGCCTTCACATCTGTTTAATTTCGTTTAAACAGGATGATAAGAAAACAAAACAAAAATCTCACAGCTCTCAATTTATTTCTCTATCTGGTTGTAATAATTTTACATTCCGTTGCAGCTGGTATAAACAGCCAGCAAACATGATCCATGATCTTGGAAAAAAATAAATGTCGAGTATTTATTAAGAATCTTTTACAGGGGCGCCTGGGTGGCACAGCGGTTAAGCGTCTGCCTTCCGCTCAGGGCGTGATCCCGGCGTTAAGGAATCAAGCCCCACATCAGGCTCCTCCACTAGGAGCCTGCTTCTCCTCTCCCACTCCCCTGCTTGTGTTCCCTCTCTTGCTGGCTGTCTCTATCTCTGTCAAATAAATAAATAAAATCTTTTTTTTTAAAAAAGAATCTTTTATAATGTCTTTATGTGCAGTCAGAACAGAAGGGGGTGTATCAGTATTCAATCTCTCTGATACATTACTTAGGCTCTGATTAAAAAAACACTGTCTTCGCCTTCAGTGGCCAATTTACCATTACAATTTTCGTAACTATATGTAGGCACATTAGGACAAAGCAAAAAATAAATCAGCACGGTTTTTTTCTTCTCCGTAGCTCTAGGCATCTAATTTATTGAGGTTTTGCTATAAGGTGCAATTTCCTTGTGTTCTGGGAGCCCAGCTGTGTTAACTGCTTTCCAGCTTCTTCTTATGGACTTTCCTTGAGGTCAGGAAGAGGCTGAGCTTCACCGTGGTCCCCAGGGGCTGATGCGACCCTGGTGCCACGTGGAGGAATTAAGAAGCGTTCCACCAGTGCAGCTAACAGGCTCCTAAGAGGGGAGTGATCGATGGTAGTGGGGGTGGGCGCCGGCTTACTTCGGGGAAAAGGCGGGAGGCTCTAATTGGGACCATACACGAAGGTGAATTGCAGAGTGGGGAGCCGCCCGCGAACCGCTTCGGTTCGGTTGGACGCCCGCCGCAGGCACAGGGCCGGCGACGCGTGCAATCCTCCTCCCCCAACCTCTGCCGCGCCTTCCCCGCCCCACAGCACCTAACGCCGGAGCGCGCGCCCCACCCTCCTTCCTGCGCACGCTCCCTCCTTGCCCACGCGCGCTCCCCAAGTCCCATCCCAGCTCAGGCCCGCGCGTACCCCGCCCTCCCCCCAGCGCTTGCCCAGACGGCACGCGCGCACGCGCGCTCCGCCCCCCCTGCTGCCCAGCGCGCCCTAGCCCGCTGGCCCCGGGCGTGCGGTGGGCGGGGCGCCGCGCTGACGTTGCCCGGGATGCGGGCAGGTTCCGCCGCCGCCGCCTCCGCCGCCTCTGCCGCCTCCGCCTTGCCTGCCACCGGGGTTTGTATGAAAACACCGGGCGGCGGGCGGCGAGGAGTCCGCCGTTCTTCCAGAGAGCAGCTGCTGGCGCAGCCGACGCCGAGCCGGGTGCTGCGGCACTGCCCAGTCCCTGCCAGCGCCCCGTCCTGAGCCGGTGAGCGCCCCGCTGCCGGCCGCGCGTCCGGGCCGGCCGCCCCTCCGCTGCGGCTTGCCCGCTTGCCCGCCGCCTCTCTGCTCTCCCCCGGCCTCGGCTTCCCGGGGGCGGGAGAAGCGGGGAGGAGCGACCCTGGGCCCGCCGCTGTCTGCGTCCTGGGACCCCCGCCGCCCCTCACCTGACAGGTTGTGTAACGCGTGTCTCTCGGGGCGAGTGGACCGGAGCTGGAGGGAAACCCCTGATGGTTTGGGGCTTTGGCTGGTTTCTGGAAAACGCCCCACCCCGCCTCCAACCGCGGACGTTCGGGGACCCCCGCCTCAATCCCCGGCGGAGGGTCCGCGACGCAGTTTTCGGGCAGAAGCGGCCCCCGTGCCCTGCCCTTTCTGTGGTGCTGAGAGCGCCGGTCGCCGCGGTGCAGCGCGGAGCAGAGCTGAGGGGCGGCGGGCCGGGGGCGGGCGCGCGCCCTGCATCTCCACCCACCCCGGCACCCACCCGGCACCCACACCCTAGCGCGCCTAGCTTTCTGGTGGTGTTGCTGTGATGTGATATAGGCGGTGGCTACGTTTGCTTCCTTTCAGGGGGTGGTTTGGCCTGAAGTGTGTTCTCTGTTTACAACTTGTCGCCTTTGGGTTTGATTTGAACCTGAATCAGATGGCCCTAGATGACAGTGCAGAGTTTCCTTACAGCCTTTCTTCCTGAGTTGCAGGCTCTTAATTGCAAGTATTCAAGGACTCCTGCAACCCCAACGCAGAGGCTTGTCTGGCTCTACGGTTGTTGTTTCCCGCTTGTGCCGCTTAAGCCTCTTATAAGTATCAGTGCAGTTTTGAATCGATTGGTTTCCTGGGCATTTACCCATTATAGAATGGAGTTTTTATACATCTTAGCATAATCGATGTGAATGTTGATAATTTAAAGATCGTTTCTTGTTTTAATATAGCTTGCTCAGTTCAGTGCTTGAAGATCCAGCACTGCTGATGACCTAATGCATTGTTAACACTTAGCGGATTTTTTTTTTTTGGCAATATTAATTCCTTGTGGGTGTTTTGTTTTTATCAGGTGTTGAAAATTGTAGCAGTGTTTAATTTTGATGCACGACAATTTGCAGTGAGAAAGGACGTGAACGGTCTTCTTGATCACTCATTTTCACTTACCTTTTATGTCCCTGTTGTAATCTTTATGTAAATCGAGTTATCACTTTCTTTAGTAACCTCTGAATTCTTCTTATAAATTGTCTTTTTTCCTGAGAAAACTAGAAAGCTATTTTTGTAATAGCGTAGCGGAATGTTTTCAGTTCAGTACGCTAAAAAGTAGTAGTTTATTTAAGGCACTTTAAATGGTACCTATTTCAAAACGTGTGCCAAATACTAATCAAAAACAAACAAAACCCTGGGAGATCTAGAAGCATTTCCTGTAATTTCTGTCATTAGCCCTGTAATTGCTGTGAGATAGCCATGTCTTATCTACTCCTTATTTTCTTGTTGTAATATGACTTCTTTAGTTTCCCATTCCACCTCTCTTGAGTTAGATTCTACAACCAAGTTACAGATTCATTTTTAATGACCTCAAAACTCTGCCTTGAATTAATTGCTTCTACACTTAGAACTGCAATCTCTGAGCTTTGAAATCAAGGGTGTAGACTTACAGTTCCTCTTGTTATTAACCAACACTGCAAAACATTTAAGTGTTTTAATGTAATTTAAGCTTTTGTAGAGGCAATTTTTATAAAGCTTTTCCCTTTGACTTGAATTGAGGTATTATTATTCTCTTTGGAACAGTTTAGCTAGACTCCTGTATAGTAATGGTTTTTATCTCCAATGGCAGAGGGAAAAGAGATTCAAGACTTTTGAAATTACCTAATTTGTATTAGATTCTACATTTTGGAGTTTTCAATGAATCTCCATAGTATTCACCTTCGAAAATGTACTCTTGCTTAAGATCGCTCAGTACCTGGAAGTTGAACTACTATCAGTAGTAATGGATGAAACTGTCAGAGGGCTCTCTGCAAGCTGGGAGCCTCCCTTAGGCAATGGGTCTTGATGTGAATGACAGAAGTTGTTTAGAGTGGACATGAAATTTGAAATTTTATATATTATTCTTAGTTACTGTGCCTTTGTACTGTAATGGCTAGGGAGTTGGTCTTCATAGCCAGCCTGGCTGGGTTTGAATCCTGGCTTTGCTTGAGGCAAGTTATTTATCCTCTTTATGCTTCAGTTTTCTCAATTCCAAAAATGGGGGTAATAATAGTTATACCCTTAAGATCTTGAATATTAAATGAGTTAATACACATAAAATGCTTAGCCCACAGTGCCTGGCACGAAGTAATCGTTCAGTAAATATTACTGCTACTGCTTTTCCTCACTCTTCCAAGGGATCCAGAAAGCTGAAGAGGGACTTTAGGCTGATGGAGCATTATTTCTGTAGAATAATTCCACTGTGACCCATTTGCTCCTTTGGGACTAAATGAGAGCTTAGTCTCACTATCCTGCTGTGGAAGCATGTAATTTAGTTTTAAATAGAACAGCTAGACCCTGAGCTGGGTGCCCTACGATGCTGCTGGAGAGGTGCTGAAGTATCCCTGTTTGTCCCTTCTGACAGAATCTTGGATTGTCTCCCTCATAGTGGTGGTGACTGCTATTTTAATCACCTGTTTTTGAGTTTGCGATTGCGAGTTTCTTTGACTGTCATGTGCTGCTATCAAAAATACTATCTATCAAACTATTAATAGGTATATATAGGTTTATCTGATCAAGATATTGCATGATGTTTCCAGGACATACAAAATCACTTTCATCTATGCGTTCTTTTGTTTTCTTCTTTATCGGTGTTAGAGAGTGAGGTTAGTTTTGATTAGACATTGTATTCCTTTTTAGCTTTTGTGTAATTTTTCTAGGAAAGTTTTTTTTTTTAATTATTGATTTTATGTACTTACTGTTGTCCTTCATTTGCAGGGATCTGATATTAGTACTGAGTTCTTTAAATCAGTTGTTTTCAAGCTTTTGATTTCAGGACCTTTTTACATTCTTAAGAATTATCGAGCACCCCAAAGAGCTTTTGTGGATTATGTCTGTAGTTATTATATTATAAATTAAAAAGGGATGTATAACTTTTATTAATTCACTTAAATATGACAATATGTTAATATAAGCTTTTTTATTGAAAAATAAGTATTTTTCAAAAGGAATACGGCAATGAGAAGAGTGGCTTTGTTTTACATTTTTCTCTAATGTCTGGTTTAATAGAAACATCTGGATTCTTCTGTCTGCTCCTGCTTTAGTCTGTTGCAATATGTTTTTGGGTTTGAAGTATATAGAAGGAGAAATCCAGCCTTACATAGCTAATGGATAGAAAAGGCTTAATAGTCTTTTCAGATAGTAATGGATTTTCTTCTTTGGTACTATATCACAGCTCACATGTGTTGGTTTTTTAGTTATTTGCAGCGTGTAATCTGAGATCATATCAATGGACTTTTTTCATAATGTTATATTAAAATCCGTTAGTCTGAACATTGAATGGATCTTAGATAACTATGCCTGAATTTGTAACATCATGCCATGGTCCTTTCTAAGTATTGGTTCAGTTATGCGGATCTTTCACATGTTGACACATTTCATATGTTATTAAAAAATCACATTTGTTAATATCACCACTTATCCTATCAGAAACAAATTATTGGGAAGCTGTCCAGGTCATGACATGATTGATGGTAGGTGGGAGTTTTCCAGAAATCTGATTTTTGCTTGAAAGCTCATATTTTATCATTGGCAAGAAATATGATTGCCAGTTGTTTCCTAGAAGTGACAAGCAGATTTTGTTCATCTCTGAGATAACCTCTGCCAAAATACCTAAGTCTGAATAACCGAAGTCATTCTTTCAAGTAAAAATGGTGTTTCATGAAAAAGAAGAGGCTAGTGTAAGACCTCAGTTCAGTCACACAAGTACTTTACCTTAAGACAGCCATCAACTATTGTAATTCAGTATGTGGCCAGAAATGCTTCATGTGTACTTACCATTTTGTCACATAGAATATTTAAAAAAGATGTATATCTTTTTTAGGGCTGAGATTTAGTAAAATTAGTCTTTACTCTGCTTTTTGAAAGATTTTATTTATTTGAGAGAGAGAGCAAGCGAAGACAGAGCACGAGCATGGGGAGGGGCAGAGGGAGAGAGAGAAGCAGATGCCCTGCCAAGCAGGGAGCCGGATGCAGGGCTCGGTCCCAGGACCCTGGGATCATGACCTGAACCGAAGGCAGATGCTTAACCGACTGAGCCACCCAGGCACCCCTTAAAGGACATTCTTAAATGAAAAAGGCTCACCCCCCAATAGCTACTGGTACTTGATGGTGAAAAATATAATGACTAATAGCGTAGCTTGGTGCCAGTAGCATAAGTTGTTCCAAGATGCCAGAAATGTTACACATCATGGCTTTTGTACCATTAGTATAAATGTTAATACAGTTAAAAAGGTTAATGATATTTTAGTGTTATGAAAATAGTTTTGACCTGTGGACCCCCTAGCAAGGTGTCAGGACCCGAGGGGACCATGGACCACATTTTGAGGATTTCTGGTATAAATCAGCTGATTCCTACCAAACTTTGATAAGGAAAGGAAGTGGTAGTGACAATCACTAGTCTGTTTTTGCTTCAGACTTTTGGGCCCCAGTAAAGGCCTTCTTAATTTTTTTTTTTTTAATTTAAGCCCAATAAAGGTTATTCACAGAAAGTTGAGGTTTCTTAAGGGTTTTAGTCAGGTGCTGATACTGGGGAACTATAGTATTAGTAATCTGAAATTATACTATCTAAAAACAAAACAATTTGGGAGTACATATCCACACAGATGTTCAAATCTAATATGGGGGGTTGTATATTAGACAAATAGTGAAGACACCGTGTGGAAAGCTCAACTGATACCGAGCTCTTAAGCTAAAATAAGCATCTTAGCTTCCCTTCTTAATCTCTGTTCATTTCTTACCTAATTCATGCTGAGGATGAACCATCCTAAGGAGAGGTACCCAGCACTTGCTGTCCTTGCCTCACATCCTACCTTAGGGGGAAAATGGTTTAAGATTATGAAGATTATAAGGGTATAGGTAACATGGGGAATAAAAGTAATAAGGTTTATGAAGGATTTATGATAGAATAATGGTAATAAAAATGTGAACACTGCCTACATATAATGAGTTTAATGAATTGAAAAGAATACTACTTTTGACAAGAATTCTCCAGATTTATTAATTTATTGTGGCACAGTTTCTAGTTGCATGTAGGTAGAAGTGGTAATGGATATGCAAGACAGCAAACCTCCTTGATGAGCTTCTCCTAATTGCAAAGTTAGAGAATTTGACTCCCAGGTGATCTTTGAAGCTTCCTACAACTCTAGAGTTCTGGGTTTTTTTCTTTGCCTGTTGAGAATGTCTTTTTCATTTGTTAATTCCATCTCATCAATTTGAATTTGTGTTTTCATTTGAGACTTGTTTTTCCCAATTCTTAACATACTGATTTATATTCATATTTTTGGTTCATATTTTGATTTTTAAAAAATTTGCTTTTAAAATTATGGATATATATATATATATAATACAAAAATTACCATTTAAACCGTTTTTAAGTATATAGTTTATTGGCATTAAGTACATTCACATTGTTGTGCAACCGTCACACCATCCATCTTCAGATTTTTTTTGTCTTGCAAAACTGAAACTTTGTACCCATTAAATAATAACTCCTCATTTCCTTCTTCCTGTAGCCCCAGGCAACCACCATTCTATTTTCTTTCTCTATGAATTTGACTGCTTTAAGTACCTCTTATGAGTAGAATCATATAGTATTTGCCCTTTTGTGACTGGCTGTTTCATTTGGCACTGTCTTCAGGATTCATCAGAATTTCCTTCTTTAGGGCTGAATAATATTCCACTGTTTGTATATACCACATCATCTGTCAGTGTACCGTTGGGTTGCTTCAGCAACCTTTGGCCATTGTGAATAATGCTGCTTTGTACATGGGTGTACAAATACTTCTTTGAGGCCCTGCTTTCAGTTCTTTTGGGTATATATTCCAAAGTGGAATTGCTTGGTCATATGGTAATTCTGTTTTTAAGTTCTTGAGTCACAACTCTACTGTTTCCATAGCAGCTGCACCATTTTACATTGACACCAACAGTGTATGAAGGTTCCAATTTCTCCACATCCTTGTAAACACTTGTTTTCTGTGTGATTGGTCTTTTTTGGGGGGGGGTGTGTGTGGAGTCATTCTAATGGGTGTGTGGTGGTAGGTATCACATTGTGGTTTTGATTTGCATTTGTGCTGCTGAATTTGGTTTGCTGCTATTTTGTTGAGGATTTGTACATCAGTGTTCATAAAGGATATTGATCTGTAGTTTTCTTGTAATGTCTTTGTTTGGCTTTGGTATCAGGGCAGTGCTGGCCTCATAGAATTAGGGAGTATTCTCTTCAGTTTTTTGGAAGAATTTGAGGATTGATGTTCCTTAAATGTTTTGTTCACTAGTGAAACAATCAAATCTGGGGCTTTGTTGGGAAGTTTTTTATTACTCATCTAATCTCAATAGTTATGAATCTTCAGATTTTCTGTTTCTTTTTGTTTAATTTTGGTAAGTTTGTTTCCTAGGAATTTGTCAATTTCATTTAGGTTACTCAGTTTGTTGGTGCACAATTTTTCATACTCTTCACTTAAAATCCTTTGTATTTCTGTAAAATCAATAGTAATGTCTTCACTTGCTTTCCTGACTTTAATGATCTGAGTCTTCTTTGTTTTTTCTTAAGTTTAATAAAGGTTTGTTAATTTCATTAATCTTTCTAAAGAACCAATTTTTTTTTTATTTTCTCTTATTATTTTTCTATTCTCTATTTTATTTATCTCTGCTCTAGTCATTATTTTCTTCCTTCTGCTAGCTTTGTGTTTTCTCTTTTTCTAGTTCCTTAATTTGTAAAGTTAGGTTGTTGATTTGAGATCTTTATTTATTTTTAAAATTTATTTATGATAGAGAGCGAGAGAGAGGAGAGAGAGAAAGCAAGAATGAATGGGGCAGGGGCAGAGAGGGAGGGAGAAGCAGGTACCCGCTGAGCAGGGAGCCTGATGCAGGGCTCCATTCCAGCACACTGGAATCATGACCAGAGCTGAAGGCAGGTGCTTATTAACTGACTGAGCCACCCAGGTACACTCCCCCCTTTCTAAAATTTACTTTTTTAATGTAAGTGTTTATAGCTATAACTTTCCTCCTAGCACTGCTTTCTCTGCATCCCATAAATTTTGCTGTGTTTTGTTTTCATTTGTCTCGTTTCCCTTGATCTTTTCTTTGACCTATTGGTTGTTAAGGAGTGTGTTGTTTAATTTCCACAAATCTGTGGATTTTCCAGTTTTCCTTCTCTTATTTATATCTAACTTCATCCTGTTGTGGTTGGAGAAGATACTTTGTATAATATCTATCTTTTAAAATCTGTTGAGACCTAATTTGTGGCCTAAAAGGTGGCCTGTCCTGGAGAATTTCCCATGTGCATTTGAGAAGAACATACATATTCTGTTGTTAGGTAGTATTTTATATAAGTCTGTTATCTCTAGTTGGTTTATAGTGTTGTTCAAGTCCACTATTTCCTTATTTATCTTATGTCTGATTGTTCTATCCATTACTGACAGTGGGTATTGAAGTCTCCAACAATTACTGTAGAACTGTCTATTTTTGCCTTTAATTCTGTCAGTTTTTGCTTATTGTATTTTGATGGTCTGTTATTAGGTATGTGGTTGTTTATAATTGTTATATAATCTTTTATTAATAGTTAGTGTCCTTCTTTGTCTCTTGTAATCTTTTTCCATTTAAAGTCTATTTTGTCTGATGTTAGTAAAGCTACCCCATATAGCTTTTGGTTACTATTTGCATGGAATATCTTTTTTCTATCTTTTTACTTTCAACCTATTTGTGCCTTTATATCTAAATGAGTTCTTGTAGAGAGCATATTGTTGGATTATGTTTTTTATTTATTTTATTTTTTTTTTTTTAACAAGATAGAAGTTTTTATTTTATTTTATTTATTTATTTGACAGAGAGAGAGACAGCGAGAGAGGGAACACAAGCAGGGGGAGTGGGAAAGGGAGAAGGCGGCTTCTCGCTGAGCAAGGAGCCCTATGTGGGGCTCGATCCCAGGACCCTGAGATCATGACCTGAGCTGAAGGCAGACACTTAACTGACTGAGCCACCCAGGTGCCCCTGGATTATGTTTTTTAAATCCATTCTGCCATCCTCTGCCTTTTCATTGGAAGTTTTAATCCATTTATATTTAAAGTAATTACTGGTAAGGAGGAACTTTTGTCATTTTGCTATTTGTTTTTTTATATGCCTTGTGACTTTTTGAGTCTCTCATATCTTGTATATTTTGATTTTTGTTGGAGCTGAGGTTGGCTGTGATACTTTCCTTAAAAAACAAACAAAACAAACCATTTTAATGGGTCAATCATAGGTTAGAGGCAAGGAAAATGTGTGTTTCAAGGCAAGAATTTTAATTTCAAATATCACCTATATAGACTTAGGAATTTTGGCATTTGTTTAGGTCTGAGAATAGTTGGAATCTGAGTTGAGGGAAGTGTTATATTAAATAAGTTGTTATTATTTAGTTAGATTGAAGTGTGGTGTGATTCTACTCCCCCAACAGTAAAACCTTTTTATTTGTAGTATAATTGAAATATCCCATAGCAAATTAGACCTTCTGTAAGTGCTGAAACATCTTTATAGGATAGTGTGTGAACTATCCAAACTTGTATTTTTAATGAGGATGTGTGATGAAGAAAGTTAAAAGGTATAACCTTTATAGGTTTACTCTTACCCACAGTTTTTTGGTAAAATTAATGACAATAATGTAAGTGAAATAAATTTTCCTGTTTGCAGATTGGGCTAAAACATTCATAAACTACAGTTGGCCCTTAAGCAACATAGGTTTGAACTGTGTGAGTCTGCTTATTGGCAGATTTTTTTTTGATAAGTACAGTACTGTCAACATATTTTTTGTTCTTTATAATTTTAATATTTTCTTTTCTTTAGCTTACTGTATTATAAGGATCCAGCATATAATACATATAACACGAAATATGTGTTAATTGACTGTTTACATCATTGTTAAGATTTCTGGTCAATACTAGGCTATTGATAGTTAAATTTGGGGGGAGTCAAAAATTTTATGTGGATTTTGGGTGCATGGGGTTCTGTGTTTGCCGCAATGCTTGGTTGTGTAAGAGCTATAATCATTGAATGGCATATGAATAAGGTAACTGGATGAAAATGTATACCTTAGTAATAGTAATTTAGAGTAGGTTAATGTTTATGAATGTATAGATTAGTATATGCAGGCTATGTCCAACATAGATACTTCTCTCTTAATTTAAATGGAAATAATCTTTATATGCCTTTTGCTGGGAATGTTACTCCTCTTACTTAGACAACAGATATTATTTACCTCCTTCCCTTAAAGTTTCTCACTTTTTCTTCAGTAATGTTACTAAGGATACGGTCATATTCTTTTGGATTTTTTTATTCAGTAATCAGGATTTACAGTTTTCCATCACATTGACACGACTGTTGTGGGGGAATACTAGCTTCCTTACGTTCTTGAGAAGTGATTTCTTCTTTTCAGATCATGAAACAGTTAGAGAAAGCTGACAAAAGATGATGCTTTTTCAATGTACTTGTTTCCCAATGACCCAGAGTAGAACCAACTACCCAGATCTTCTTTAACTGTAGTCTTTCCTGAGTTGTCCATATCCACTCCAGCAAGAACAATGTCTAATTTTTAATGGCAAAGGTAATCATTGTTGACTAGAGCAATGTTTCCCCAAAGTTTTTAAACAGTGGAAGCTTTTTGCCTAATGATGTCTTGTAGGGGGGCCCAGTTGTGAACAGATGAAAGTACAATAATGAGCTTATTCTGGTTGAATGGGAATAGGACCAAGTTGTTTAAACAAGGCAAGTCAGAAGGGAATCATATTTCTCAGATTGTATTTAAAAGATTGAGGTTGTACTTTAGGGTGTGAATAGTGTATTTTTCTTTGCATTTTTCTTTTTTTTTTTTTTTTTAGCAGTTTGATTTGAAATAAATTAAAAACCATGTATATTTGAAGTATTTACATATTTAGAATATACAACCTTAATTTTAGGGTGTGTGTCAGAATTTCTTTCATGGCTTGTATGTGGAATGAAAATTAGGACAGCTTACATGTATGATGTTTAATGCCTTTGTGTGTGTATGCATACTTACTTGGCTGCTGATCTTGATTTTAGGGTTAAGCCAGTGAAAGCTTAGCCCTTCAATTTTGATTCCCCGGGCTCTGGAACTAGCTTTAGTTGAGAGCAAAAGATCAGGAGAATCTAAAAAGAAAATCAGAAAATCCAACATTTTTACTTTCCTTGAGCCTAGGGTATGTAAAATTGCTTGGTTTTCCTTATGCGTGGGCTAGGTTAAGCAAGTTGATCTTGCTTGTATGATTTTCTGCTAAGGTCTAATTCCCACATTTAATTCTAGTTCAAGCCATCTTTAAATATATAAAAGTCAACTCATATACTTTCTCCCACTTAGGGAAAAGTATACTGTGGATTTTTATGTACAGCACAGCAGATTTTTTGTTTTTTGTTTTTTATTTATTTATTTATTTATTTTTTTTTTTAAAGATTTTATTTATTTATTTAACACAGAGACAGCCAGCGAGAGAGGGAACACAAGCAGGGGGAGTGGGAGAGGAAGAAGCAGGCTCATAGCAGAGGAGCCTGATGTGGGGCTCGATCCCATAATGCCGGGATCACGCCCTGAGCCGAAGGCAAACGCTTAACCGCTGTGCCACCCAGGCGCCCCTGTTTTTTGTTTTTTAAATCTCTGCTGGATGAATAACTTAGAATACATTTCCTAAAGACCCAGGTGGGTCAGTAGTTTTGGTTTTGTGTAAAAGGATATTATATTTTATCATGGGAATCAGGTGCTGAACTACAGAGGATGTAAGCCCCTGACCCTAATTTGAGGATGGGTTGAATTAGAAGGTTCTGGCAGAGACTAAGTTTTTTTTTTTTTTTAAACAGCTTTGTTGATATATAACTTACAAAATGTACAATTTTCACTTTACAATATGCAATTCAGTGTCCTTTGCTATTCAGAGTTATGCAACTGATTTAGTTTTTAGAATGTTGGTGTTGGTGGGGTCTGGAGCTGACATCTGAGAAAGAATCCTTGAGATGTCTTTGGTGCAAAATGGTGGTTTTTATTAAAGCACGGGGACAGGACCCATGGGCAGAATGTGCTTCGGCTCCCTGATGCACTGGGGGGATTGGGAGGAGCAACTGATTATATACCTTGGGGGTGGGGGGGGAAGTAAAGACAAGGGAAGTCACAAAAGGACTTTCATATGCTAAAGAAGACTCAGAGGATTTTGGAGGAATGTTATAATCTGCCTATCCCAAGTATTTGTTAATAGGCTGCAGGTTATAAGGACATTTAATTTTATCTACATTTCTTTCTGCCTTTGCTTCACACATCACAACCATAACCACAGTCAATTTTAGAACATTTTTATTGCCCCCAAAAGAGACTCCACATCTTTTAATGTGTCCCCTCTCTCCCATCCCATTCTCTTCTAGTCCTAGGTAACCATTAATCTTTCTGTCTGTGTAGATTTACCTATTCTGGATATTTCACATAAATGGAATCATAATGATGTGGTCTTTCATGATTGGCTTCTTTTACTTAGCGTAATATTTTCAAAGTTCATTCATGTAGCACATATTAGTACTTTGTTTCTTTTTATCACTAAATAATATTCCATTGTGTGGCTATGCCACATTTTATTTATCCATTCATTGGTTGGTGGACATTTGGGTGGGACATATTCCCACTTTTTGGTTATGAGTAATGTTGCTATGAACATTTGTGTACAAATTTTTGTGTGGATATAAGTTTTAATTTCTTTGGGTATATACTTAGAAATGGAATAGCTGAGTCACATGGTCACTTTATGTTTAACCTTTTGAGGAACTTCCAGATTGTTTTCAAAGCAGCTGTACCATCTTACATTCCCATCAGCAATGTGTGAGGGTTCTAGTTTCTCACATCCTTGCTATCTCTTATTATTGTCTGTATTTTTTTTTTATTATAGCCAGTCTAGTGGGTGTGAAGTGGTATCTCATTGCAGACTACGTTTTTAAATAGTGGTTAAGCATAACAGGAATAATAGTATTCTAAGTTGGAGTTAATATTACAATTAAAGTATTTAATAGGCTGACCTAGGAATATAATCATCAGAAGCTGTTCTTAACCCTGGCTATGCATAATTAGTATCACTTACTAATTAAAAAAATGATATCATAGGGACGTCTGGGTTGCACAGTGGTTGGGCGTCTGCCTTCGGCTCAGGGTGTGGTCCCGGCGTTCTGGGATCGAGCCCCACATCAGGCTCCTCTGCTATGAGCCTGCTTCTTCCTCTCCCGCTCCCCCTTCTTGTGTTCCCTCTCTCGCTGGCTGTCTCTATCTCTGTCAAATAAATAAACAAAATCTTTTAAAAAAATGATATCATAGATTTATTTAATCTCTGAAGGTATTATATGATTTTTTTTCCCACAAAATTCTTTATTGAAAAAGAAAATTGAAGTCTGAGTTGCAGAGAATAGAATTCACTCTAGATACCTTAAGCAGAGAGCGTTTATTTAGTTTAGGGTACTAAATAGTTTAAAGAATTGTTGGGATATATCAGTCTGGGTCAAATCAGGAAATAGAAACCATGTGGTAATTTAACAGGGAAAAATTAATGTAAAAATTTATTGGCTGTAACAGGGATTAGAGAATTGAAGGCTTTATCAGCAAGAAGTAAAGATAGCTCTAAAGAATAGAGGAATAGCTGATATGAAGACCAGTTATTACCCCCAGTGCTGAGAGAGAGAGGGTCCCTACCCTCACTGGAGACTTGGAAAGGGCAAGGTCAAGATTGGAAGGGGCAAGGTCAAGGTAAGTAGGTGTGGTGTGACACTAGTGGAATTTGCTGGGTGTTCGCCATGTAGGGTACCAGGGAAAGCTGTTCATAGGAAGATGTCTCACCAGAGGCACCCTGGTACAGAACAGCTTAGACTCCTTTTGGAGAAGCTGCGTGTGCCACAGGAGGCTGGTGCTGTAGAAGCCATCCTTGTTGCAGGAATGGGTCCTAGAGAAGCCTTGCCTGCTGCAGCCAGGTGAACACCCTAGAGCCAGGAAGCAAAATCCTTTTCCTCTGCAATGTCTTTCCAGTGCCCTCTTGACAAAGTTTAATAGCTTGCCAGCTGGCAAAGAAATTCGTATTTTAAGGACACAAATCCATTTTCACAGAGCTGGCAAAACGGGTGAATTTGGAGATGAGGGGCAATAAATCAGTATCTGGCACAGGTTTTAAGTGGCTTACAGAATTGTTTGGAGATTTAAAGAAAGAGATTCTAGGTTGAGCTGTAAACAACATCTCCCAAATCCCTACATAAAACTGAGAAACCAAGGGAGATATTTTCTCTTTTATGATTAAGAGACCTCCTGTCTGTGAAATTGCTTCTAGATCTTCATTGCTAGAACGACACTGATGTTTTAAAATCAGGAAACTGTTGCCTTCACAACTGGGGATGCTTGCAGCTCTCGGCATCTGGCCCAAACTCTTCCAAAATGTCTACTGTTCACGAAATTCTCTGCAAGCTCAGCCTGGAGGGTGATCACTCCACACCCACAGGTGCATACAGGTTGGTCAGAGGGTACACCAGTTTTGATGTTGAGTGTGATGTTCTGAACATTGAAATAGCCATCAAGACCAAAGGTGTGGTGAGGTCACTATTGCCCACATTTTGACCAACTACAGCGAAGAACAGAGTCAGGAATTACAACTGAGAATATGTACGGTTAAGGTCAGACCATGCTAGCCCTAAGTACCAAGTCAGTGACCAAGGTGCCCATATGTACTTCAAGAAATATACTTTTTGTTTCTTTGTGATATATGAAGACTTTTAAACGCAGGGTCCAGAGCAGAGGCCCCTCTTGTCCAGGTCTAAGGAACTGCCCCTATATTGTTTCCTGTCCTTTGTTACAAACAAAATTATGGTAAACATTCTCATTTCTGTCTCCTTAAGGATCTCTGAAGAGTATCTCTGAGATACATACTCAGGAGTCAAATTGTTGGGTTATAAAGTATAACACATTTTTAATTTCACTGAATATTGATTGCTTTCTACAACAGCTATACTAGTTTACACTCCCTTCTGAAATAATAAAGATTTTCTCTATTATTCCATGCAAATATGTCATTTTCAAAACCAAAATGATACTGTCCTTTACCTGTTTCACAGTTTGAACTTCTCATTTGTCTAGTTTGATATTGATCCATTGGCTGGATCTTACAGGCAAGATTGTCTAACCAGTAACCACTCAATTACACCAGCATCTGAGCCATATTTCTACATCCTTCATTCAGTTAATATATTTGTTTATCTAGAGCACAGACTTTAGCAAACTATTAAGAACTGTTCCAGGCATTGGGGGACCCAAAGACAAATGAGGCTTAATCCCTTACACTCAAGGACCTTGGAGTCTGGAAGATACAGTAAGAAAACTTTTCCAAGACCTTGTAGAAGTCAAGATTTACTGTCATTTTCACTTGTTCTTTTACAAATTAATTAATCCTATCAAAAGAAAGAAAGTTAGGTTAATCTGAAAATATGTGTCCCAAACTCTCGCTTTTAATGTGTTTACTTGGTCAGAGCACATAAATGATACTTTGAATAATCCTTTCCTGAATCTTTATGACATGCTGGAGAGCCTCAAAGAGGAGGTCAAAGGAAACCTGGAAAATGCTTTCCTGAACCTGATCCAGTGCATTCAGAACAAGCCCTTAAATTTTGCTGACCAACTGTATGACTCCGAGAAGGACAAAGGGACTCGTGATAAAGCCCTGATTAAATCTTTTTTTTTTTTTTTTTTAAAGATTTTATTTATTTGACAGAGATAGAGACAGCCAGCGAGAGAGGGAACACAAGCAGGGGGAGCGGGAGAGGAAGAAGCAGGCTCATAGCGGAGGAGCCTGATGTGGGGCTCGATCCCATAACGCCGGGATCACGCCCTGAGCAGAAGGCAGGCGCTTAACCGCTGTGCCACCCAGGCGCCCCAAAGTCCTGATTAAATCTTTAAAAAAATTTTTTTAAAGTAATCTCTGCACCCAGCGTGGGACTCAAACTCATGACCCCGAGATCAGGAGTCACAGGCTCTACTGACTGAGCCAGCCAGGTGCCCTGATGAAGTCCTGAATAGAGTCATGGTATCTCTCACAGTGAAGTGGACATGTTGAAAATTAGGTCTGAGGTCAAGAGAAAGGATGGCAGGTTCTTGTATGACTGCATCCAGCAAGACACCAAAGGCAACTCCCTGCAAGCGCTGCTGTACCTGTGTGGTGGGGTTGACTGAGGCCCATGATGGCATGAGTATCCAAGAGTGGTGGTCCTTTGTTTCTAGCTAATAGTTCCAGAAAATAGCTTGTGACCAGTAGTCCCCTTGTGCCCATCCCTGCGAGGATGATGTTAGCATTGCCCCCCTCCTCATCTTTATTTCAGTTGCCTAAGCATGGCCTGCCTCTCATGTCTAGTCTCTTCTATCGGCCAAAGAAATGAACATTCCAAGGAGTCGGAAACAAAATCTGTAATGTGAAACACTTTGCCTCTTGTGTACTGTGTCATAAACAGATGAATAAACTGAATTTTTACTTTATAAAAAAATTAATAAAATCGGGAAACTGTGGTGGTCAGGAATGTCTTGCTGTATGTACTAGCTTAGAACCACAGTGGACCAGTACCTGTTGTGGTCTGCACCAGCCCTACCTACGGCCTTTCTGTTTCTTTATACCCTGAAGGGTCCATGAAATAATTTTCAGGTCTCAGGGAATTCCTGCATAAAAATTAGAACATCTGCAGCAGTGATACTAGTGTGAAGAGAAAGTTTAGATATAGTAATTGTTTTTTGATCACCTATTCAATTCATTGGTGAAGGAGAGATCTTCTGTCTTAAATAGTATGAGATGTCTACTACCTGACATTGACCAGATGATAGTAACAGTTTATTAGTCCTATATTCACGACTGGGGAGTGGAGGATACTGCATGTCTCATGGGGGTTGCATTTGGGCATAAGGCGAACCAGTCACAGAGGCCATGGCAGGCAGACTTTGTAATAACAAAAGGATGAACTACCGTCACGGGAGGATGTGATTAGTTTGAATAATTCTCAGGGCTGACAGCTTGAGGACTGAGTGGAGTGCAGCTGGTTCAGCTGATGGTGGAACTAGCTGGGTGAAGTCTTTCGTGGTAGATGGGAATACATTTGGTAAGACATTAGGCCTTTGGGACCCTGTGAGTCTCAAAGCTGGTGGGGCAGCATTTGAAATTTTAGGTTTATGTAATTTTTTTTTTTTTAAAGATTTTATTTATTCATTTGGAGGGGGGAGAGAGAGAGAAAGAGAGAGAGAGAGCACAAGCAGAGGGAGAGGGAGAAGCAGACTCCCTGCTGAGCTGGGAGCCCGATGCAGGGCTTGATCCCAAGACCTGGAGATCATGACCTGAGCCGAAGGTAGACACTTAACTATCTGAGCCATCCATGTGCCCTTCTAGTAATGATTGTTAATGCTCTTTTGAAATAGAATATTTCCCTGTGCATTTGTTTATTTTGGCCAGTTAATTTATCTACTCTTTCATGTGGATCTCTATCCCCATAAAGGGTATAAGCTCTAATGTGAGTTAGTAACGCAGGTAGGAAAAACAAGTTTTCCATTTCTTGAATTTCCCACTTTATTTTTTTACTTCATATAAGTAAGCCTAAGAGTCTTACCACAGATTTTTACTACACAAGATATTAATAAATTATGGCTTGTGGTATATGATGTATACAAGAGTAGTTTTATTTTTCTTTAAAGCACACACACAAAAAACTTTAATGAACCTTACATGAAAAGCAAATAGGTAGTTAAACTTACCTTACCATTCTGGAAACTAATGTTTTTCCTTTTCATGATTTTTAAAACCTCATATAGTGAAGATAATAAATTTCTATTAAATTACTGACTTCAGCTAAAATGGGAGTCATTTTTTTAAAAGATAGGCTTGGGGCGCCTGGGTGGCTCAGTCGGTTAAGCATCTACCTTCAGCTCAGGTCTTGATCCCAGGGTCCTGGGATCGAGCCCTATGTCGGGCTTATTGCTCCCCGGGAGTCTGCTTCTCCCTCCCTCTCTGTGTCTCCCCACTGCTCATGCTCTTTCTCTCTCTCAAATAAATAAATTAAAAAAATAAATTAAAAAAAATAAATAAAAAAAATTAAAAAAAATAATTTAAATAATGTAAGCTAATTTTTAATAATTTTTCTATTGTGGTAAAATGTATCTAACATAAAATTTGCCATTTTAACCATTTTTAAGCTTTTGATTCAGTGGCATTGATTTTAATTACATTCACAGAGTTGTGCAGTGAACCTCACTATTTCCAAAATTTTTTGGTCACAGCAAACAGACACTTCGTAATTATTAATAGACTATGACTCCCTATTTCCTTTTGCCTCCAGTCCTTGGTAAACTTCTGATCTACTTTATATCTCTATGAATTTGCCTATTCTAGATATTTCATATAGGTGGAAGCATATAATATTTGTTGTTTTGTATCTGACTTATTTCACTGAACATAATGTTTTCAAGGTTTGTGTTATAGTGTATGTCAGAACTTCATTCCTTTTTATGGCCAAATAGTATTCCATTGTATGTATATACCGCATTTTGTCTGTTCATCTATCTGTTAGTGGACACTTGAATTGTTTCTGCCTTTGGCTGTTGTGAATAATGCTTCTACGAACGTTAATGTACAATTACCCGTTCAAGTCCCTGTTTTCAATTCTTTTGGGTGTATACCTAGGAGTAGAATTGCTGGGTATTCTATATTTAGATTTTTGAGGAACTACCAAACTGTTTTCTGCAGTGGTTGCAGCATTTTTACGTTCCTGCCAGCAACAAATGAGCGTTTCATTTTTTCTACATTTTCAACACTTATTTACCATTTTTAAAATTATAGACATCTTAGTTGGTATGAAGTAATACTGTGATTTTGATTTGCATTTCTGTAATGACTGATGATGGTGGGCATCTTTTCATGTGCTTATAGGGCGTTTGAAAATTTTCTTTAGAGAAGTGTCTATTCAAGTCCTTTGCTCATTTTTTAAAAACATATTTTTAAGTACTCTCCATACCCAACATGGGGCTTGAACTCAGAACCCCGAGTCGCATGCTCCACCGACTGAGCCAGCCAGGTGCCCCTCAAGTCCTTTGTTCATTTTTAAATTGAGTTATCTTTTTGTTGAATTGCAGTTCTTAATATATTTGGCTATTAAACTCTTATCAGATATATGATTTGCAAATATTTTCTTCCATTCTGTGTTTGTTTTTAACTTTCTTGATAATGTCCTTTGATGCATAAAAGTTTTTAATTTTGAAGTCCACTTTGTCTTTTTTTCTTTTGTTGCTCTTGCTTTTGTCACTGAGGATCTCTTGCCAAATCCAAGGTCATGCAGATTTACTTCCATGTTTTCTGCTAAGTTTTAACACTGATATTTGGGTCATTGATCCATTTTCAGTTAATTTTTATAATATGGTTTGAGCCCAACTTCATTCTGTTGCATGTAGAAGTCCAGTTGTCCCAGCAATAGAAGGGACTACAGGCATAGCTCATTTTATCGTGCTTCACTTTATTACGTTTTGCAGATACTGTGTTTTTTTACAAACTGAAGGTTTGTGGCAATGCTGCATCTAGCAAGACTATTGGCACCATTTTTCCAACAGCATTTGCTCACTTTGTATGTCACGTTTTGGTAATTCTCGTGTTATTTCAGACTTTTTCATTATTTGCTGTGGTGATCTGTGATCGGTGATTATGACTTGATGAAAGCATTGCACTTTTTAGCAATAAAGTACTTTTTTTTTTTTTAAAGATTTTATTTATTTATTTGACAGAGATAGAGACAGCCAGCGAGAGAGGGAACACAAGCAGGGGGAGTGGGAGAGGAAGAAGCAGGCTCACAGCGGAGGAGCCTGATATGGGGCTCGATCCCACAACGCTGGGATCACGCCCTGAGCTGAAGGCAGATGCTTAACCGCTGTGCCACCCAGGCGCCCCAGCAATAAAGTACTTTTTAATTAAGGTATGCACATTATTTTTTTAGACATTGTGCTAGTATTACACGCTTAATGGACTATCAGTATAGTGTAGACATAACTTTTATATGCATTGGAAACTAAAAAAATCACTTCACTTGCCTTGTTGTGATAATTGCTTCATTACAGTGGTCTGTAATTGAGCTTGCAATATCTCTGAGGTATGCTCGTATTCTCTCTTCATTGAGTAGTCTTGGTACCCTTGCCAAAAATAAGTTGGCCATAGATGTGTGCATTTATTTCTAGACTTTAATGTACATTCTTTTGGTCTGCTTTTCTATCTTTTTGCCACTACCACTTTGATTCTAATTAACGTTATTTACAATGTGAACATTAACAGTGTCAAATAGCAAAGCTACTAAAAATGATAGGTCAAAATAATATTAATAAAAGTAGAGTCCAAGATGTAATTTATAGCAGAATTTGGGAAAAAACACAAACTTTTTTTTAAACTAATTTGAGGCTCAAATTTAGGTCCAGAAGTTACAAACAATTATGTGTTGATTTTTTATGAAAAGGCTTTATACAATAAAATTGTTATTTTTTAAAACTAAAAGAATGAAGTTTATTTCTCATATGAAACTTGTTTTTTCTTTTGAATGTTTTCTTTTCTGTGTTGAACTTGAAATAACCATTGACAGATTTCATTTTCAACTGACATAAGATGATTTCCTCCTTGCTCTTGATGCTTCTTAAAAAACAAAATTATTTCTTACTTGAGAAGTTGAAAACCTGCAGCCATATGTTCATTACTTTCCTATGATTTCCAGGACAATACTCTTTCATAGAAATCCAGCACTTTTTAAGGGACAGATGAGTAAATCTCATCTTGAGTGTATAATCAGATCACAGCACATAAAATTCTTCTCCCTCAAAGTCAAGTTCTCAGCCTTAGCAGGTTCAAAGAAAAGGGTCCCTCATTCAGTCTTACACTTGTTTGAAAATAAGAAAATCCTGTTTAATTTTGCTTTTTAATTTTGTTCCTCTAGGTCAGTTAGACTTGAGATTTGCAGATACCCCTTTTCATTTTCAAACTCAAGCAGCAAAAGGAGCAGTTTTATAAAGGTTTTCTTTTGTCACATGATTTTTTCCCCAAGAATCTGGTCACATGAAGTCAAAATATTTTGTCTAAGGTCTTGCAGAGAGTTGTTCACTTGTATCATGTGATAACAAGTGTTTGCTAAGTTGGCTAGTTTCCGTAGCCATAATTTGTCCTCGAAGCACTTAGCCTATTGTGTTTGTGAAAATACTCTGCACTTCACCTTTCAGCTCAGACAGCCTGTTGAGAACTCTTCATCCACTAAGCCACTGGACTTTTGCATATAGTGGGAGATTATATGCTCTTTGTTCAGGTTGTAACATAGTTCTTTAAACATTTTTGAGTGAACAGGTTTTTGTTTAATAAACTTAATCATTTTTTACAGTTTAAGATAGAACTTTTTTCTTTTCATCTCCCAGAGCTTTTGACAATAGCACCTCTTCGTGAAGAAAACAGTGTTGTGAAGTCAGCTTTTTATTTTTTTTTATTTAAACAGGAGTGGCAAATCTTCACATGGAGCCAGCTGTTAATGGGACATTGTCAGTACAGACATCAACACTGTTCTTCAAGACACACTTTTGTTTCTAGATAGGAGGACAAAATACTAAATATCCTGTCCTTTGTTGGTTTTGGGCCGTACTCTAGCAAAAAAAGTTTTCTTAATTTCACCATTTTCAAATCTTAGAATATTCATAAATACATAGTATGTATGGAATATAATCTTAATATAGTTAGTGACCTCTGTTGACTCATCAGTCTAGATAGAGAAATTTATTTTTCTTATGTGGGTATTTAAACATAAATATTTAAACAAATATTTATTAAATAAATATTTAAACAAATATTTATTAAATAAATATTTAAACATTTAAACATGACATGTTAATATGTTACTGTTAGTTACTGTTAGTGTACTGTAGAACTTTAAAAATTTCTCTTAAGACATCTTGTACAAGCATTTTATTTTATTTTTTAAAAGATTTTATTTATTTATTTGACAGAGTGTGAGAGAGAGAAAGAGGGAGGGATCACAAGTAGGCAGAGCTGTAGGGAGAGGGAGAAGCAGGCTCCCCGCTGAGCAAGGAGCCCGATGTGGGGCTTGATCCCAGGACCTTGAGATCATGACCTGAGCCAAAGGCAGACGCTTAACTGACTGAGCCGCCCAGGCGCCCCTTGTACAAGCGTTTTGCTAAGCATAATTGTACTTCTGGCCTCATTAGGGTCTCAATAATTGGGTGGCTCCCTTTTCTGGTCAGTAAGTTCAGCTACTATATAACTTTACCTCAGCCTTTTCATTGTATGTAATTTTATCTTTTTAAACAAAAAGTTTATCATGTTTGTTTTGAGATTCCAGTAGTATCTTTAACTTGTCAGATGATTATAATTTATAGTTAAATGCTTTCTGAATATTGCTGGGGCCATGCTGCACTTGAAAAATGGTTTTCCACAGCCCAGATAAAATGGAATATGACAGAATTACCAGCCCATGTATCAGCCCATTGATAAGTAGTTTGTTTTTTTTTTTAAAGAGTTTATTTATTTGAGAGAGCAGGGACGGGGGGCAGGGAGAGGGGCAGAGGGAGAGGGTGAAGCAGACTCCCGCTGAGCAGGGAGCCCCTTGCAGGGCTCAGTCCCGGGACCCTGGGATCATGACCTGAGCCGAAGGCAGAGGCTTTACTGACTGAGCCACCCAGGGACCCCTGATAAGTAGTTTTCATTGTAAAGATGGGGTTTTGTGTTTCTGTCTCCTCTTGTGCTAGTTTAGTGAAATGATTGACAATATATAATTCTTTGCTACTAATGTTACCAGATTAGGGGAGGTAACTTGAAAGGGAGAAGCTGGGGTGAATCAGACTACCATCCTTCCCGTGTGCCATGCAGCCTCCAACTGTGAAGGCAAACTGTGTCCAAGTGAACATGGTCCTACTGTGGACTGTCACATATGGCTGGGTGGTTTTTTTTTTTTAAAGCTTTATTTATTTGAGAGAGAGAGAGAGAGAGAGATGGAGCGAGCAGGAGTGGGAGGAGGGGCAGAGAGAGAGGGAGAAGCAGACTGTCTGCTGAGCAGGGAGCCTGACGTGGTGGGGCTCGATCCCAGGACCCTGGGATCATGACCTGAGCCGAAGGCAGACACTTAACCACCTGAGCCACCCATACACCCCATATATGACTGATTGGTTACTGTGAATATCGCCATTGCTTGGTGCACAAATGTAAAAAAGAAAAAAAAAATTTTTCACCTCAGTGGTGAGCTCTAAGAATTCTAGCAACAGCTTATGAGAAACCCTGGACTAGACTCTGGGACCTCTGCATGCATTGCTGTCCAAGAACCGAATGTGCGTGTGTTTGTGTTTGCCCGTGGAATCAGGCATCCTTTTAGTTTTTTAAGTCTCTACGAAATGATGAGATTGAAATTGGTGGATTTAAGTCACAGCTGGAACTCTAGCTTCAGGGGAGTCTGGGAAATTTTTTTTTTTTTTTAAAGCTTTCAAGTTCTTGTAGTACAGGAAGGTAAACTAGATGGAAATTGGGCTAGATACCATATGCCAGTATACCATATCTGCCATATTGTTAGATTTTTTAAAATGAAGACTTTTTTTCACATTTGTGTAGTAAAATTTTCTCAAAGCAAGTCTTTAAAACCTTGATTTGCTCATTAAAAATTTTTTTTAGCACCTGCCATGTGCTGGCTCTGTTCTAGATACTTGGGAGGCATTTAGTAAGCAAAGTAGATTTCTACCCTCATGGAGTTTTAATTCTAGCAGGGAGATATAGATAATAAGCAATGCACAGAGTTAAATAAATTATCTAGTTTGCAAGGTGTTTAAAATGAGTGAAATACTGACCAGTGAGATACTAGATATTAAATCATGGGATTTCTTATTTGGATATATCAAGAACCTTGGGTTGCTACCACTCTTTTCTCAAAACCTTGAGGAAATGAAGGAACCCATTGTGGTTACTTTTGTCATTATCAGTGGTGATAAGCTGGTAAGGGTCTGGGGTGAATTTGATTACGTGATTGATACATGTGGTGTAATGGGACATCCATCGAGCATGAAAAAGTTTATAGAACTAAACTGGTTGTTCCCTTAAAAGTTATTTTGACACAGTTTCGTTCATATGTAATCAGTTACTGAATAGTACAGTTTTCAAAGTGTTCAGTTATCTTTGAATCATCCTGTATTAGAAGGTGGTAAGCGCTCTGGAAAAAGACAGTAGATTCAAGCAAGGGGCAATGGGTATGCTGGATTCTGGAGGTAGTTTACAGAATTAAATAGGGTGGTTGGAGTAGGCTTTATTGAAAAGGCGACACTCAAGCAAAGGAAGTTTGGAAGTTGATCCATCATTAGGGTATCTGGCAGAACATTTCAGGTGGAGGAAACAGCTTGGGCAAGGTAAGAATTGGAGGAAAGCAGGGAGGCACAGCCAGTGTGTCTAGAGCAGCGTGAGTGAGGCGAGTTGTAGGTAGGAGATACGGTCAGGGAAGGAAGGGCTGAGGGTGTTCCCCTAGGGCCCACAATGCCACTGAAATGGACAGCATCTCAGGACTTTGAGCAGGGCAGTGGCAAGATTTACCTAAGGTTTTTTGGTTTTTTCCCCCCCTCTTTCTTTTCCCCAAGGTTTAAAAGGATCAGTCAGGATGTTCTGTTGAGAATAGACTGTAGAGGGCCAAAGGTAGAAGGGACATTAATTAGGATGGTTGACTTGCCCATGGTAGTAGCTATGGTGAAGTGATCAGATTCTGGATGTATTTTGAAAGTAGAATTATCAGGATTTGCTGATGGATTGGATGTGCGATGTAAGACAGGAGTCAAGGAGGAAGTTAAGGTTTTAGACTAAGAATTGGAGAGAGAATTGTCTTTAACTACAGTTGAAAAAGCTGAGGTGAGAGCACACGCAGTAGGGAAGAGCAGGTCAGGGGATCAGTATTGGATATGTTGAGTTTGTGGTATTATTAGAGATCCACATGGAGATGTTGAATTGTCATGAGACTGGATGAGGTCACCAAGGAATGGACTGGAGTTAGAAAAGGACAAGAAAGAACTGAGCTTGGGGCATCCAATGAAGGAAACATAGAGAGTATGGCCAAATGAGGAAAGTATTTCCAAGAAAAGGGAGTGACCAGTTCAAGCAAATGCTGCTGATCAGACAAGATGGGGATTGAGAATGAACAGTTGAATTCAGGGAAATGGAGGTCACGTGGACTGACAAGTGAGGTGGGGAGAACCTGACTGGAGTGTGCTTAGGAGAGGAGGGGGAGAGAGGACTTGCTGACAGTGTGTGTAAACACCTCTTTGCTTTTGGGAGGGAGGAAAATGGGACAGTAGCTGGATTGAGGAAGTGGGAGCATAGAGAGTGTATTTTTTTCCTTCAAGACACGGAAATAGCAACGTGACTTTATGGTGATGAAAATGACCCAATAAAGGGGAATGAGTAGATTATACCTAAACTTCACGGTCAATTTTTATAGTTACGCCCTTGTATACAGTCTCAATTTCTTTGCCTATTTCTTGCTTTGTCACAGTTGGTTGGCAAAGCTACAGACTTGGTGAAATGCAGCACTTCTGCTTCTAGGTGCCCGTTATTTCAATTAATGAAACTGTAACAAATACAGACTTTCAAAATAGAAAGTTTTTGTGTTCTCTGGGGGCACTCTGGCCTTAGGCTATAAAAAGTGACCATAAGGGACAATACTGGCTTAGCTCTAGGATGATGGGGTTGAGAGCTGGCCTTCTTCCTGGGGTACTCTTCAGTCACAGAAAGCAGAATTCTTTGAGGTTATCAGTTTCTTTAGTGAAGATTATTTGTTAGGAATTCTAGGACTGGCTGTGGAAAATTTCCCACAATGGTGAGGTATGGGATACTGAGGAGGTCGGAAGTTACTTGGAATTACAATTTTCGTTAGCTGTTGAGCAATCTCTTCCTCTCTTGTGCTTGGCACCTCCAAGTCCTTGGGTTCCAAGTTTCTTGAGTTCTTCTGGACAGGGTACCTACCCCCGCCCCCCCCTTTAGTTTTCCTTTTGTCACTGTGGGCTTAAACGTAACTTAATTTCTCTTTATTGCTTTGCTGTTTATTTTACTCAAGTCCTGGGAGGGAGAGGACAGGAATGCCTGTTGTTCGACTGTTATTTTATTGTGAATTGGAAGTTTGAATCATTTCTTAACTGTTGAAATAGAATTGGTTGTGATGTAAGTGCCCAGCATTAACCTTTCCAACTCTATCAGCTCTAATAAGATTCACAGTAAACTTTTCATGAGGTGTGCTATTAATGCACTTTTAGAGAAGGTGCTACCACTCAACAAGTAAAAGTAACTTAATTAACCTTACGTTTATGGCGGCAGTAGTGCTTTTGAAATCATAGGATTTTTTTTCCCTCCTTTGGTTTTTTGATTCTTAGTTAATTTGGGAAATGGGAAAAAATTACTTTGACTTTGTAGTCTTTTTTAAAAGTCAATTAAAAGGAGGAATAGTCAGGGGCACCCGGGTGGCTTAGTCGTTAAGCGTCTGCCTTCGGCTCAGGGCGTGATCCTGGCGATCTGGGATCGAGCCCCACATCAGGCTCCTCCGCTGAGAGCCTGCTTCTTCCTCTCCCACTCCCCCTGCTTGTGCTCCCTCTCTCGCTGGCTGTCTCTATCTCTGTCGAATAAATAAATAAAATCTTAAAAAAAAAAAAAGAAAGAAAGAATAGTCAGCCAGTTTTAAATTTCTTGCCAACCTGAAAAGCAGTCCATGTAATTTTTGTACATAATTCTAAATATATGTATTTTTTTTTTTTTTTTTTTTTAAAGATTTTATTTATTTATTCAACAGAGATAGAGACAGCCAGCGAGAGAGGGAACACAAGCAGGGGGAGTGGGAGAGGAAGAAACAGGCTCCCAGCGGAGGAGCCTGATGTGGGGCTCGATCCCATAACGCCAGGATCACGCCCTGAGCCGAAGGCAGACGCTTTAACCAATGTGCCACCCAGGCGCCCCTATGTTTTCTTTTTTATGATTGAGTTAATGAGGAAACTGAAAAAAAATATGTTTTATTGAAGTGAAAATTCTTTGTTAATTGAAGAAAAACATCCAGAATACCTATAGCTTCTAAATCTACTACATTCTTTTGCATGTTTATTTAGTATTGCTATTTAAAGGAAAACATTGCATAAATATATGAGAAACTTGTTGAATTGTCAGTCATTTTTTTACTGTCTAGTGATGCCACAAAATTCTGCTTCAGTAAGCATTGATACATAAAATTAAAAGATGTCCAGGGTTTTTTTTGCTTGTTTGTTTGTTTGTATTTTTTGGGGGCAGTGATAGTTGCAAAATAAATCTGAAAAGTTGTAAAGATTCTGTGAATCAAGATTTAAAGTTTTAAAGTGTTTAAATGTGTACTTTCTTTTTTTTTTTTTTTTTTAAAGATTTTATTTATTTATTTGACAGAGATAGAGACAGCCAGCGAGAGAGGGAACACAAGCAGGGGGAGTGGGAGAGGAAGAAGCAGGCTCCCAGCAGAGGAGCCTGATGTGGGGCTCGATCCCATAACGCCGGGATCACACCCTGAGCCGAAGGCAGACGCTTAACCGCTTTGCCACCCAGGCGCCCCTAAATGTGTACTTTCTAATGATAAAACTTGTATTGATTGAGGGAAAATATATATTACGTATATTAAGTGAGATGATGGTATAGTTGGTTTTTACCGTCTAAATAATTTGTTATTAAAAAGTGTTCTCACATAGAAATAATCTTACATATTTACCAGGATTTGACCACTGTGTGAATAGTGGACACTAAGTACACTGCTATAGTTTGTCTGAGTATATAAGAATAGGAAAGGATAATTTGAACTGTCTTAAAAGAAATCTTAACACTAGATCATATAGGCTGTTGTGTTAGGTTTTTTCATTTTGATAACATTTTACTGGCTAGTTTTAGGTCATGTAATAGTCACACATTTTTGCATAGTGATATAACTTGCCAGAAGCATATAAAACTCAAATATTCTCCTTTGGTTTTTGGTGTTCTTTTGTGTTGCCCATAATAACTTTCAGTGGCATGGTTTTTATGACATCTAATATATATAAACAATTATGTGTTTAATATCATTAACATTTTTTTCTTCCAGATTATCTGCAATGTTGAAATGAAGTAACTCAAGATGAGCAAGTTAAAAGTAATATCAGAGAAAAGGTACTGTAATTCTAAATACCAATATGTATCAGTTATGGAAATAGTATATGAAGTGGTTATTTGAAACTCCTTATTTGAGAATATTATTTGTGTTTAAATAATTGTATGTTGTATTTATATTTTTAAATTAATATTTATTAATGTTTAACCTTTCAGTTAAAGCAGGAGTCAGCAAACTATGATCCATGGGCCAGATCTGGTCTACCTCTTGTTTTTGTATGGCCCATGAGCTAAGAATAGTTTTTAACATTTCTAAATAGTTGGGGAACAAAAATAAAAAGAAGAATATTTATGACATATGAAGTTTATATGAAATTGAAATTTCTGTGTATATAAATTAAGTTTTATTGGAACACAGCTGTGCTTTATATATATTGTCTGGACGCTTGCTCTATAGTGGCAAACTTGAGTAATTATGACAGAGACTGTATGGCACATAGTACCTAAAATATATTCTGTCTGGCTCTTTCCAGAAAGATTTTAACTAACCCCTGAGTTAAAGCATCATCTCTATTAAAGCTCTTATATACCAAGAAATTGTCCTTAGCAAGGTTTTACTGTGTACTCCTTCAGCTAAAAGTCAGACAAACTGATTGATTCTATTTTGGATTTTTTTTAGCTAGATTGCTTAACTCTGTTAAATCTCAGTTTTCTCATCCATATAATGAGTGTAATAATGCTGTCATTATGAAATGGTAAAGATTAAATAGTGAGTGTCTAGCAGGCTCAGTAAATGACAGCTTATTAATACTGATGATAATCAGTTTTTGCTTTGTAGCAGTGTTGTATGTTATATTTACATTTTTACAACTTTGCGTTTACAGGTATGATTTGACTCTATTTTATAGTGAAAAGTGTATATACAGTTTAGATAAAGATTTGTTCCTTAAATTATTAGATTTTCCAGTTATAACAAATTTCATTGTTAAGTATTTTTGTAATTTCTATAGGAAAGGAATTAGGTAGTGATAGTGTTTTATTTATTTATTTATTTATTTATTTATTTATTTATTTATTTTTAAAAATTTTCTTTATTTATTTGATAGTGAGAGAGACAGCCAGCGAGAGAGGGAACACAAGCAGGGGGAGTGGGAGAGGAAGAAGCAGGCTCCCAGTGGAGGAGTCTCATGCAGGGCTCGATCCCAGAAAGCCGGGATCACACCCTGAGCTGAAGGCAGACGCTTAACAACTAAGCCACCCAGGCGCCCCTATTTATTTTTTAATTAGAAAAGATTTTTTTTATTTTGAGAGAGAGCAAGGGAGGGGTTAGGGGGAGGGACCCCTGAAGAGGGAGAAGCACACTCCCTGCTGAGCAGGGAGCCCAACCTGGGGCTCTATCCCAGGACCCTGGGATCACCTGAGCCGAAGGCAGACCCTTAACCGACTGAGCCACCCAGGTGCCCCAAGTTTTTAAATTTTTATTTTTTAAAGACTTCATTTATTTGAGAGAGAAAGAGAGAGAGAGCATGCGTGCACAGGAGCGCTAGCAAGTGGGGGGAGGGGCAGAGGGAAAGAATCCTGAAGTCCACTGCCCGCTGAGGGCAGAGCCCTATGCACCTCCTGGCTCCATCTCACCATGCATGAGATCATGACCTGAGCTCAGTAGATTAAGCCTCAGACTCTTGGTTTTGGCAGAGGTCATGATCTCAAGGTTGGGGGGAACCTGCTTCAAGATTCTTTCCCTTTGCCCCTCCCTCCACGCACACGTGCACCTGCTCGCTTGCGTGTAGGCTCTCTCTTTCTCAAAAATAAATAAATAAATCTTAAAAAACAAAGACAAAAACAAAAAGAAGGAGCATCAGCCTTACTTTTTGGATTAGGTCAAACAAGTAATGCTATTTCTGTTGATTAGCAAACTATGTAAAATTACTAGATTGTTGTTCCATATGAATATGAAATTAGTTTGATAACTTCTGGCTCCTAGGGTTAGTTTTCATTTTTTTTCTCCTGAGATAGATTTTATTGGATATTTATTGTTATGTTTGTCACTGTTTTAGGCTAACTAAATTGGGAACACTGCGAGTGATCTTCATCTTACAGAAATGACAATTTCTACCAATACATGTCATTTTGCTCTGTGAAAAAAGCTGGATGCAGAAAGATGAATCGAGATAGATAGAAAAGGGTCAAAATCTTTCTTTTCCCTTCCTATAATCTTGCATCTTTCTAGCTCCCTTGCTGCAGTGTCTGCCCTGTACCCCTGCCTTACCTGGAGTGCTAATCTATTGACTTTTATTTTCACTCATTCACCTCCTCCTTTCTTACCCAGTGTAGAATCCACTGTCATTACACTCTTGAAAAGACCTGAAGTATTTTTACCTGACTTTGTATTTTTCCCTCACACACATCTGACAAAGCCCTTTCTCTGAATAAACCTTTGCGGAGCAGCTAAATGATGCTGGAGGATGAACTAACGTGGCAGATACCACTAAAAATTATTGATCGTTGGCCTGAACTGAGCCCAACAATCTTGCAACTGTGGTTTTCTGGAAAAGTTCATTTTCTCAGTTTTTGTAATGATTATTTTATACTTTCTCTTTACCCTTTAAACCTTTGAAATCCTCAGATGTCTTAAAAACACAGACCCTCAACAAATGGCCTCCCCTCATGATATCACAGAGATAATACAATCTATTATCCTCACGTTTCTTACACCAGAAGTTTACATATTCCCCTTTATTTGATCCCATCCTCTGCTTACCCTCCTGTTATTTACTCCAGCAGAGAATGTGTCTGCTTTCTTGTCAGATACTAATACTGACACCTGTGTTATTGATTTCATCTCCCTCCTTCCTTTTCAAGGTCTTTTAATCATTTATTCTTCTGTCTTGAATCTTTAACTCTTTCATTCCTTACTATTTATTTATTTATTTTAAAAGATTTTATTTATTTATTTGAGAGAGAGAGAGACAGCCAGCGAGAGAGGAAGGAGTGGGAGAGGAAGAAGCAGGCTCATAGCGGAGGAGCCTGATGTGGGGCTTGATCCCATAACACTGGGATCATGCCCAGAGCTGAAGGCAGACGCTTAACGACTGCGCCACCCAGGAGCCCCTCATTCCTTACTATTTAAACAAGATCTGGGCTTCCCAGTATTTGGACTCTGCTCTCCTGTCACTACCTGATGTATCTGATTCCCTTAAAAGCCAAAAAATTTGAAATAGTCTGTAAATTCAATCTACATTTCATTTCACACACTTCAACCATTCCTGTGTAGTTTCTGCCTTAATCGGTACACTAAGAGTACTTAACTTACTTAGGCCCCCTATAATTTTTAAACAAATTTATTGAGATACAATCATCATGCAACAAACTGTACATAGAGAGTACGGTTTGGTAAGTTTGGCCTATATGTACCTGCAAAATCATCCTCTCAGTCAATTGGCTTTGTATCTTTTTCAAAAATCAATTGCCCATGTATGTATGGGTCTATTTTTGGACTCTGTTTTGTTCTACTGATTTAGATGTTAGTCTTAGTGATGATACCTCTCTGCCTTGGTGGCAATTAGTGTTGGTCTACCAATTTTGTTCTTTTATTTCCAAAGTTGGGCCTATTTCGTATTTTCATGTGAATTTAGCATCAATTTTATAATTTCTACGCAATAGCCTGCTGGGATTTTTACTGGATTGCCTTGATTCTATAGATCAGTTTGGGGAGAATTGATATCTTAACAACATTGAGTCTTCTTACTCTTGAGCACAGCGTATTCCTTTTTTATGATCTTTAAAAATTTTTTTTAGCAGTGTTTTGTAGTTTTCAGTGTACTGGTCTTTCAGGTTGTTTGTTAGATTTATTTCTGTTTCCCATGAAAATAACAGCTCTTTGTGGCTCCTCAGTAATTTTTGAGTGTAAAGGTATCATGAGACCAAAAGCCCCCCCTCCAGAAACCCCCTAGAAAAACCCCAAAACAAAACTGAGAACCTCTGACCTAGCCTACACTAACTTTTATATTAAGCTAAAAATGAGAAGGTGGCCATATGCTTGAGTGAAGCTTGTTACTCTGAAAGATAGAACAGATACCAGGCCAAAGCAGTTAGCCACAAACATGTACCTAAAATCCCAGTGTGGAACATGACCAGAGAAGTTACAAAAATAATGAATATAAAATAATTAGCATTTAATTAACTTTGGTGAAGGAATTTAAAGGATAACTTGACTAATTATTGCTGATGCTAGTATAAATTTAGGCAGTTTAAAATTGTAACAAGTTTTTACTGGTTGTCTATAAGTCACTTGGTAGTGTTGAACTAGAATTTATTGTTAAAGAAGCCTTTTATACATTTAATTATAAGAGGGAGTCAGAGAAGTAGTTACTCTTCGCTTCCAGTTAGAAGAATATTGTTTTCCAAACTTACATATTTAAATATTTAATTCTTTCTACAAAAGAATGATAATGAAATTTCTATTGTCCTTTGATTTATGATGGAAGGAAATAAAGTTGTGTGTTCAGTATTTGGAGAGAAGCAGTAAAAATGTAAACAAAGCAAAAGTAATAAAAGCAAATTAAAAAAGACCTGTAAATGAGGAACAGACATTTCTGAAAGATAATGTGCATTTTGGAAATAAAGCCATACTGTTTGAAATTAAATCTTAGTTTCTGTGAGTCACGTTTCAGTCTAAAACCTTAGTATATTTCTGTGGATTTTTTTGCTGTGAGATGTTTTTACGTTTTTTATGAGGACAGCTCTATTACTTGCATTTTAAGGTAAAAAAGATGATAACATTTATTTATCCTATGAACATAGGTTCTGTAGCACTTGCACTTGGGAAACTATTTGTTGCAAAGACAGTATCTGTACATCATTGGGACTTTTGTGATATCCAAGAACATTTACGCTTTTAGAAAAATAGCTCTAAGACTGAGAGTAAACTGAAACATCAAAGCAGTAGGAGACCATTACAATGAAACAAATATTTGAGTGATACTGTCTTTAAAGTATTCATTTGAAAGTTAACTTGATTTGATGTATTTCATATTGATCATATTTTCAATTCCATGATTTTCTCACTATATAGTATTTAACAATCATAAATTGAATCTCTGAAGTTTGGTCTTAGCCTCATTTTGATTCATCTGAAAGTAGGGTAAGTAATTCTGAGTTGTGTTATTTGCAACTTTTCTCAGTGTAGTTCATATTGTCCATTGAATAGCTGTATAGCTTACCCCCCGCTCCCCAGATTTTCCAAAGTCTAAAAATTATTCAGAAGGTAGAGCTGTTCTCTGGTGTTCACCCTATGATTCTTTCAGCATAAGGGCCAACAACCTTACATTTTTAGAGCTGAGTTGGGGTGTCTTAAAATATTTTGTTCAGTTTTCATTCTGTAGATGAGAAAAGTAGAAACGGAGAGGGAAATTGATTTGCCTGTGTTCTCAGTTTCCATTTATTTGCCTCCCTTCAAAAAATTTATCCATCTATTCATCCATCCATCATTTGAAAGAGCATGATTCTCAGAAAGGAATCACTTAGATGAAAGGTTTTTTTTCTTTTTCTTTTTTTATGTGTGGTGTAATTTAAAATTTTAAAGAGTTACTGATAAATTCTTAGTTAGGAATAGAATTGAATGTATGTTATGCTTAGTGTGTTTTATATGTTTGTGAATTTTTTGAATAGTAGATGTTTTATTAACTACTGAAAAGTACTGAGATGACCTTTAAGAAAAATACTAATTAGAGAAAATTTAAGAATTACTCTGTTATTAAATGTCAGAAGTTTGGTTTTTCTAATGCAAATTTCTCTTAAGTTTGGGTTATGGAATTGTTTTAAAGATATATTTTGCTCCTTAGTTCTCAAACTTTGGTCTCTTAATATCATTTCTCACCAAAAAGAACCAGGGCTCTTTGGAGAAAGGGCCGATTCTAGGTCAGGAGCATAAAATGTTCAAGATAAGCCTGGAGGAGTGATTCTCAGATTTTTTAGCTCAGAACCTCTTGGTGCTCTCTTAAAGTGATGAAGGCTCCAAAAAGTTTTTGTTGATGTGAGTTATTTTAGCTATTGATATTTACATTATTATACATTAAAACTGAGAAATTAAAACTATTCATTTAATTTTTTTTAAATATTTATTTTTAGAGAGATTGCATGCGCACGGAGGGACTGGGGGAGGGGCGCAGAGGGAGAGGGAGAAAGAAATTTAAGCACATGCCATCCTGAATGCAGAGCCTGATGCAGGGCTCCATCTCATGACCCTGAGATCATGACCTGAGCTGAATTCAAGAGTCTGACACTTAACTGACTTTGCCACTCAGGCCCCTATTTATTCATTTAAAAATAACAATAAACCAATTATATAGTAACATAATATTTTGTTTTAGAGATAACTATTTTCAAGAATGGAAGACTAGAATTATTGCATTACATTTTTGCAAATCTAATGTGTGGCTTAACAGAAGATGGCTAGTTTCTCTTAACTGTTTCTGAGTTCAATCTGTCATGATGTAAGTATATATTACATATAATATGTACACATATTATACATGTGTATATAGTTTGTGCATGTGTGGTGTTCTTGTGTTATAGAATACGAAGAAAATCTGGGCTCATGTAGATATGAAATTAGAAAAGGTGGAAGTACTTGAATAAAAGGCCATTTAATTAATTAATTAATTTTATTTATTTGTCAGAGGGAGAGAGAGAGAGAGCTAGAGCGAGCACAAGCTGGGGGAGCAGCAGGCAGAGGGAGAAGCAGGCTCCCCACTGAGTAAGGAGCCTGCTGTGGGACTCGACCCCAGGACCCTGGGATCATGACCTGGACCAAAGGCAGGCGCTTAACCAACTGAGCCACCCAGATGTCCCAAAAGGCCTTTTTAGATAATTGTGGATAATTGTCCTTTGATTTATGAAGTAGGAAAATAAAGCTGTGTGTTCAGTATTTGTAGAGGAACAGTAAAAATATGATTAAAGCAAGAGTAATAATTATAAATGAATAATAGACATTTATAAATGATAATAATGTTTTTTGGAAATAAAGCCATATTGCTTGAAATTCAAATCGGAATGGATATTCTTGCTAAGTAATAGTTTTTTTGAAGGTTAATTGCAGTGTGGAGTCTGAAACTGTATTCGTGAACTTTCTGTTCTCTGTTACATTAAATTCCATTGTTTTTTTTTGCACCTTGAATGATTTATTTCCATTTTTAAATTTGTAACATCTAGCATTGTTCATTCAGAAATAATTGATTCCATGACTAATGCAGAACTTTAAATAGTGGTACATTTTATTACATAGTATTAAAAAATTACGTGTATTAATATCACCATTGATTTTTATCAGAATAAAAAAAGATTCTTTTAAGTAGACTCCACACCCAGCATGGAGCCCTTTCCATCCTGAGATTAAGACCTGAGCTGAGATCAAGAGTTGAACACTTAACTGACTGAGCCACCCAGGCACCTAGGAAATTTTTTAATTAGCAGAAAGCTGTCAAGGCTATGATGGTAGATCCACATTCTTCAAAATTCTAAATTTGCTCAAAAACCAGATTTTATCATTGGCAACAAATCTGTCATTTGTTCTCTTGAAATGATAGACTCATTTTGTTTATTTCCAAAAAATGTGTGCCCAAATTCCCCAGTCTGAATAATCTTTGTCAATTGTTTAAAATTTCTTTTATTATTATTTTTTGACTTTTTTTTTGAAGTAAAGATGATGTTTGTGAAAAAAGTGGCTTGTTCAGCTCGCATTTTGAACAATCACAGGTTTTCTTACCCCAAGGTAACCATCATGTTTGGTGTGCAGCTGAAATGTTTAATGCACGCACATAATATTAAAAAGATACATAGTCATGGGTGAAACTGGAATTTTTGTTTTTAACTGAGTGCAGGGTGGTGAAGAGCACAGTGACTGCTGGTACAGTTTGATGTCACGGACTTGATTTGCGCTGTGGTGCCAGCATTTCCCCTCTGGTGCTTTTAGATCATCAGTGCAAATCTCAACACGGTGTCCAAGTTTCTGAGTATGTTTATGAAAGTAGGTTTTGACTGTAGATTTTATGATAGGGTCTCAGGTACTCTCAGAGTTTTGTAGAGAAAGCCAGAAAGCTATCAAAGACTAGGGTCGTATCAAAAGGACTCTGGAGCCAACTTAGGAAGCTCCCATTAACTGATCATCGAGTGTTTATAATTGCAGTGGATAAAATATCAAATGTGTTTAAATTTTTGAGTTCATACTGATGCATGAAACCAGAATACTTCATTGGTTACCTGGGAAGGTTTTTAGGGAATGAACTCATTCTTCTGAAAACTGGTAAATACAGGTAAGTTAAAAAACCAGCATTTATTTTGCTTTTATTTGATGAGTTGTACCTCTGGATCATCAAATAAGGAATTTTTCTCTTTATGGAGTTGTTTTAGTTAACGTGTGAAGGAGGAGTGGGATGATACTGTTTTTCAATCCTAAACGGAGTGATGGATCTAGGCATTGGTGACCAGTGACTGCTTATATTACAAAAGTAAGAGAACCAGACACTATTTGCCTTGTCGTGGAAGGTTATAGTACCACTTATAAGGAACTCACATCTCCAAGTCAAGCCTTCATCGGATTAGGGCTTTAAATTCAACTACCAGTTTACAGAAAATATGGAAGATAGACAAACATGTTAATTATGTTGTGGGTGTGTAATTGGCAAAGTCCAGAATGTGGGTAACTATAGGACAGTCAAGCTGCTTCAACAAATAAATTGTGAGGAAAAAAAAGTAATAGGAAACTTGTAGATAAAAAGAGAAATGCAATGTATAAACCTCATTTGGTGTTTCTGATTTTGTACACACTATTAAAGAAAATGTGAGAGAGAATGAGAATGAACTAATAAATTTAAGAAAATTGAATTCAGACTAGATTTTGGTATTAAAGGATTATTGTTACTGTTTTTGGTATGGTAGTTATAGTGTAGTTATATATATTTTGAAGAGTTTTTATATAATGCCAAAGTATTTACAGAGGAAATGATCTTTCTGAGATGTGTTTCAAAATTAGCCCACTGATGTATGTGCCTGTAGGTAGGTATGTGTAAAATACGATTGTCTGTGGATTGATGATTGTTGAAGCTGGGTGATGAGCACACAATGGTTCATTATACTATTTTTTTCTTTTTTTGTTCATTATGGAATTTTCCATAGTAATGTTTTTGCTCAGACTTATGATAACAGTTTTAAGGAATCATTCCTTCCTCCTGCAACACTGGAAGAAAAAGAAAATATGTACAAAGTTAAACATGTAACATAGTTTTATCTCTACAGAATTCTTTTATTTAAAAAAATTGTGAAATGTTTCTGAAAATCAAAAAGGTTCAAGAATAATATAATGAACACCTGTGCACTGATCACCCGAGGAATAAAAAAATTACACAGTGTGTACTATTGCCTAATTACATTTTTCTCCCTTATCCCGAGATAATTACTATTCTGAATTTGATGGTCATCATTTCCATGCATGTTTTTGTGTGTGTGTGTGTGTAATGTTTTCTTATATATACACACACACTAAAGAATATATTGTATTGAATTTGTATATTTTTTAAAACTGTTAGTGATACTATACTGAAAGTATTAAAGTTTTTGGGGTTTTTATACTTGAAGATTTATACATATCAATATATATCTTTATGTCTATGTTATGCTGGCTCTTTGAAAAATAGGAAATATTGCATTATTTTAAATGGTACATTAGGCCCATTTTCAAATGTATGCTTAATGTGTATTTTCAAACTTCAGATACCTTTTCAGTTGAAGTAGCTCCAAATTTAAAGCACTTGGCATAGTTAATCTGAAAAAAACACACTGTTTTTCATGTTTCTAGATATTTATTATTTGTGCTGTACCAGCCAGTGTTTGAAATACTGGGTATATAGAATAAGACATGCAAGGTCTCTACCTTTGTGGAGTTTATATAATTTCAAATAGTAATACATTCTCTAGGTACCTTTTAATATCGGAAGTGGACGGGCTGGTGAGGAAATGGTCACGTGTTTGGGTTACAGCCTGAAATTCAAAATTGCCAGCTCTAAATAGAGCTGGGAAAAATCACCCTCCTGATTGAGAGGACAGCAAGATCTTGTGGTTGGGGAAAAACTTGCTGTATTCAGGGAACTGATAGCCATTGAGCTGGATCCCAGTGCATGAGGGGAATGTTGTGAGAAATAAAGTCTGAAAGGTAGACAGAAGTCAGATGACAGTGGGCTTAGTACTAAGGCTGTGATAACTAAGATTTTACCTAAAGTCTGAAGGGAAGCCATTGAAGGTTTATTTTAGCTGGATACCAACTTGATGAGATTAGTGGTTCTACAAATCTACACATGTGATGAATTGGTATACAAATATATACTTAACCACTGTCAATTTCCTGGTTTTTGCTGTTGCCCTATAGTTCATGTAAATGTAACCATTGGGAAAACTAAGTGAAGGGTAGAAGGGACCACTCTATTGTTTTTGCAACTTCCTGTGAGTATTTATAATTATTTTGAAATAAAAAGATAAAGACAATCACTGAGAAAATAGATTATTGGTAAGCAAGAATGAAGGCAGAGTAGTTATGAGGCTGTGATTTCCAAGTAGAGATGGTGATTGTTGGGCTTGGGTAGTAATAGCAGATATGGAGACAAGTGGATGAAGCTGAGTTGTTTCAGAGATGGAGCTGATTTTGGGTTGATGTGTGAGGCAGGGAGTCCAGATTTTTTCCTGAGCAACAATGGTTTCATTTAGGTTTGGGTGGGTTAAGATTGGAAGAGGAATACGTTGAGAGGAGGAACTAGAAATTGTTTTATATTGGGCTTATTAGATTGGGTAAGCTATCAGGGTGAAGCTGGAGTTGAGTGTAGGAGCCAGGCAGCATTTAGATCATAATTACAGCGGTGGGATTAGATAAGATCACACTGGCGAAGAGTGGAGAGAGTGGAAAGAAGAGGGCTAAGGATAGAGCTGCCCACGAATCAGCTTCTAGAAATGTGTCATAGGAGAAGGAGCCAATAGAGGGGATCTCAGAGAGGTGGTAATAGGAAGAAGATAAAGAGAGAGTGGAGTCATTGTGAAAGAAGAGGGAGTTCTCGGATTTGGATAGTGCTGACATACTGAGTATGACGAGGAAGGAAGTGACCATAGGAGATTGGGAGACCTCGGGGTGCAGAAGGCAAGCTTGAAAAGTGAACAGGTTGTACAGAGATGGAGAGAGCAAGTACAAGCACCTCATTCAAGGAGTAGCAGAGAAATGGGGTGGTAGTTAGTGGGAGCTTTCCTATGTCATATTAGTGTGCCAATGGGTATGATACAGTTGAAAGAGTGAGATGATGAATCAGGGCAAGATTAATTGAAGGAGCAAATACACTGAGAATGCAGGAAGGGTTGCTGGGTCATGTATAGAGGGGAGGAATTGTTCTTTGTCTCAACATACCAGCCAAAGAGAGCCTTTTATTTTTTTATTTTTTATTTTTTAAAGATTTTATTTATTTGACAGAGAGACAGCTAGCGAGAGAGGGAACACAAGCAGGGGAAGTGGGAGAGGAAGAAGCAGGCTCCAGTGGAGGAGCCTGATGTGGGGCTCGATCCCAGAAAGCCAGGATCACGCCCTGAGCCGAAGGCAGACACTTAACGACTGAGCCATCCAGGCGTCCCCAAAGAGAGCCTTTTAAAAACATCAGAGCACATTACTCTTCTCAAAAACTTTCCATCCCACTTAGTATAAAACTCAAAATCCCTACAGTGGCTTGCAAAGCTTTAAATGGTGGTGCTCTCTCCCACCTCACCCCCCCCCCACCTCTGACCTCCACTCTTACTATTATTCTCCTTTGGGTCTGCTTCAGCCATACTGGCCACCCCACTTTTAACTCAGTATAGCAGACCCCTGCCTTGGGGTCTTGGTGGTTGTGACTCCTTCCTGGACAGCTCTTTCTGCAGGTTTCTGCATGGCTTACTCCTTTACTTCTTTCAGACCTTTCCCTCCGTGGTATCCTGTCAATGTAGTTTTCCCTGACCACTGTCTAAAATTGCAACCCTTCCCCTGCACTTTTTATTCCCCCTAAGCTGCTTTTCTTTATAGCACTTCCCACCACCTTAAACACTGTATGATTATTTACATATTTACTTTGTCTCTCACCATTAGAATGTTCAGTCTCTAGGGGGCAAGAATTTTTGTTTTGTTTACTGTTGGTAATACCTAGAACAGTATCAAATGTGCAAATGTATAATGAAAGAGAACAAGGAAGAAAGAATGTGGGTAGAGAATCAAATAGGTTTAAGGATGTGGTAGTGGGAGGATGGTGTGTTCCTGTTTGGGCTTGTAACAGTTACAAAGCAGGACTGAGAATGGACTGGGGTGGGAGGGATGATTAGAGTTTTGAGGTGAGCATAGGAAATGTAAAAAGTATTTCGGAGAGTGGAAAGGTGAACTTTCAAGGTGTGATATAAGATTGCTGGATAGGGTTGAATGCACATTTATGGTTTTCTGAAATGGAATGTGTTTCTCATTTAAATTAATAGAACTTCAGCAATGTTAAGCTATAAAACAGAGTAGGGAAATATGCTTAATTTTTTTAGGAGAGAGTAGAGTTTTGTTTTTTTTTAAACAGTGATCTTTATAGTATTGAATTTACAAGGGATGTAGGATGTGTCCTAATATAAAATAACATTCTTTTTAGCCTTACCAATAATTCTCGGATCGTGGGACTCCTGGCTCAGCTGGAGAAGATCAATACTGAATCTACAGAATCAGATACTGCCAGATATGTTACGTCAAAAATTCTTCATCTGGCTCAGAGTCAAGGTAAACTTTAATCTCTTGTTTTTGAAATACTTTTTCAGTTCTTTAAAAGTAGATGTTAAGAATGTTCAAACTTTTGATAAATAGATGATTTTCTGTAAAAATTGAACTTTCTCAAATAGACTCAAGAAGTAGAAAACTGAGTAACTGGAATGAATTGCTGTTCAAAGCACTGTTTCTAAAAATGAATATGATTGCCCCCCCCATTTTCAAACAATACTTAATTCCAGTGCTACTTGCTCTAGAATGTTGACAAAAAGATGTCAGGTAGTATAGAACACTGGTTGCTAGTGTGATCCCCACTTGAAATGCAGGTTCTGTCATTCAGTGGTGGGGTGATCTTAGGGAAATTTTGAGTCTTTAGGATTTAGCTGCACCATCTCCAAAATAGAGATAAGAGATATCAGCAATTATGAGATTTACATGAGAAGCATGTAAAAAGAATGTTAAAATGTTCAATAAATGATATCTGTAATTAGGCATCATTTCAATAGATACTAAAAAAGGAATTTAAGGTTCCAAAACCTCTGTTTGAGTAAAAAAAAAACAAAAAAAAAAAAACAAAAAAAAACCCTGATTTTTTTTTAAATAAGGGTAAACCAGCTACCTTAATATTTAATAGCAGTATATTGAACGCATTCTGTTAAAATTTAAGCCCAGATATTTTATAATTAGTTTTTAATTTAGTTTTTAAAATTTTTTCATTTTGGAGTTTCAGGTCCTTTAGTAGGCATTTACTGTGTTCAGGAACTCTGTCTATTAACCCTTCTTCGCGGTCATAGACCGTTATTTTGATAACTTCCTCCTACGCAGTTCATGTGTTTAGGGGGTAGTTGACAGCACTCCAAAACCCAGGTGAGGTCTCTAATAGATGACATTTGCTTCCAGCAAAATCTAAGATACCTGTCTGTATTTTCTAATTCAGCAAGTCACTGTACTGGATTCTAGCCTTTGAAAGTATTGTGCTTATTATCCAAGGTCAACGTACAAGGATGTACATTGTATTAGTGCAAAGTTAGATGTACCAAGTATATTCACTGTATTGTTATATGAAATACTTCCTCAAAACAAAACCAACAAAAACAAAAGAAAACAAATTTCTTAGTCCTATAGATAACACTTGTGTACACTGCCCCCACCACTGCAGACTTTTCCCATCACAGCCTGGAAGCCCCTACTTCAACATCACTACTGAAAAATGCCCCAACCATGCCACTACCAGAGACTACCCCTCTATCTTGCCACTCACCACTGGGGGTCCAACCCCTGAGTGCTATCCCCTGGGTTGTGTAAGACAGTGACTTTGTTTATAGTACCTTGGATTAGCCAGTCAAAACAGTGTAAATTAGTAGTGGAAGACTGTCCCATCATCATTTATAGGATAATTCAATTGGCTATCCATTTGAGACAGAAAGATTAGAAATTTATAGTTCAGGGAAGAAGAAATGCAAATAACCAGTAAACCTATGAAAAGTTTCTTTAACCCTTTGAAAGTCGGGAATTGATAATGAAAACAACAGAGGTACTTCTCAGGAGTTGGACTGGCAGAAAGTAGAGAATGACAGTATCCAGTGTTGGAGACATGGGAAGTAGGGTATTCTCATACACTGTTGGTGGTGCAATAGTTATTACTGACTTTGGAGATAAGAATCTGGCAGTGTTTATTAAAACTTAAAGTGCATTTGCTGGCTGACTCAGGAATGTATTTGACTAAAATGAAAGTGCTAATAGTAAAGGAATGTTTGAGGATGTTTTGCAGCATTGTTTGTAATATCAGAGATCAAGATACCCCCTAAACATCCATCAGTGAGAGAATGGTTGAGTTGATTTTGTTGTAGCCCAATTGTGGAACTTTGAAAGTATATTATAGAGTTACTATCAAGAAGTTATTTGTGTTATTTGGGATAGATAGCTTATATGTGGAACTATATGAATTGTTCTGGAGTCCTAATATATTAAGTAAAAGAACAAGTTTCTTTAGTTCATATAATTATACGTATGGCCTCATTTTTGTACAAAATAAACCATTAAATATGTATGTAATGTTTATATGAGTGAGACAAAAAACCAAACGCAAAAACAGAAGTAGGCATACCAAATTTTTAGCAATAGTTATCAGTGGGATGGAAATGGCGGGAAATGAGGTAAGTTCCTCATTTACTTAAAGTACTTTTCTACTGTTAGAATTGTTGCAATAAGAACATACTATTTGTGTATTTAAAGGATTAAAAAAAAAACACACTCCTACAATACCTGTTTACATAGTGGAGATATACATTTCCACACTCTGGCACTAGTTTTCCTTGAAGGCATTACATTTTCTGTCTTTAATAATGTACTACTTATTTGTAGCACGCATGGTACTTTTTGTAATTTACCCTTAATTTTTTCCCTAGAAACATAATAATTCTCCATTTCATGTATATGGTCTAATTTGTTGGCATACATCTCTTGGTAGTAATTCTCTTATAATCCTGTTAGTTTCTGTAAGTTAGGAAGTGATGTTCTTTCTGTCATTCTTGGTTTTTGTCCTTTGTGTCATCTGTCACTTTTCTTGATCTGTCTAGCTGAGTGGTTCTCAGCATGGGGTAATTATCCCCTCCACTTGCCCCAGGACACTGGCAGTATTTGGAGATATTTTTGGTTGTGAAATTTGAGAAGGGGATTGTTACTGGCATCTACTGGATAGAGGCCAGGGATGCTTCTGAACATTATGTAACACATAGTACCACCCCCTATAAGAATTATTTGGTCCAAACTGTCAACAGTGCTGAGGTTGAGAGACCCAGGTCTAGCTAAACATTTGTCTTTGTTGATCTTTTGAAAGAACCAACTTCTGGTTTCATTGATTTCCTCTGTTTTTCTTTTTTCTATTTCATTGATCTCTCATCTTTATTGTTTCCCTCCCACTTGCTTCCGCTTTGGTTTGCGCTTCCTTTCCCATTTTCTTTCTTTCTTTTTTTTTTTTTTAAAGATTTATTTATTTATTTATTTGACAGAGATAGAGACAGCCAGCGAGAGGGGGAACACAAGCAGGGGGAGTGGGAGAGGAAGAAGCAGGTTCATAGCAGAGGAGCCTGATGTGGGGCTCGATCCCAGAACGCCGGGATCACGCCTTGAGCTGAAGGCAGGTGCTTAACCGCTGTGCCACCCAGGCGCCCCATTCCTTTCCCATTTTCTTAAAGTGGAGCTTTGATTATGGATTTTGAGAACTTTCTTTTATAATGTAGTCATTAAAGCTATAAATTTCCCTGTAGACACTACTTTAACTGCATCCTACAGATATTGGTATGTTGTATTTTTATTTTCATTCAGTTCACATAGTTTAATTTCTTTTGTGATTTCTTCTTTGACCCATGGATTACTTAGCAGTGTGTTGTTTAATTTCCCATTATTTCAGAATTTCCTAATTTGTTTGTTGTTTTCTAATTTAATTCTATGGTTGGAGATTTATATGTTTTGGTCCTTTTGAATTTATTGAGATATGTTTCATGGCTAAATATATGGTCATTCCTGGAGAATGTTCCATGTGCATGTGAATGTTTCATCTGCTGTTGCTGGTGGAATGTTCTGTTAATGTTGGTTAGGTCAGGTTGGTTGATGGTGTTGTTCAAATCTTCTGTACCTTGTTGATTTTCTAGTTAGGTGCTCTGTTGAGTATTAGAATTGAGTATTGAATTCCCTACCCGTTGTTGAACTGTAATTTGTCTTTTCAGTTTTGTCAGTTTGGGTTTATGTATATTTGAGGCTCTGTTAGCTGTGTAACATTTAAGTTGTTAAATCTTTTGATGGTTTGACTGTTTCATCATTGTGAAATGTCTCTGTCTCCAGTAATATTTCTAGATTAAAAATCTGTTTAATCTAAAAAAGAAATCTGTTTAATGATAATACAACCATTCTAGCTGTTACGGTTATTCTTTGCATATTGTACCCTTTTCTTCTTTTACCTTCAGTCTGTTTCTCTTTTTTATTCTGGAGTGTGTTTCATGAAGGTAGTTTATTGTTGGATCTTGCTTTTTAAAAAGCTAATCTGAGTGTTTATTGTTTCCAAATCTGTGTACTTAATTCCTGTGATTGGATTTACATCTGCCTTTTTGCTATTTGTTTTCTGTGTGATTCATGTCTTTTATATTTCTATTCTCATCCTTTACTGCCTTCTTTTGTGTCATCTGATTTTTTAGCTTTTATAGTTATTTTCTTAGTGGCACCTGTAGGGATTACAATATAACATTGAACTTCAGATTAATACCAACTTACTTCTGGTAAAATACTGAAACTTTCTTCCAATATAGCTCCATTTCTTTCTCACTCCTTTGTGCTGTGTTGTCATGTATATTATACTTAATAGATGTTAGAAACCCAATGATACAATATTATAATTGTTGCTTCCACAGTTTTTTTTTTCCTAAGATTTTATTTATTCATTTGACAGAGAGACAGCCAGCCAGAGAGGAACACAAGCAGGGTGAGTGGGAGAGGAAGAAGCAGGCTCCCAGCTGAGCAGGGAGCCCGATGCGGGGCTCAATCCCAGGACTCTGGGATCACGCCCTGAGCCGAAGGCAGACGCCTAACGACTGAGCCACCCAGGCGCCCCTGCTTCCACAGTTTTAAGCCTTGTAAAAAATGTTAGGAGAAAAGTGGAAAATTCAGTACAGGGTTTTGAATGAAGAGCAGGATTTAGAGCCAGAAGATTGGTAGTTAAAGTAATGGAAATGAAGTGAAATTCTCTCGGGAGGAGGTGTAGAGGGAGACAGTTGAGATTTGTGTTCTGGGAACTGTCTACATTTGTATTTTGCTATAATAGAGTTGTCTGAAAATGATAAAGTTCATTCATTTTTATGATTTTTATGTCCTCTTGATGAATTTACCCTGTTATCATTATGGATTGTTCCTCTTTATCTCTAGTAATTTTCTTTGCCTTGATGTTTATTTTGTCTGGTAGTAGTGTAGCCGCTCCAGCTTTCTTGTGCTTGTTGTTTGCATGATAAGCTTTTCCCATTCTTTTCCTTCTAGCCTGTTTGTATTTTTGAATCTAAAGTGTGTCTGTTGTAGATAGCACATTGACATTCTCTGCCTTTTAATTTGAGCATTTAGTTTGATAACTTTTAATATAATGTTGATTGGACTTAGGTCTACAGTTGTTTTCTGTTTGTCCTTTCTGTTTTTATTTCTTGTTTCTCATGGCCCTGGCCCTCTTTTGTGTTATTTGAACAATTTTTAGAATTCCATTTTAATTTACCTATTGACTTCTTAGTGAGACCTGTTTGCATTTTTTGAAAGTCATTCCTCTGCAGATCACAATAAATAATCATTAACACTTTGCTTAGAGTTAATATTGTAACCTCATATGCGATTTAGAAACCTTAGAACCTTTCATATCCATTTATGTTTACTATTCTTTAGTTATAGTTGTGATATATATCACGTCTATATACATTATAAACCCTAAAAGACAATTTTTGCTTTAGACACTCATGTGTATTTTGAAGACATTAGGAAGAAAAAAAGTAGTTTTTATATTTACTCACATATTTACCGTTTCTGAAACTCTTTTTTTTCTTTGCCAAAGATATGAGGTTGATCTGTCATAATTTCCCTTTAGCCTACAGAATTTCCTTTGGCATTTCTAGTGGACAGGTCGGTTGTGGAAGAATTTTTTTATCTGACAATGGATTTATTTCACCTAATTCTTGAGGGATATTTTTACTGGGTGTAGATTTCTGGGTTGATGATTTTTGTCCTTCAGCACTATAAAGTGCATATAAAACAGTGCTTCCACTATTTTTTCGCTTCCATAATTTCAAAGGAGATGTCTGCTATTTTTGAATCTTTGTTTTCTGAAAGTTGTGTGTTTTTCTCTGATTGAGTTCGTGATTTTCCATTAGTTTTGGTTTTTAGAGGTTTGCTTGTAGTTTCCTTTGTATTTATCCTGCTTGGAATTTGCTGAGCTTCTCAAATCTGTAAATTTGCGTCTTTTATCAATTTCAGGAAATTTTTGCTGATCAAAATTTTTTTCTTCTTCATTTTCTCTTCTTTTGGTATATAGTTATACATATGTTAGACTTTTGGAGATTGCTTCAGAGGTCCTTGAGGCTCCTGTTTTTCTTTTTTTTTTTCCTTGTGTGTGTTTTTTTTTTTTAAAGATTTTATTTATTTATTTAAGAGAGAAAGAGTGAGAGACAGGGATAGAGGGCACAGGCTGGGGGGAGAGGCAGAGGGAGAGGGAGAAGCAGCCTCCCTGTTGAGCAGGGAGCCCACTGGGGGGCTCCATCCCAGGACCCTGGGATCATGACCTGAGCTGAAGGCAGATGCTTAACTGACTGAGCCACCCAGGCACCCTGAGGCTTCTATTTTTCAATCTTAATTCTCTCTGTTATTCAGATTGGATAATTTCTCTTTTTCTATGTTCGAGTTCACTGCTTTTGTTCCTCTGCATTCTGTCATTATGTCTATTTGATACTTATTTTACCTATTGTATTTTTCTTTTCTAAAATGTGCATTTGGTTCTTTTTTATACTTCTTATTTCTCTATTTTGTGATTTCTTACCTTTTTTGTTTATAGTGAGCTTATTTTCCTTAATGTAATTAAATGTAATTATAATAGCTGCTTTAAAATTCTTGCCTGTCATAGCATTTAGATTATTGAAGGTGTTGAGGAAAGCATGTAGTGGTATAAGAACTGGGAAGGACTGATTTAGACAAGCCAATGGAGGAAGCATTGCCAGCAATGTTAGGTAGCATAAAGAGGTTAGTTAAAGATCTTTTTGATTTGACAGTTAATAAATTGGCCACAACAAGAGCACTTTCAAGTGGTGGAATTAGAAGGAAGATTGCATTATGCTGTAATGTGAGTGGAAAATGAAAAAATCACAGGGAGTAGAGACTTTCTGTCATGGGGGAGTTTCACTGAGAAACCAGAAGGAATTAGAGGAGGAGGCAAGTCAAAATAAGGTTTGTTATGTGTGTGGGAAAATAGAACACAGTATGTGGGTAGAGGTTGAAGCCGTAGGTTTATTATAAGTAGGTAGAAAGGATGGGATTTAAAACATAGTAGAAATGACACATCCTCTTTCCCTCCCCAAGACTGGAAAAAGGAATGCAGAATCGTCAAGGATTGGATACATGAATGTATGGACCTTGGCCATTATTTATAGGATTTCATCTGTGGTTGACTGATCACTTTGTTTCAATTCACTAAGGGAAACGTAGATGCCGAGAGTTGGGAACAGAGATCCAGAGACTGAGAGGAAAGGTTGAGAACTGGCACACATTTTGGAATAGCTGTGGGCCATGGCAGGGCAGATGGTGATGGCTGAGAGTTGGGTAAGTGAAAACAGTAGTTTTGTGTTTCCAAATGAAGTTGGAAATGGTGAATTTTTTGGTACTAAGAATCTTAAACTAGGAGAAGAAATTCTTGTGGCCTTATTTTTAGTGTGATATAGGAATAGAGAATGCTCATTTTGGAATCCAGGTGAGGTGTCTAGAACTGATTTTATGGGAAAAGAGCACTACCACTGATGAGTTAGAAGTTTCAGCGAAAGTGACAGTGAGGCTTCCCTAGTTTTTAGAAAGCAAAGAGGAGTAGGAGTGTTAGGAGGCTGTGGTCTGAGAGTGGGAGATTGGAGGTTAAGAATCCAGAGGTAGGACAATTTGAGGTCTGAGAATTGAGAGGAGGGTTAATAAATTGGAGCACAGGGGGAAGGGTTTTGTTGTTAACATGGTCAAGAAACTACGCAGCTAGGTATTTGAATGAATCAGCTACATTGACATTGAAGTCCCCTTAGATGATGACAGAGTCTAGAGTAGAAAACTGTAGTGCCTAGTTTTCGTTTAGTGTGAGGAGTAAACTGCATGATCGTGTGTGTTATAATAAGAGGAGTTTTTGGTTTGTTCCATGAAGGTGAGAAAATAATGTTTTGTTAGTAGAGGAGATCTTAGTCTTCTGACTATTCTGTGTGATTAATATTGAAAAATCATTTGGCTTTAGTATTAAACCAGTTGTCTTATTTATAAAGTGTTAAGTCAAGGGTACATTGTAGATATTTAAACAATATTTATTTTACAACTTCATACTTACTGACGGAGGCAGCTGGGCCAGGGATATGACAAAGCGTCAGGAGAGGAATCATTTTTAAAAAAGGAATTAGGTTTTACAAATATTAATGAGTTTTCCCTTTTTTTATAGGTAAAGAAATTTGTCATTCTTTTAAGCATTAGTAATTATGGCAATAGGGTGTAGAGATAAACAGTGTTTTAGATCTTCAGATCATTATGCAAGTTTGTGTTAGAAAGATTATAAAGTGTTTATCAGTTTTACAGAATTCATTATCTGGATCCAAGATGATGCATGATAGCATGAGATTGTTGCTTTAAAGAAAAATATGATTTCTAATTTCTGTTTTTATTTTGTAGTAGTTATTGATAGTTGTCACAAATAATATTATACTGTAACTTCCCTGTAGCACATTTGTCCTTTTCTTTAATAACTTCTAATTTAGAATAACCTGATTTTCAGATGGATATTAGAGTTTTTTTCTGAGATTTTTGTGACTCCTGTTCTACATCTTATATACTTCATGTTCTTGTGAAATTGTAAATGTGTAATTTGTGTGTCGAAACTGTACCGCATATGGATTTTTGTTTATTTGTAATGGAATTTGAACAGGATTTGCTGTGGGCAGAAGTGTGATGTTCTAAAGGCGTAGGCTGACTTTTCCCCCTTCCCCTTATCAGGGCTTCAGGGCTCATTCTGCCCTTAGACTGCTTGATTATCCCTGTGTAGAACAAATTTGGTACTATCAATCTCTTGAACTTTGTTGTGCAGTGTGTGCTGTATTGAAAATAGATTGTGTTCTGTTTTTAAAATCACAAAATATGAAAGGAATGGCATTGTCATCCTGTATTAGAAGAATTTTCTGGCACTAATATTCAGGTGTAAAACAGTTGGAGAGGGTTAACAAGTCTTTTGTACAACAGCCCTGCCTAAAAGAGTGATTCCTGTGACTGTTTTAGAAATACATGAAATTAATGGAAGACTGTAAGCTTTAGGTTCAGAAACACCTGGGTCACCTGGTTTCTTTCACTTACTGCTCAATGACTTCATGCAGGTTTCTTCTCCTTTTTGAACTCAAATTTCTGGTCTGTGAAAAGAGTAATTTTTCTCCTGGAGGATTAAAGTATAAGTCATAAATGAAGTAATACAGGTCGAGTACATATAATTTGTATCTGGTCTACCTAAGTGTTGGCCTATGATCTACCTTTCTTGTCTTGTTAATCAAAGGAAAAGAATAGTGGAGAAGCTCTTAGAAACCTTTAAATAGAAAAATTTATACTTGTTTTTTCCCCCCATCTCAGATAAAAGGGATTATTTGGGTGATCTGGTCTCCAGATTTCTTGCAGAAGAAGCAAGTTTTGTTTATTCCTTAGTTTTGTTTACTTTTATGTAATTCAGAATTTTAAAATAGTATTAATTCAGTAAAAACATTTGAAAATGGTACTAGGTTTTTGTTTTCACCAATTTTGATTAAATATTTTCTAGTTCTAGTTATAAAGATAATAAAGAAGCCTGCCGTTACCACCTCCTACCTCACCTCCAGTTGTGGTACTCATACTCTGTTGTTGATTTTAAGATTATATATGACTGACAGGGATTCATCTAGTTCATGATAGGAGATGTGATTAATGCAAGGAAGGACTTGTAAACTGAGATCTGGAAGGTCCCACCCAGTAGAATTAGCAACATCAGAGGGAGGAACATCCAAGAACCAATTTAGAATGTTTACTGAGACCAGTGGAGTCATGTTGATTCTACATTAGCTATAGAATAAAGCTATATGTAATTTTTTCTTGTTTTAGAAGAAAACTTTTTTATACCTTTCAGAAAAGACAAGGAGAGAAATGACAGCCAAAGGTTCTACGGGAATGGAAGTTCTTCTGTCAACCCTAGAGGTAAATCACTGACAGGCAACTAGTACAAGGAAAAAATGTATATATGAAGTATAAAATTTTTATCCTAAAGGTAAAGCCAATGAATGGAAGTTAGTTTTATGTTTTACGTTATCACTTGGAACGGTGGCAGAAACATTCTAATATGTATTAGGTAAACCTCTAAGTATATTTTCCTATGATTATAATGATAACCATATTTTAAATTTTAACATGCCATTCCACTTGGTAATAAAAAAATAAAGCATTAGCTGGAAATAAATCTTGAGTATAAAATAAATGATTGATAATGGAAATTCTCATGTATTGTTTTAGGTGATACATATTTGTGATTTAGTTTACTACATATATTGGTTGAATAACTATATTATGTTGGTAACAATTAAATTTCTATCCCAATGTGAAATTTTTGGGTGGATCAGCAGGATATATTCAGACTCAGGATTTTAAATTTTATTTAGTGCTGTGTTAAGAACAGGGAGTGAGTATGTTGTATACCTTAAACTTACATAGTATTATATGTCAAACTCTATATCTCCATAGAACTGGAAAAAAAAAAAAACCACGGGGTATTTTTGATAGGAATTACTTCCTATTAAAAATGATACAAGATGTCATTTTTCCCTAAATTGATCTGTCAGTTTAAAGTAATCTCAGTAAAAAAACCCAGCAGTTTTGTTTCTAAAGTTCAGTGGGTAGTAAGGAGGGCATGTATTGCATGGAGCACTGGGTGTTATATGCAACTAATGAATCATCGAACTTTACATCAAAAACCAGGGATGTACTGTATGGTGACTAACATAATATAATAAAAAATATTATTATAATAAAAAAAATAAAGTTCAGTGGGAAAATAATAAGAGTAGAAAGGACGCTTCTGAAAAAGAAAAGAGAAAGAACTAGCTGCACCGAATATCAGAGAACATTATAAAACGTCAGTAATTTAAGTAGTTTAGAAATTGTGCATGAGTAGTAGACAGCCATCAGTGTAATGAAATGGAAAGTCCACGAAAATAAATTAAGATCATATGGCAATTTAAAACCACTTAAGAAAGGTAGCATTTCAGGTCAGTGAGAAATGGAGGGATTATTTACAAAGTGGAGCTGGGGCAGGTTGGTAGCCACTTAGAAAAGAATAGTGGATCCTTACTTCCTACACCAAAGTAAATTCCGTATCAATAGCAAAGATTTAAGCATGGAAAATAAAATCATAATACTAGAGGAAGTAATGGGAAAATTTTTTAAATAATCTTAAAACAGGGAGGGCTTTTCTAATATGACCAAAGACCCAGGAGGTATAAAAGAAAAGATTGATAAATTCAACTATATTAACAAAAGTACATGGGGAAAAAAACACCATAGACACTTGGCAAACTGAGGAAAAAGTGTTTCAACTTGTTAATTTCTTTAACATATAAAGAACTTTAAATCAGTAAGGAAAAATTAAATCAGTAGGCATTGATTTAAATGTGTAGACATTATGGATAGTTCAGGAAAAGAAACACAAATGGCACTTGAGATTGAACACCGTTTGTTTGCCTTATCACAATTTATTGAGGTCAGCAGGGGCGGGAGTCAGTGAATTACGTATGGGAGACTTGTCTGGGTAAGGCCTAGAGATAACAGTGCAACTTCCATTCGGGTTCCAATGGCCTGAGCTCAGTCACATGGCCCGAGCTCAGTCACATGGCCCAAACCTAATTACAGAAGGGCTGGAAAATGTGGTTTGGCTGTGTACCCAGGAAGAAGATGAGACCTGTTTGCCAAAACACAAGCAGTATTCTGCCACAGTCCGCTCTTCTCTTTAACACGTCTGCCCCTCTCATTCTTCCAAATTCCTCTCTAGTGAGTCGGTGGTCCATTTAATACCTCCAATGCTGAGACAAGGGTTTCTGGTTAAGGCATAATCCTTTAACTGGTCTGGATGTGGCTTTTTGGTTCCATTAGTCTATAAGCTAAAATGGTGAAGCAGAGACAACACTCACTCCCTTTTGGAAGAGGGTAGAATAAGGGTGCCATGCCATTACTGATATACAACAATTCTCCATTTCCTCTGTATAAACATTTAAAATTCCTTTACTTTGGGGGTGAGGCAGTTCCTTAAATAGGCCATAATTCTGCTTTCTCTGTGGTTTTCTTTATTCAGGCATCCTTTTTAATAAGAAGAGATGTAACCAAAGTACAGTGTTTAAACATTTTCTCTTATTAGATTGGTTATCCAGACTTTGGGAAATAGTTACTGTTCTACATTGTTGGTGGGAGTGTAAATTACTCCATGAAGAGCAATTTAGTAAATATTCATCAAAGTAAATGCCCATATTCTTTGACCCAGAAATTCTAGGAATTTATCTCATATGAAGACATACTTGATTCTGTATAAACATGTTAATTTCTTGTTGTAGTTTTTTAGTAGCAAAAGATTAAAAAAATTAAATATTCCATTGGTAGGTGACTGGTTTCATAAACAATGGCATAGCCATATGATGGATATAATCCATATGGTAGCCCTTAAAAAAGGGTGAAGAAATTATTTATTGATATATAAAGATATCAATGTATAAAATATCCACAGGACAATACCATTTGGAGAAATAAATCTGTATATGCACATATATTTACATGGATTTCTTTCATTTGTCCACATTATCTTTGGCTGGATACACAAGCAACTGATAATGCAGTTGCCTTCTGAGAGGGAAGCTAGGTGACTGGGTAATCACAATATATACATTGTAGTGCCTTTTACATTTTGATTCACTTATTTGGGTTATCTATTTGGTAGAAGATGATGAATTCAGATGACAAATTAATTCCTCTTGTAGTAATGTTGATACTAAGAAAACAATAGCTCAGATGACTTGCAAACATTCTCAAGGGCAAGAAGAAGCTACTGAAGTGATAAATGAGAATAGTGGAAGCCCAAATACATTTATTCTTAGGGAAATTGAAAGGACCATTTGTAAAAATATAGGTAGTTCACAACAGGAACAGAAAAGATTTGGGAATCACAGATTTACAATGGTTTAATACAGCAAATAAACTATTTATTTCAGAACACGAAAGATCTTCAAACTACACTTAATATCTTAAGCATTCTTGTTGAGCTGGTGTCAGCTGGTAAGTTTTTGTTTCCTTTGGTCTAATTTCTGTTTGTAAACAGTGATCAGCAATATCATGTGTACTTTATTTGGAATTTTCTGATACTCCTATAGACGCTGTTCTGAGTATCAGAATTTGGAAACGGAAATGTCATACTCTTACTGTTGCTTTGTTTTTGATTTGAGGGGTCTTCCACTATCCCTCAAACCACCCCAAAACCCATTTTCAGAGCCTCGAATGTAGAATTATGGTATCACTTGTATTTACCCTCTTTGCTATTTTCTAACTAAAATGCTAAATGAAATAAAAGAAAATTTGATTCTGAGGCGTTTGATTTCAGAAGTCATCATTTGAAGTATTTCTTGAATGCTAACGAGTTGTGATGTCTAATATGTTATGGGAGGATTTGCTGTTTAAACAATTAAAAACAATTTTTTTTTTTTAGGTGGAGGTCGAAGAGCGAGTTTCTTGGTCACCAAAGGTGGCTCACAAATATTGTTGCAGTTACTTGTGAATGCCAGCAAGGAATCTCCCCCGAATGAGGAGTTGATGGTGCAGATTCATTCTATTCTTGCAAAGATTGGACCTAAAGGTAAGGGTTCCACTTGTGTGTTTATCAGAGAACCGTTTGTGACATTGATTCTGTGTGTCTTGAAACTTGGTAAATGTTGAAAATCTAAAATGGTACTGCTTTTTCTTATTCTTAGTCATGGACTGCTTTTACAGTCAATTAGTGACCTGCAAAAATTAGGGATCCTAAATTCATGAGGAATTCTATTGCATAGATTGGAAAAAGGAAGAAAAATGTCAGAATCACAAGTGTGTCTCAGTGTGTGTGTGCTTGCATGTGTATGTGTGTAAAGGATACATATTACATGGATACTGTTGAAGCTGGAAGGAGGGAGTATGGATGGGAATGCTTTGAGGAGGGGTAAAATGTGTTTGCGCTTCATTAATAGTCATATTTGTATTGTGCAGTCTCAATGCTTAAAAAGCTTATGATCTAGTCAAGACCAAAAGAGAGAGAAAAAATTGTAGGACCGATTATTACAATAGTAAGGCATGGAAATGTTAAAAAATACAAATTGAGAAAACATGGGATTTGAAACAAGGAGAAAGCTGATTTAGGTTAGGTTAATAGAGAAAGGCATCCTTGGAATAGAACCTAAGTTCAGTTTATAGTTGTCTAGCTACACAGGTTAAAATGATTCTTTAAACTCTTAGAATAGTGATTATTTAAGAGTTCTGCCATTGCTTTGTGACATACATATGAGTTTTAAACTTCGAAGTATTTGGTTAAAATGCTTGTTCTAAAAAGTGTGTATGTGTGTATACAGTTTATGACATTTTCATTTCATTCAGAAGTTATACATGAATAAATTGTGTTCATTTTTTTTAAACAGACAAAAAATTTGGAGTGAAAGCTAGAATTAATGGAGCTCTGAATATAACCCTGAATTTGGTCAAACAGAATTTGCAGAATCATCGCTTGGTTTTGCCTTGTCTTCAGCTTTTACGAGTATATTCTGCCAACTGTAAGTACTTTAGAGCACCTTTCAGTTAACTCAGTGTTGTCAAGTTACGCAATTAAATTGTTAAAGTACCTGAACTCCATAAATCTCTAAAAATTGTAGACAAGAAAAGAGAATATGTAATATGACTCTTTGTAACTCCTAACCCCACCACCACAAAAGTGATGTGGGGTGAGAAGGTGAGTCGACGAAATCTTGAGAATTCTTATTTCCTGAAGTTTGTAAAAGCTTGTAGTGAAGGGCGTGAGTAGACAGCCCGTGGAAAGATGGGGAAGAATTGGAGGGTATTGGCAGCTGGAAAAACTGCTGAGCCTGTTTGGATTTTCACAGACGAGGGGAAAGTTGAGAAGGAAGGCATGTGGAAGAATAGTCATCTGGAGCTAATTATCTTAAGCAATCAATAGGGAAGGAGCAGAACAGGAAAAAAAAAAAAAAAAAAAGCACAGCAGCCTCTGAGGAAGCTGGAGAGAAGAGAGATCACAGAGAGATAGTTTCCCAGCACACATACACACTCTTTCTAATATTAGGTCCTGAACCTAGGAAGTAGGGATTTTCTTTCTCCTGACTGTGGGATTGGAGTGGTTAACAAGACATGTGAAATTGAAGTTGTGGGGAGTACGTGATATTGTAGAGTATCGTTGCAGAATAACGGTAATCCAGGTGGTGGAGATGTGGATGTATATAATACATGTGTGTGTATGTATAAAATTTTATGTATGTATTGATTATCTACATTTATACTTTGACAGTATGGCTTAAGGTGATCTCATAGGAAAATAGCTTTGACCACTTAAATAATTAACACTTGTGTAATTAAAAAGAATAGAAGGAAGTGAATGAATTGGATATCTAACCAAAGAAGTTAGGAAGGGAGCAAATAAACACAAGGAAAGCACAGGAATGTAGAGGGAAAAAGAATACATTAGAAAAAAAAGCCCCAGTTGATTTAAGAAATGAAATGATTGGGTTAAAAATAAAATAATATTGTAATCTGTAATGGGCGAGATGATTGCCATGTTTGTGGTGAACATAGCATAATGAATAAACTTGTCAAATCACTAAGTTGTGCACCTGAAACTAATGTAACATTGCGTGTCAGTTATACTCAAATAAAATTAAAAACTAAATAAAACATATAAACCATTGAATACCCCAATTAAGGAGAAAGGAATACTGCACAGAGATAAAATTAGAAGGGTTAATGGAAAAATAGATACAGAGGAATTTAAAATCGTACAAGACTTTAGCTTACATTTTTGGTGGCATCGTACTGAATTTACCATTAGAAGGCTAGTAAATGGTTTATCTATGATTTTTAAAATATATTTGTTCAGAGTTGAAAATGTTAGGCACAATTTTCTTTTTTTTTTTTTTTTTTAAGATTTTATTTATTTATTTGATAGATAGAGACAGCCAGCGAGAGAGGGAACACAAGCAGGGGGAGTGGGAGAGGAAGAAGCAGGCTCATAGCGGAGGAGCCTGATGAGGGGCTCGATCCCATAACGCAGGGACCATGCCCTGAGCCGAAGGCAGACGCTTAACCGCTGTGCCACCCAGGCGCCCCAAGGCACAATTTTCTGGTTAGGTAATTGTTCGCATGTTCTGTGTGAAACTCTACAGTTGTGACTTCTTTTTCCCTACCACAGCTGCTTTAGCCAAGGTCCTCATCTCCTCTCACCTGGACCACAGGCTGCTCCCATGTCTCTCAAATCTGTCTTCCCCACAGTGCTGTGACATCTGACCTGTATTAAAATGCATGTCTGATTGGTTGTTCCTTTAGGGCAGTTCCCTGTAGTTAAAAGAACGAACAACTTCTAGGGCTCTTTATAAATTGTTTACCTTCTTTTCCCACCTCATCTTCCCATTGATAAACTTTTGTCTGCTCTTGTATGTTTTAACATGTAACTTTATTCCCACGGTGTTCACTGATTCTGTTCTGTTTGCCGTGTTATCCCTGGCACCAGAGACATTTCCTTACACCAGCAACTCCTGCCCTAGCTAGCTTCTCTTCATTGGTAAAGACTGAGCCCAGGCATCAGTTTCTTCAGAGATACCTTCAAGTTTCATTACGGACTTGGGGCTCCATACTGGCATAACCTAAATAGCCTGAAACTCTTAGTCTGTTTAGAAAGTAACTTAGTAACTATTTGTTTATTGTTTTTGTCACTGTCCTCTATACTGTGTTCTCTGAGGGCCCAGCAGTGTTTTTTGTCTTTGAATCTCCATGACCTGGTACGTAAATTATTGAAGAAGCAAACAGAGCAACTTAAAACTCTTTTTATGTAGTAACATTTTGTGTTTTATATAACTTCTTTCATTATCTCCCTGCAAGACAGTAAATAAAACCAAACCAAACCAAAACAAAACAAAAAAACAGCAACCCCAAAACACTCTTCCCTTCAAGTGATTGGCTAAGGGGGACTTTATGAGGGGCTTGGGTCTGCTAAAGGATTTGTGTATGTTTTCAGCTCTGTATCACCAAGAATACACATTTCTACTTGTTGAGGTTTTAAAATCATTTTACATCCTTTCCTCTGCTTCCTAGCTGTGAATTCAGTGTCCTTAGGGAAAAATGGAGTTGTGGAGCTGCTGTTTAAAATCATCGGACCATTTAGTAAGAAGAATTCGGGTCTCATGAAGTGAGTAAATGCTTTGAGTGTAAATAGAGGTGTATTTTTTGTTATTCTGGGCCTCATCATCTTATCTGTGCAACCAACAGGTTGAATTATATTATATCTAGGGTCCTTTCTTAGTTCTTAAGTAGTGATTTTATTATGATAAAGATTTTCTTCAATATAAAGTTTAATCTTCAAAAGTGTATCAAAATTAGAAAGCTTTAAATTCATTGACTGCAGTGTTATGGAAATTTAGATGTCCAACATTCCTAGATTATGTAAGAGGAAAACGATCATTGCTAGAGTAGCATTCATTCAGAAACATTTATTGAATGCCTACTATATTCCCTACCCAGGTTTGCAATCTTTTAATGACTGCATCCTTCATTCCCATGCTTATCTCAATGTATTTTGAATTTATACATTTCTTTTTTGTCAAAATAATGTCATTCTTTTTCTTTTTTCTTATTTTAAATTATATATATTACAAGATGTATCTATTCATTTGTAGATCTTTCAGCCTCAGAAAATTAAAGCAATTTCCAGTTACTTGGTTATATTTAGTATTTTTTTCTTAAGCCATATTAGAAGTCATTCTTTAAAAAAAAATTTTTACTGTGGAGTTATTCAAAGATACCTCGAGTTTATATTATATTAGGATGATTATTTTGAATTAGGTTTATTAATCACTTATTTGATTCTGCCACTTTTGTTTCATTTATTTCCCCTCTATACTTTTATTTTTGCTGAGGTATTTTTAAGCAAATCCCAGATGTCATTCTCATATATGAATTTCTGTAAAAAAAAAAAAAATCCAAGATATTTTTAACATTTTTTCCCTGAGTACTTCAGTGTATCACTCTACTAAATAGCAACTTAAAAAATAACCATAATACTAAAATTATACTCAACCAAATTTTTAATTCCTTAACATAAATTAAAGTCCAGTCTGTGTTTAATTTTCTCCTGTTGTCTCAAAGTACCCTTTTATAATGGGTTTGTTTGACTAAGAATCCAAACAGGTGCACACATTATTCTTCATCACATTTAGGAAATTTCCAAATCTACAAGAAAATAGACTAGAATAATTACAGACCTACACAAAACTAGAAGAGAACTGATGTACCTACCACCCAGTTTCAACAGTAACCAGCATTGTGCCATTTTGATCTCAGTTTTCCCTTCCCTGTCCGTTCGTTCATCGTTCGTTTTCTTTCTTTCTTTCTTCCTTCCTTCCTTCCTTCCTTCCTTCCTTCCTTCCTTCCTTCCTTCCTTTCTGGAGTCTTTCAAAGCAAATATTGGCCATTACATTTGTTCTGTGGATTCTTTAGTATGGTCACTCTCAGACACAACTTTTTTCTTTTAATGTTTCTGGAATATCGTTTCTCTGTCCAACAAAATTAATAATCCCTTAATATCATCTAATATTTTCTGATTGTCTAAGAAATGTCTTCTTTACAGTTGGCTTATTCCAATCAGGATCCAGATAAGATCTGTACATTTTATTTGATCACTATGTCTTGTAATCTTTAAAAATCAATAAAAGTTCCTCTATTTTGGGTTCTGTTTTATTTATTTGTTGAAGGACTTGGGTGATGTCTCAGAGATTGTCCCAACATTCTGGATTAAAATGACTGTATCTTTGGGTCCTTTAACATGTAGGTATGTCCCTCGAATTTCTTGTAGACCAATAGAGCTGGAGGCTTGATTAGATTTTTTTCTGGTCAAAAATATTTCATATGTGGTGTGGTAGCCTGTTTTGCACCACTTAAGATCACTGAGTTGAGGTAATCCCTCCACTTCTCACCTAATAATTTAGCAGTATTTCATGTCTTTGTCTGGATCCATTATTTCTTCAGGGGTTGCAAAATAGTGACTTTTCTAATTTTCTCATTCTTTCTACTTTTATTAGTTGTGACTCTTTTGTGAGGAAGAACTTGACCACGTCAACTATTTGGTTAAATTTTACAAAGAAGTTCAGAACATTTCCAGTCTTTTCACTCTTTTTGAGATAAAGATCAGAGTGGGAAAAAAAAGTCAAATATTTTAGCTTATATCCTTCTTGAAAATGGGAGCTTACTTGCACATATAATTATTCATTAAATATTTTTTGGTGGGATGTCTTTAACTTTTTACTTATGTAAAGTTCATACACAATCCTAGAACATCTGATGTAATGTGACAAAACAAAAAATGATTATATCACAAGTAAAACCAACTTACAGAATTGGTGTAGTGTAGTAAGTGGACTCTAGAGACAGGGAGAACTGGATTTACATGTTAGCTCTGTCATTTACTGGCTCCAAGATACGCCCCAGTTTCATGTCTATAAATGGTAGTATTAGCCCCTACATCAGAAGGTCGATGTGAGGATTTAATGAGGTGATTCTTCTAATTAACACAATGCCTATGAATGCAGTGGAATTAGTTTAGGTAAGTAATGTAGTAATGTGGATGCGAATTCTAGTTAGTACTAAAAGTATATTCATTATTTTTAAATTTATATACCATTTCTCCCCTTGACCTGTAAAGTACTTTTTATTTTATCTAGTGGTTATGATCTCATTCTTAAGGTCTATATTAGCCTATTCTAACCAGTTACCAAATATAGTATAATGCTCCTAGGAAAAACAGAACATTTCACAAGTGTCATTATAACATACAATATGGGGATATATCCAAAATGAGGCAGAAATAAGTGGGTCTAAACTTCTGAGAAAGGAATAGAGCTATCTAAATTATCCCTTCACTCCTTCCTGTAATTATATTTAAAAAAGAAAAACAAATTTTTTACTTTGTTTTTACTTTGAAAAGAGTAAAATACTCATTGACCAAACATCTATATCTTGATCTCTTTATTGTTTTTAATAATCTTAGGGGGTCTCCCCTTAACTAAAAAATCTTGACATCTAGAACATTTGTTTTGCTGTTTTTCCTCCCCTGAAACCCCTACATTTGGTGGAGTAAGATTAGGGTTATTGTTTATGTTTGAAGGGTGATGCTGCCCTTGAAGATTTCCTTTCCTTTTCAATTTTAGGTTTTGGATTTAAACACTCTTAATCCAGAGGGAAGCAACCCAGGAAGTAATGGGTTCTTCTTGGATGTCCCCATAAGGATTGACCCCCCAGTTTAAAGGAGATATGACTTCATGAATACCTGGAGCTGAAGCTTTTCTTCCTTCACTGCTCCTAAATGAATAAGCCACAGGATGCTTTTTAAGCCATTGGTGGTTGTATTATTCTGTGTGGGACATAGGAAGATTGGAAAAATATATGAGGAAGTATAAAATAGTGAACTGAAAAATTCTAATCAATTAACATAATATAGACTGTGTATATCGATAAATTTGTTATTCTAAAATTCTTTTGTAACTTTTATAAATTTGTACTGGCTTATAAGTGTCAGAGAATTTCAGAAATTTTTTTGTAATGAAGATTTTAGAAATACCTTTTAAATAACAGTTTTGTAAAAATATCAAGGTGACTTTGCACCAAACTTAATAATTTCTTTCTTTCTTTCTTTTTTCCTTTCTTTCTTCCTTCCTTCCTTCCTTCCTTCCTTCCTTCCTTCCTTCCTTCCTTTCTTTCTTTCTTTCTTTCTTTCTTTCTTTCTTTCTTTCTTTCTTTCTTTCTTTTTTAAGATTTTATTCATTTGACAGAGAGCACAAGCAGGGGAGTTGCAGGCAGAGGGAGAGGAAGAAACAGGCTCCCCACAAAGCGGGAAGCCTGATGCGGGGCTCCATCCCCGGACCCTGGGATCACGACCTGAGCCTAAGGCAAACACCCAACCGGCTGAGCCACCCAGGCGTGCCCCTTCATAATTCCTTTTAATCTAGTGTAGCTGTGAAACAAGCATGATGAGCTTGGGAGTCAGAAAGGACTGGGTTCACATCCTAGTTTTGGCAGTGTTGAAGAATAAACAGTAACCCAAAACATGTAGTTTAAGGATTAGAAACTGTCAGAAGCACTTTTATTTGGTTCAAATGTATTACAAACTACTGCCAACCAGGGAGAAAGACTGTTTCTAAAAGTACTCTAAGATTTTTATAATTTTGAATACAGACTTAACTGTAGATAGGAAAATCCTATAAGTTCATTGCAAGTGATTGTATCCAAGTGATTGTATTTGTTTCCTAGGGCTATTGTAACCAAGTACCTAGTACAAATTCGGTGGCTTAAAATTACAGAAATTTATTGTCTCGCAATTCTGGAGGCTACAGGTCCAAAATTATCCTGTCAGCAGGGCCAGTGCTCCCTTTGAAACCTTTATGGAAAATCCTTCCTTCCTTCTTTCTAGCTGGTGGTTTGCTGGCAATCTTTGGTGTTTCTTAGCTTGGAGCTGCAGCATTTAAACCTCTGCCTCTATCCTCACATGAGGTTCTCTCCTTGTGTGTCTGTCTTCAGGTAGTCTTCTCTTTTCTTACAAGGGCACCAGTCATGATGGATTAAGGGCCACCTACTCCAGTGTGACCTCATTTTAACTAATTACATCTGTAGTGACCCCGTTTCCAAATCAGGTCACATTCTGAGATACTCGGGGTTAGGATTTCAACATCTCTTTTGGAGGAGACTGATATTTCTGATTTCGAAAGTTTCCTTCTCAACAGGAGGCTTATATTATTCATTTTCCATAGCACCTCGTTTTTCTGGGACCCTAGGCAAATTATATTCTGAAATCTTTGTATCCATAAAATGTGCCAGTTCTATGGACCAGGATTGTTTTAAGAATTAAACTAGAAAACACAGGGATGCCTGGGTGGCTCAGTCAGTTAAGTGTCTGCCTTTGGCTCAGGTCATGATCCCAGGGTCCTGGAATCAAGTCCTGCATCAGACTTGCGCTCTCTTTCTCTCTCTGACGAATAAATAAAAATCTTTATAAAAAAATAAACTAGAAAACACATATATAAGGCATCTATAACAATTTCTGGCATTTATCAGATCTTCTTTTCTATTATTTTGTATTGCTGTTTCACTTGGAAGATCCCTTTAGTTCTGTGTTTAATTTTGACCAATTTCAAAGCCATCCTTATGCTTGTAGTTGTATAGTCTTAGGTACATTTTAGTGCACAATTGTAAGGTTATGGAAAGTTTCTTACTGATGATTTAGTGCTATGAAAAGTCAGTATGTAATTTCATACTTTTCATTTACTTTCTCACCATTACCAAAACTTTACATTGTTTTGAGAAAGTTCCAGGTCTGAATTTGTAATATTTTTTAAACCATATGCTTTCGTTTTCCTTTTATGAATGTTATCTTAAATAAAGGTTTATATGTTTGCCTTATTTGTGTCAGTAAACCAAAGCATAGCCGTTAATGACTTGCTTTGGAAGGTAGCATTAACGAGCATTTGTTATAAATGAGCACTTACTCTGTACCTAGTTGTAGATAATTGTTGCAAGTTTTACTGTGAACCTGTATCTGTCTAGTCTTCTAGCTGATCGTGCTCTTTGCTTTTACACACTCCGTCATGCTGTGTCTCTTATAAACTCTGTATGCAGCTTTTACTTTGTTGCTTTGTTTTTGGTTTTAATTTCTTGAGTAGTTTTTTCATAGGTGTGTACATTTTATCACATTATCTAGATTGTAAAATTGTGGAAGAGATAAGTTGGCTAATTTTATACCAACCAAGAACCTGCTACTGTGGGTGTCTAGTAGGCATTCAACAAATGCTTAATGATGAGTGACATGCTGAAGTTTGACAAAGTGTAAATTTTATGCAAATTAATTATAGTTGTTGAAATCTTGCTAAGAGGTACCGTAGTATGTAGCCTTATATTTTTAAAGTTACTGAAATTAAGTGCCATTTCTTCAGTAACTTACTTTAAAAAAAATATTTGAATTACAGGTTTTCCACAGTGATATTTTGTGCATTTTTAAAGCTAATTAATGGCAGTTGATTTCACTGTGCATATTTGTGTATTTATGTTCAAAGAAAGTAAAAGTACTCTTAAGTTTTTGGGCAATTCCTTTGTCCTTTCATGGGCAGTGAGAGTTTTTGAGATATTAATTAGGTTCATTATTCTCCTTGGTGCCTTATGGCTGAAAAATATTAAGGGCTCCTACTTCTCCCCAAACCTCCTAGTTCCAAAATATTTTACATTTGTTATCATCTTAAATATTGGGATTACTGCTTGATAAAGCTAAACTACTTTAAAGTCAGATAGCTATGAGTATCTGTAGAATTTTATAGTTACGAATTTTGTGTTAAAACTTGTGTTTTAATTTTTTCTGAATCAGGGCCTCTCATTCTTAATACTGTTATTTTGTGAACTCTGTCAGGGTCAGATACAAGTACAATAATTAATTCTATATATCTATAATCTCCTATATAAAGACTTAAACAGTGTCTTCTTTTTCTTCCTTAAAAATTTTTTTTTGGTTCTTGCCTGTTAATATTTCAGTCTTCCCCATAACTGATTGTAACCTGAAGGGAGAGATGCATACAGAGAAACACCATATGTAATTGACTATAACAGGAATGACTTTTGGAATAGATAATAATTACTTATTCGAAAAGATTGTATGAATTTACTATTGTAGATTAATTTTACTAGTTTTGTTGTTGTTTGTGTTTTCTCATGTTGACAGGGTTGCTTTAGACACTCTTGCTGCATTGCTAAAATCAAGTAAGTTTTTAAATACTGGAAATACTAGATACTATTTTCCAAGTATTCTATCTACTGTGTTAAACTGGAAATGTAGATTTAGTCTGTAGTTATAAAGCTAGTTTGTTATAATTTAATGTCAAAGTTGATTCTGTCTTTTCATATGGCTGACTAATATACATCATAGCTAATGTCTTTTATGTTTATTGAGCTATAATGTAGTACATTTATGTAATTTATTCCAGTACATTATCTTCCTTTTTCTAAGTTCATTATATAAATGTAAAGTGCTGTTAATAGAGGCAAGTAACATGTAAATATTATATAAGTATCATCTTTTTAAAAGTGAAGCTAACACGATATTGAGGTTATTTACTATGAAGCATATTGTGAACAACTGTATACTGAACACATGATTTTCATTTAGAAACCTCTTACTAGAAATTTAATTTCTATCAAATTCAAGTTTAAAGCATTAAAAAATGACTATTAATGTAAATTTACAGTTTACTAAATTCATTTAGAAACTAAAGCAACTGTTTCCTTTATCTTCAAAATTGAAGCATTGGAGTAAATGTGTCTTATGATTCCTTCGGAGACTAATTTATCTACATTATATGTTCTCTCTCTCCAAGGTACTCTGTATCTGTGGTTTAAGTATTAATTTTGTTAGCACTTCCATTCTCATTGGTTGTTTAAATTAACATCTTAACCACAGTAACATTTGGTCCTAAGGATATGATGGCTTTCAATGTTATTTTCCCCAAAACTGTCTATCAAGGGTGAGACTAACTTGCCCTTAAATTTGAATGACCAGAATTATTCATTTGAACAGTAGCAAATGATTGATTGAAAATCTGGTATTTGGTAAAGTAATGATTTATTACATTTATAAATTTAGAAAGTCATCTTAGGTATTAGTATTATATACCAGAGTATATAAAATTCAATTAACAGTTTTATCTTTGAAAAGCAATGTGTGTGGTACTCAATTAGATGAGCCATGTAGCTTTATTTTCATACATGATGTGATAAACTTTAGACCAAGATCAGAATACTTGGATTAACTTTAAAAGATGTTTGTAGCCTGGCTTTGTTCTGCTCTGACTTTGTAGTTCAAATTGTTATTTAAAGATGAATTTTTAAATAATATAGGCATATTTTTGATTTAGAGTAGATTAAAATAGCTATTAAAACAGAAGCTTATTAATTTTCAAAATCACTGATGATAAGATCACTGATTCTAAGTCAGTAGAAACTAAAACCCTCATAAGTTTCAACTATTTATAGAAATTGGTTAATCTAAGAGTACTGAAATCTGGTATCTTGCGTTTTAAATAGTAATCTTCCTTTTACTCCCTCCTCCTTCAAAGGAGGATGGTGGACAAACATACCTGTTTTACTCCTTCAGGTAAAAAAAAGTAAGTGGCCAGTAGGATGAATCTAGTTTATATCTGGTATGTTTTCATAGGGCACACGGCACTAGATAGAATAAAAATTTAATAATGCAAGATAATGTTTAGTAGCACACTGCATATTTTTAGATGCACTGTGGTATTTTGGAACATTCTCATTCATTTTTTTTTTTAAATGCTTTCTGGGAGGGGGCAGTTATTTACTTTAAAGGGTACATGAGACTACTGTAATAACCCTGAGTGAATATAAAGCAAAGAACGTGTATACACACACAGTGCAGAAGGACAGGCAGCCTAGGTGCCATCGCTAGAGCATAGATGAGATGCTGTAGTCTAAAGGGGAACCGGAGTTGTCTTTTAAACGGAGAGGGAAGAAGAGACATAGGCTAATATAGTAAGTTAGGTGTCCTGAACACATGAATAAAAACCTCTTTACTAAACGTTTTAGTTGTGCTCAGTTGCAGATTGCAGATAGCTCTGTTTACTTCTTGTCATTCAGCACCTGTGTTTGAGTTATGGGCAAGTTTCTTATCTGATCTTTAATAAGAATTTAAATATTTCACATAGATACCCTTTAGGCTCATAATGTCTTTTACGAAAATCATATTCAAAGCTAGTAAACTAAAGGCTGTATACTCCAGGTGGTGTAAACAGAGTGTATATTTCTTTAAAATACATGAAACTACTGTTAGTCAAAAACTGTTGACCTGATTGTGTAAATAGCCACAGCCTTGGCCAGTGAGCTCTTGAAGACAGAGAAGAGGTTTTAAAGCTTTTATGTAAGAAACCAGGTGAATTTCTTCCAGCTCCTTGAAGTCAGAACAGGGGTTCTGAGAGAGCATTAATAGTTTGTTGATCTCAGTATCTTTATGTTTTAGGTACGTAGTAGCAATTTGGAAGCTGTAGTAATTCTTCAGGTAACAACTAAAAGCAGCAGAGCCTTACCTTACTGTTACATTATCTTAGTGCCTATGCCCTAAGGCATGGTAAACTTAGGTTAGGGAGAAATTGGAATTTCTTTGTAACTAAACAAGCTTGGATGGGTTGGTTGGTATTCCATGTTAGTTTGTGTTCCTATCATTGGCCCACCAATGTGGTACTGAGTGGCTCATAATGTTGCTAATAGGATTCCCCTACTGCCATTTTAGCGAAATGTACCCTTTGGTTAATAATCTAAAATATTAACACTTTAATAAAATAGATCAAATTTGTGGATCTCTGTTAATTCTACCCCAGTAAAATCAACCATTTACAAAAAAACCTCTTTAATGTAGTTTTTATTACATTAGACAATTAATGACCAGAAAGCTGTAAAGTGCTCCTTACATTTCATTTACTAAAAGTTTTATAAGTATTTTTAACTTACTGTTGTATGGCATGGATATTTGTATAATTGTGGGGGTAATTAAAGCAGTTGATTTTGGTGGAAACACAGTTATAGAAGCTACAATCCAATAGAGTTAATTTCAGTGGAAACAAGGTTTACAGTAGAAGTTACAATAATGACAATGTAGTTGTCATCTGGGACTTTTGTTAGAGAAAAAAATATTTATGTGGCTGCTATATATTTTTTTTGAAAAAAATGGTAAGAACTCATTACAGTATTTTGGTGATGTTTTTAATTTATTCTACCATTTTCTCTTATCATTTAAAAAAATGTTCTTTCTCAATTTTCTTTTGTTAAAGAAACAAACGCCAGAAGAGCTGTAGACAGAGGATATGTCCAAGTCCTTTTAACAATTTATGTAGATTGGCACCGCCATGATAACCGGCATAGAAACATGCTCATTCGGAAAGGAATTTTACAGAGTTTAAAAAGTGTTACAAACATCAAGTTGGGAAGAAAAGCATTTATAGATGCCAATGGGATGAAAATTCTGTATAACACTTCACAAGTGAGTTTTTAATTTTCTTCCTATTACTGTGGTTATTGTTAACGATATTATTTGGTTCTTAAGAACACATTATTTCTTATAAATACTCAAAAAAGTATGATAAATATGTTTAAGAAAAAAAACCTGAAAACCAAAAGCCATAATAAATCTTTCTCACATGACCTCCTCAGACTGAGTTGGAGAGAGTGCCCGGTGCATTTCTCTGCAATATGAGATTTTAGGTAGAAGGAGGCTGTAGAAACCCATCCACTGAGCAGGACGGGAATCTCTATAGCCATGTTTTCTAAGATGTGCAGTTGGCTATACTCAGTTTTGCACGTACCCCTCATAGGATATTTATGGATCCTTTACAGCCGGTAGGGCAGTTCTGTTGTTTGTGAGTGTTGTCAGTGTCTTCCTTCTGGATAGAGCGTTTGTACCCAGAGAAGGTGGAAAAGTGAAACCTGGAGCTAGGAATCCTAGTTCTGCCAGCCATCTTAACTGTAAACCTTCTTGACAATGTCTTTAGCAAGACTGTCAGCTCAGGGCAATGGGGATGTTACAGTGCAACCATTTTGTTTTTAGAAGGTTATAATTATTAGAAAGAAATCTGTCTTTTTAAAATTGCAGCCAGTCATCTTGGTTGTGCCCTCCTGGTCTTACACACAACAGTCTCTCCATGGCAGTAGTTAAGGTACCTGAACACACAATTTATGTTTACCCTAAGCCTTTTCTTTTCTAGATCAATCATACACTTGTTTTTACTATTCCTAATGTAGACAGTGATAGATAATTGATATATCAGGAAGAGTTGGGTGACCTTGTTTATGCCACTTAATATTTCTGAGCCTTCATTTTTTATCTTTTCTGACAGATCAGATGTGAAAATTTGTATTGAAAATTTTATGGGATACGAAAGTGCTATCTAAATGCCAGTTGTCAATAATAATGATAATAATAATAATGTTGTATGTTACAGATTCAAATCCCCTGTCCATTAGCCCTTGTCAACGTTGGATACCAGGAATTAAGCTCTTGGAACTTAAAATCATGGTATTCAGGCTATTTTTTGTAAGTTGAAGAGTCAACTTACTAGAGGTGCTACTGTATGATAAATGATACAGGACACATTCCTTTTTATTTCTTATTCTTTTCTTACTTTTTTTTTTTTTTTTTTTTTACACTTAATGTTTTTTTCTTCTTCCCTTAAATTAAAAAGAATTTTTACTTTATGCCTTGGAGTTGCTAAATGCCTTGTAGGTCACTCATAGATATTACTTAGCACAGTAGTCCCCCCTTTTCTGTGGCGGATATGGTCCAAGATCCCTTGGATCTTAGACGCCTGAAACCTTGGATAGTACTTCACCTTATATATACAATTTGTATTTTCTTATACATACATACCTGTGATAAAGTTTGATTTATTAATTAGACCCAGTAAGAGATTAACAACTAATAATAAAACAGAACAACTGTAACAATATACTGTAATAAAAGTTAAGTGAATGGGTCCCTCCCTCTCAAAATATCTTATTGTACTGTACTCATCCTTATGATGATGTGAGATGATAAAATGCCTCTATGGTGAGATGAAGTGAGGTGAAATGATGTAGGTATGTTGTGTTGTAGCATTCGGCCTAGTATTGACCTTCTGTCAGTTGACCTTAGGTCAGAAGGAAGATGATCTGCGCTGGGCCACGGTTGACCTTGGGTAACTGAAATGGATAAAGTGGAACTAATATACTTTGGTGACTTTTGGTGCCAAAGATGCTACTGATTTCTGCTTAGTTAAAATATTTTAGGAAAAGTATTATTAAGTTTGCCACATGAAGTTCTTACGTATCAGGAGATACTTCTGAATAGCCAAAGCTATTTTATAATGCTTTTACATTAAAATATTGGCTTTTGTGGTATTCGTCTCTTGAAAATTATTGATGTATTACTTTATGAAGTAATGTAAAATTGATTCAATTATTTACCAAAGGCATATTATCTTTTTTCTTTCTTTTCTTTTTCTATTTTTCTTAAAAAACAGGAATGTTTGGCAGTCAGGACCCTTGATCCCCTTGTCAACACCTCCAGTCTGATAATGAGGAAGTGTTTTCCTAAAAATCGCCTGCCACTCCCAACGATTAAAAGTTCTTTCCATTTCCAGTTGCCAGTTATTCCTGTTACCGGGCCTGTGGCCCAGCTCTACAGTTTACCCCCTGAAGGTAAGACCGTGTGTTTATCACTGGCTTTCAGTGGTTCTTGGAATTGTGTGACTATTGACTTTTTTTTCCTTGTTCCTAGTTCCTCAGCAAAAGAAGATCTTAATGAACACAATAAATTTCACATTATATTTTAGTTGAATATTTCTTCAAATATAAGAAACTGAGGTCTGATAATTAAGGGCAGTGGTATGGAATATGTTACATATATGTAAATTTGAATTTGGAAAAATTTAAGCATTACATAGGAACATTATTTCATAATTTATATAAATTTTCAAAGAATAAGAATGTAAACATGAAATATTTAAGTAATTATATTTGGGTTTACATTTAAGTTAAGGATATCTAATCACCAAAAATGTTATGGTTTATGCTTAACAAAACTTGCATGTGACTTACCTGAATGAAAATAATGAAATTAACAGAAGTTGGCTGTTTGCCATTTCAATACAATACTGGGAACATAGTAAAAGAAGTAAGAGTTGAAATCTTAATATGGGGAAAAAGTAGAATTTTTTGGGGTAAGATCTAGTAAAATGGAAAAGAGAATATAGTCTGGACTATTAGAATTTCTAAAGTATTTTCTCATCAGTTGATAATTTTTTTGCAAGAAAAATGGAAAGTTTTTTATATTTAAAAGCAATTACTTGAAATAAGTGATGTAAGAGAATGTTCAGGTAATTATAATTAGTTTTATTTTCCTTGATACAGATTTATCAGTGTGGTATATATTGCAGAGTACACAGTTATGATATTATTTTAAAATATTTTGTTATTAAAGTACACCTTTAGTCTATGCAAAATACCAAAATGGATTATTCAGAAACTTCCTTTAAAGGGCTTAAAAAGTCTGCAGCTCAGTCTGGGACTTGAGTAAGATAGTGAAGTGAAAACAGTGATCCAGCAGACTTTAAAAACAGGGGAAAATCTGTACCAAAAGTGAAAACAAGGTAAAAGAAACATAGACCATGCACCAAACGTGGTGGAGGTGTGAACATATTAGAGAAGAGCATCAGTTCTCTGCTCACCCTGTCTGAGTGCAGTGTGTCTGTCTCCACGTTGAGGTGCCGGCAGCACCTAAACTGGAAGGACAGTCGAGCCGTTGGAGTCCCTTTCTCTCCCGTATCTCAGTGTAGGATTATGGGGGTTTCGGTGGTGGTTGTAACTGGTAGAAAGCTGGGGACACTTCTGTACAATATAGCAGGTGGTAGTACTGGGAGGGAGATAGGATATAGGATTTACCCCATAGTGTTCTTTATTTAGTGTCCAGAATAATCACACAGGTAGAGAAAGCCGGCTTCTAGTGCAGTGAATTCAGCAAACACGGGGAAAAGCCGACAGAGATATTTTTTTGAGGGCTCCTTTCCTGTCTCATCTAAGACTAATGGATCACTAAATTAGAAAGGGAGATTTACACTGACGCACAGGTCTTCATGATTAAGATGTGAGAGGAGGGTTTTGACAGCAACTTGCAGACACAAGGAAAATACCCTTTCTGTTCACCATTATCTTTTCATATATCATACTTAATTACGTTGATCATAATCTTCATTATATTTTACCTTCTTCAGCTAGAATATAAGTTCCATGAGGATAGAGCTGGTGTTTTTTTTTCCTTCATTTTATCCTCAGCATCTGTTAGACACAGTGTACACTTAACATTTGTTGATGAAGGAATCCAGCTGACCTCAAGGGTTAGGCTCTAGAACATAAAATGCCAAAAGATAGGGAAGCAGCATCTAGAAAGGTTTGGAGGAAAGAGTCCTGATTCAAGATTTCTGAGCACTTATTAGTTGCCATCCATATGTGAAGATGACATATTCTTAGGTATATAAGGGTGTGGAAGTAGATTACCCAGGTACCCTTTCTGAAGTAATTACATGAAATATTACTCTAGTCTGGCCCATGATGAATTAAGATGACAAGAATAGAGACAACATGGTAGCAGAATCATTGTATTAAACAGTACAAATTGTTAATTATGTAACACTAAATAATAGTAATACTGTTTTGAAATACATCAACCAACTCTTGGCCAAGCATACCTAATACACAGTTGTAACAAACTGGGTTTTTTATACAAATAAACTAAAATTTTTATTATTTATATTATATATAATTTATATTATATATATTGATAGAGTTCCTGTTCTTAGGAATATTACACTATTTTTGCATTTCTAAAATAATTATAAGAATAGTGGTTCATATATGCATTTTAAAATGTAAAGGTACATTTGAAACAGAGATCCTTAGCCTGGGATCTGTTGAGCCATAGGAATCCATGGATGGACTTCAGAGACTGTGAACACTTTGAAATTCTATATAAAATTATGTATTTTTTTCCTTGGGAAAAATTCTTGAAGAGGCTCATTTATTACTGCTATAGAAAAGCAAGGAAATTTCAGAGACACACAGAAATCCTGAGGGCACTAAATACAAAGCAAGAACCAGCAAATCAGCTTTAGTAATAAGATATCTAAATGGATAAAATACTCAGACTAAAAGGAGAATTGACTAGGAGGCAAGATGGCAGAAGAATAGGGGACCTCGTTTCATCTGTTCCCTTGAATTTAGCTAGATAACTATCAAATCATTCTGCACACCTATGAATTCAACCTGAGATGTAAGAAAAGAATTTCTGGAATTCTGCAATTAGAAAAGCAACCACTTTTTGCAAGGTAGGAGGTACGGAGAAGTGAACCTGAGGGGCTATTTTGGAAGATGAATGGCGAGGGGTGGGGAGCCTCCGAAAGCCGGCTACGAGAAAGTGATAAAGCACCAGAGTGCAAAATCGAAATTTTTAAAAGTTTGCTCCAGTGAGAGACATCCCTGCCGGAAAGGTGCTCAGGTGGCAAAGTGAGGCAGAATCCTAGGTGGGACAGTGTGGACTCAGGATCCCGGGGGTCACAGAAAGAGCAGGGGTGCCTGAGCTGGCAGAGTTCCCAAGCATTGGAGTGGAGAAACAGGCTACGGTCGGCAAGGGATCCCTGTCTAGGACTCTCCCGTGTTCTCTCCCTCAAGGAGTGCAAGAAGACCCTAGCAGCTTTTGCCTCTTAGGATCCCTCTAGCCCTAGATACCACTGCCACCTGAAGACGGACATAGTATTGGCCACAGAGCACCCCTCACAGTGAGTGTTGACAGTGACCTCTGTGGACGGAGCTGCATGGAGACTGTGCTGCTGTGCTTTCCGAGGAAGCAAAGATAATTCATTCTCCCCCAGCCTGTGAATTCACAGCTGTTTTCAGGTGAAAACCCAAGCCAGTCAGTCCTAAAAGCCTGGGAGAAGCAACTGCATCCTCAAATGGGATAGTGAAGTATCCTCCAGACTGGAAGGGCACTTTGAGACCAAAAAACTACGCAAGCCCCTCCATATCATTTTATAGAGGTTTTTTCAGGGTAATGTATTGACAAGGGCAGGCAATCCAGGTGCTGCTACACAGCTGTTCTCGTGCAGTCCAGACCTTAATCCACAGCTTTTATAGAGCAAGGGGCATTTGTTGTGAGGTCAAAGGGCACTTATCTAAAGTGGTGCCATATGTGCGCCAGAGGATGTCTACTCGGTATCCAAAGTTGCCGTCTGTGCATCACTTTAGGGAAGATCAGAACAAGCCTTGCTGCTTTGGGGTCAGGGCATAATTGGGCCCTGAGGGAGATCATTGCTTGGATGTGAACAAGATGGAGGGCCAAAGACGGAGTCAATGTTATTAGCACTCCTACGCAGTCCAATATCTCTGGCGAACATAGATGCAGCAATCCATAGCAAAGTAACAGCACATTGATTTTAACAACAAATTAAAAGGATGATATACCATTATCAAGTGGAATACATCTCTGGGATGCAAGGATGGTTCGATATCTACAAATCAAAACGTTATAAACCACATTAACACTGAAGGATGAAGATCATATGATCATCTTGATAGATGCAGAAAAAACATTTGACAAAATTAAGAATCCTTTTATGATAAAAATTCTTCACAAATTAGGTATAGAGGGAATGTTCCTCATCAAGACAATGTATGATGAACCCATAGCTAATATTGTGCACAGTGATAAAAAGTTAAAAGCTTTTCCTATAAGATCAGGAAGAAGGTAAAGATGTCCCCTCTCACCTTTCTATTCAACACAATACTGGATATCCTAGCTATACTAATTAGGCTAGGAAAAGAAATAAAAGGCATCCAGATCAGAAAGGAAGAAGTAAAATTATCTGTTTGCAGAGGACATGATCTTATATATACAAAACCTTAAAGTCTCCACCAAAAAACTTTTAGAACTAATAAACAAATGTGGTAAAGTTGCAGGATATAAAATCAAAGATGTAAAAATCAGTTGTGTTTCTATACAATTACAATAAACTATCTGAGAGAGAAATTAAGATAGTAATCCTATGTACAGTAGCATTGAAAACAAAATAGGAATGAATTTACGAAGGAGCTGGAAGACCTGTACACTGAAAACTATAAGACATTGATGAAATAGATTGAAGAAGACACAAATAAATGGAAAGATATCCTGTGTTCTTGGATTGGGAGAATTAATATTGTGAAAAGGCCCATATTACCCAAAGTGGTCTGTTGACAGATTTAAAGCAATCTCTTTGAAAATTGCAATGGTATTTTTCACAGAAATAGAAAAAACTATCCTGAAATTTTATGGAACTACAAAAGACCCCTGGTAGCCAGAGCAATCCTGGGAAAGAAGAACAAAGCTAGACATCATGGTTCAGCATTTCTAACTATTACAAACCCATAGTAACCAAAACAGTATGGTACTCAAAGCAGGCATGTAGACCTATAGTGGAATGGAATAGAGAGCCCAGACAAACCCATGCATATGTGGTCAACTAATTTTTGATTAAGGGCACTAAGAATACACAGTGCGGAAAGGACATTGTTTTCAATAAATTGTATTAGAAAGCTAGATATCCACATGCAAAAGAATGAAATTGGATCCCTGTCTTATACCACTCACAAAGAATTATCTTGAAATGGATCAAAAACTTAGTTATACGACCTGAAACTGTAAAACTCCTAGAAGAAAACTTGGGGAAATGATCTTTGAAATTGGTCTTGGCAATGATTTCTTGGATAGAGTCTATAAAAAGCACAAGCAACAGAAGCTGAAATAAACAAGTGGGACTATGACAAACTAAAGAGATTCTGCACAGCCCAGGAAACAATAAATTAAAATGGCTATTTCAATTTATTGCCCTACAGAATGGGAGAAGATATTTGCAAAACGTGTATCTGGGAATGGGCTACTGTTTAAAGTATATTAAAAAAACTCACAGAGCTGAAGAGCATAAAAGCAAGTAATTCAATTACAAATTGGGCAAAGGACCTGAATAGATATGTTCCCAAAGTAGACATACAAATGGCCAATAGTATATGAGAAAGTGCTCAACATCAGTAATCATCGGGGAAATGGAAATCAAAACCACAGTAAGGTAACACCTCACACCTGCTAGAATGGCTGTTATCAAAAAGACAAGACATAGGAACTGTTTGCAAGGTTGTGAAGAAAACAGAACCCTTTTACACGGTGGGGATGTAAAATGGTACAAGTAATCTGGAAAACAGTTTGGAGGTTCCTCAAAAAATTAAAAATAGAACTACCGTATGATCTAGCAATCCTACTTCTGAGTATATATCCAAAGGAATTGAAATCATTATCTTAAAGAGAGATCTGTACACCCATGTTCCCTGTAGCATTATGTACAGTAGCCAAGATTTGGAAATAACCATAATGTCCTCTGATGGATAAATGGATAAAGGACAGTGATATATGTGACTGTTATTCAGACAATATAAAGGAAGAAAATTCTGCCATTTGCAGCAAAATGGATGAACCTGGAGAGCATTGTGCTCAGTGGAATATGCCAGACAGAAAGGCAAATACTGTATAGTATCACTTACATGTAGACTCTTTAAAGACAAACAAACAAAATGATTTTGTAGAAACAGAGAATACATGTTGGATGCCCCCAGGGGTGAGGGGAGTGGTAAGTAGGGTGATGGGAACAAAGGGTACTGATTTTCAATTTAAGAAGATTAAGTTCTGAGGTGCTAATGTGCAGCATGTAACTATAGTTAATAATGCGGTATTGCACATTTGGACATTTGCGAGAGGAGCTCTTAAGCATTCATCATGAGCATGTGCATGCGCAGACACACACACAAAGTTAACAGCGTTAATTATGTGAGGTGATGGATGTGTTAATTTTCTTCATCTTGGTAATCATTTTACGAGGTATATTTGTATCAAATCATTACATTTGTACACTTTGATATATACAGTTAATATTTGTCATTTCTTCAATAGTTAGTTTAGAAAAATATCCTTTTAAAATATTCGCTACTTTGTTTTAAAGCACTGTTACTTACCTGAGTACTCTTCCACTCTTCTTGCCTTGTTTCCCCCATAGCCGTGGTCCTCATGTACCTTTATCCATTCTGTTCCCTGAGTTTTTCTCTAATGCGTATTTATTCTTCATCCCCATTCCTGCTGTATTGGTTCAGACAGTTACTGTCTCCTGTTAATTGGTCCCCTTCCACATATGTGCTCCCTCTCTCACACCTGCCAGAGTGATCTTTTGAGCAGGGTTAAGTTGAATTAAGCCATTCTCCTCTTGAAAATTCTCAGTGCTTGTCTTCCATAGGTTGAAAATCTAAACTACTTGGCCCCTTCATTTTCTCATTCTTATTTGCCTTTCTTACTACTTTCCCAAGTATACAAGTTTAGTTAATACTTGCTGTTTTCCAAGGATATCATCTCAGCTCTTTGTTTTTTTCTTCTTAAAAGCTACACTCAACGACCCTTATGTTGGCCTTAAAAGCTGCTGTATTTTCTTCAGCATACTGCTTAATTACCACCTGTTTTGCGGAGTGATCACTCACAGCCCCTTGACCCCAAGGGGGTTTGCAGTTAGTTATTCCATCCTTTGTCCTCCCAAACAAACGTTGCCTTCATTAACGTATGCTTTTGTATTGTAGTTACCTGTAGTCTTTTCTGCTTTTTAACTTCATGAGCTCCTGGAGGACAGGGACTATATTTACACTTATTAAAAAAAAATTCCCAGCACACAACACTACACACATGGCACATGGTAGCCATTGAAACACATGAGAAATCAGTTGTTAAAGGAATGAAATCAGTTCTTGAAATTTATCATGTACAGGAAATAAGAGGTTTCATTCAGGCTGTTATAATAGAAGACATTCATCTTTAAAAACTGAGAACATCAGTAAAAACACCCATACATTTCTACAGTGCTTTTTCAAATTTTAATATCTCAGAGGTTTTTCAACTCTAGGACAGCCTGAGAGACATTTTTAATAAGGAATTTCATTTACTCTTCCTTCGGTGATTGAAGTACCAACGTTGTATGTATACAGCATCCTGCCTTTGGGTGTGCATGTTGTAGAATGCTTACCTCTGACCTACTTATAGCATGTTTTGTGTCACAGTGGATGACGTAGTAGATGAAAGTGATGACAACGATGATATTGACTTAGAAGCTGAAAATGAAACGGAAAATGAAGATGAGGTAGATCAGAATTTTAAGGTTAGTATAAATCTCTATCTTCTGTCGACTTTATAAATTGTATATGCAGTTGTAAAGATTGGGGAACTGGGTGTAGCTTAATGATAGATTAATTGGTTTTGTCCACATCTTTTTATTGTAATGACTGTGGACGCTAAGGAAAGGGAAAATAATGTTGCTTTTAATGCATTGGTCTGTAAAGGGCTTTACTTATTTTCACTCTTTTTGACCAGGACAACCTCAGGTAACCCATCTGACTTAGGTTTCAAAGTCCAAGGAAATCCGAGTTTGACGGAAAGTGGTTTGAGAGTCTAAGTGGCAATCTGTTCTTCTTTAGCAATCTTTTGGGGATATAAAAATAGTAGGAAAATAATCTGTAACTGCTGGCTTTTTGGTAAGAATAAGTGTTTACATAATGATTCTTAGATTTCAGTTAATTGGAGAAGAAATGGACAAAAGTGTTTATTGAATTGAGACAAGATAAAAAAAATTACTGTCATGTTATAGTAAAGAGGCGGGGAGATTTTTAGAATTTTATGTCACTTCTGGAAGTGTAGAGTCTATATTTGCTTTATTTAATAGTGTCAGACGAGGTCATTTTAGTATCTGTGGAAAAAGGCCTGCTTAACTCCTTCAGTTTTCAAGACTTCAGCTTAGTCTTTTTTGGTGGGTGGGGAGGGATTTGTTTGACCCTTGCCCGCTTGGCCCTTTTTGTCTTGAAGTGCTATGTCAGAATTGGGTACACTGAGTATTTGACCCTCTCTGGAGATGGAATCTAAGATACTGGAAGGAGATTTCCATTTTAATAGTAGATGTAGTACCAGTTTCATTATCACTAAGGGCGATCACCAAGGCCAGCTTTGGCAGAATTGTCGAAGTGAGCCAATGTGGGCAGGATAATGGTCTGCATCCTTGCCTCAAGCTGGAAAGAGGAGAAATAGTGCAGGCTCTGATTTTCAAGGCAAAAAATCTGGATTAACTGTGTGATTGTGGTTCTGGACTTGATATAAGTGAAAGAACTATGGGATCCAAGTTAGGAGAATTTAAATTCTGTTATGTAAAGAGTTCTTTAGATAATAGCTATATTAAAAATCACCTGTTTGGATTCTTTGGGAGCTGAGTGTTTAGGGATAGTAAAACTTCAGATTGATATTAAATTTATACTTTAACAATTATATTTAATAGAAAGCTTTCTCTTATGTGCTATATGTTTCCATGTTATTAAAAACATAGTATGTTGAATATAATTTATTCTTTATGGCTTAGAGTTCTCATTAAAAATATCTGTTGTGATCACTACAGATGTAAAGACAGAGATTGGTGGGGAAATAGAACTCAGTAGGAATTATAACAATGATTCTAATTTTGCTGCTTGGAAATTGTCAGTGTGTATGCATGAATACATACTTAAAATTTTTAAAAAAATCATATGAGGGTAAGTTACATATATTATGTATCATGGTCCTTTACCCCTAAATATGTCAGTGAATATTTCCTGGAATAGTGGTGTTCTGTTACATAACCACAATGCGGTTATCAACTTAATAAATTTATAGTGATGTAACATTTTTTCTAATCTCCCATCCATATTCCACTTGTCAGTTGATCTAATAAATGTCCTTCATGAGATTTTTTTTCTTCTCTCTAGAATAGGAGCTAGCATCAGGTACTGTGTTTAATTATTTTGTCTCTTAAGTCTCCCTTAATTTAGAATATTTCCATATATTTTTTTGTCTTTTGTGACATTCATATCTTTGAAAAATACAGTTGTTGGCTGTACACTGAAGTAGCTGCAATTGCTTACATTTTCTCCCACTTTATCTTAATACACTAGTTATAATAGAAAAAATAATAGATTGAATTTATTAAACATCTAGTCCTATTCTAGTCCACGCTCTTTTTTAAAAATTGAAGTATAGTTGACATACGATATTTTATTAGTTTCAGTTATATAGCAGTGATTTGACATTATCAGATATTCACCACAATAAGTCTGATTAAACTTTTTGAATTTACCATCTATGCTAGTCCCTGCTCTTTACCTATAGTAACTATTAAAGCCTCACCTCAATCCTGTAAGGTACATGATATTATTATTTCTGCTTTACAGGGCTAATAATTAGAAGAAGGAGGTACAGAAGGATTATTAATATAGCTTATAAGACGTGGGGCCAGGATTCAGAATAAAGCAATTTGATGTGAATGTCAGCTCTCTCTACCACCATATTATACCAAAATGTTATTTTTTTAAAGATTTTATTCATTTATTTGACAGAGAGAGAGGGAGAAAGTAGAGGGAGAAGGAGAAGCAGACCCCCTGCTGAGCAGGGTGCCCCACGTGGGACTTGATCCTGGGACCCTGGAATCATGACCTGAGCCGAAGGCAAACACTTAACCAACGTAGCCACTGAGGCGCTCCAGCCAAAATGTTACATTTTTTTTTTAAAGGACTGCAGAATTGTTGGCTCTTTGAGAGTGCTGAGCTGTATTATTTTTCTTCTTGACCACAGTTTGCCTCTTACTGTCATTGGCGGTTACATTTGGACTTAATTTTTCCTTTTTATCTAAATCTTATTATTTATTTCCTGTGTCAGGTGAACCTGGTACATACAGGTTTTTTGTTTTTGTTTTTTTTTTAATAATTTTTTTATTATGTTATGTTAATCACCATACAGTATATCCTTAGTTTTTGATGCAATGTTCCGTGATGCATTGTTTGAGTATAACACCCAGTGCACCATGCAATACGTGCCCTCCTTACTACCCATCACCGGCCTACAGGTTTAATATTTACTGTGTTTGTGGTTGTAGTTTTAGAGAGTGTTTTTCCTTCATCATAGTGATTCCATTTTCTTTACCCCAGATTTTTCAGTTTGGAGCATTTGTAGAAATTTGGAGGTTTAGAAGACTCATCTCCAGTAGCCAGGACTTGTCAGTATATAAACTTCAATGAGTTATTTTCCCCTCCTTTACTTTAGAAGAACTTTAAGGAGTGGTGGAAGGTGGTTGTGGTTTTTTCCCCCCTAAGGCTGTCAGTAGCTCTTCAGTAGTTTTCCCCTAAACCAAAACACAAAATTTCCTGCTCTTGACCTCCTCAAAGTGTAGTTTTTTTTACAGTGCCTGTTTTACAGATAAATTGGTTTTTTTTGAAAGAGAGCAAATATGTTTCTTTTCACAAAATAGTATTGAAAATGTTGAATTCTAGTGTGTTTAGAGAAAGAATACTTTTGTAAACTTTTTGTTATTTTGGATGCATTGTGTACTTTATTAGGTGCCAATCAAGGAAATTATATATTTTGGTTCATCAATGCATAATTTAAAGATCTATGAAATTACATATTCCTGTACTAATAATTATACAATAATTATACACTAACATGATACTCTTTAAATACACCCAGTGTTTAATATTTATGGCAAAGGAGAAAATCTTTTTATTGGTCATACAAATAATAGCTAAGTTCCTGAATATGAAATATGAGAAATATAAAGTATGTTTTTCCTTCTAAACTACTTGGTAATATGAAGTGTATACATTCAGACAGATACATGTATGTAAAGCATTATAAGGGTTGAAGCATAGTAGAATGGATTTAAGGCTAAAAGTAAGTTTGCTCTGACAATAAGATAATTGCAAAATTAAAACCCATTGAAAATTAGTAAGTGGTCTTATATCTCTCTTTAGCAATGAAGATAATGAGTTTGTATGTGTGTGAGGCCAGATTGTTGAAGGTTGTAGAGAATAGCTTGGATAGTAGGTAAGCTGACACTTGTCTTTCTGGCACAGTGTATAATAGGTGTTTGAACAGATACAGATCAAATTAATCCCAGATTAATCCTGTTTTTCTAAGGTCATACCTCCCCTTTAAATTTACCCTCTTCTTCCCTAAAGGGGCATGGAAATAATTTCTGGCTGTTTTTCAATTTTCTACTTTTTTCCCCCTGGAAAACAGAGTGTGTGGTGACACTGAGCTTCTCTAAGGGAACTTTGTTGACCATGGAATACGAGAGTATTACAATCTTTGGTTTGTCTTGAGGCAGTGCACTGACTAACAGTATGCTCTGAAATCAATGCTTAGTTTTAGATCCTGGCTCTTCTTTGCACGCTGTGTAATTTTGAGCAATCCCCTTAAGTTTCCTCTTAAGTGGAAGTAGCGATGCTGCCTACTTCATAGTGACAGATTAAATTATGTAAAATCCTTAGCATAGTCCTTCTCACACTTTCAGTGCGTAGTAAATGTTAGTTATTTTGATTACTACCACCGTCATATATTTATAGTTTTCAACTTAGTTTTCTTAAGTTTAACTGCCCTTTAATATGAGTGAAACTGTGGCAACTAAGGAGATGGAGGGGAACATCCCTTAGTCTGGATCTTGACACTAGGTTTCCTATCTTGAGGAGGCCAAATACTGTGTTCTATCAGAATAACCTTTGACAAAAACCATGATGAAATAACCAAAACGACAGCAACACAACAATGACCCAATACAAGCAAATTTCAATTTATGGTCAAATTAGTACAACCTCTATTCAGTGATTATTCTCTACATGTAATTAATGATTTGGAAAACTTTAATCTGAAATGTATTCTGTAATTGTACCTTTTTCTTAACTGGTTACATTTTTATTATTTCAGAATGATGATATTGAAACGGATATTAACAAACTAAAACCCCAGCAGGAACCCGGACGAACGATAGAAGAACTTAAAATGTATGAACACCTTTTCCCTGAGCTTGTTGATGATTTTCAGGTATAAATATAGAAAATACAACATCTTAATTGATTTTAAGAAACAGTTCTTTTTTCTTTTCCCCTCTTCCTTAGGCCTGTAACCACTGTTTTTCTTCTGCTTTTTATTTCTAAAACATGAACATAGTATTGCCTTTCTGGGTGACATTGGACAGTTACTTTAGCATTCTGAGCTGTAAACTACTTACCTGTAAAATGAGAGGGCTAGCTTATTACATTTTTGGACTAGCTTTTACATTTTTCAACACTTGGGCTCATTGCTTTAATTGGCATAGTTTTTTACTCTTTCTAAAAAATAATTTTTAAAATGGCATTTTAAAATCTTATGTTGAAGTCGTCTATCAGTTCCATCCAACTAAAAGGGGAGGTGGGAGCTGAGAAAGTGCTAAATTAAAACTGAAGTCACTGCTCGTTGGATTGTTTTTCCTGACAGTCACCATATAACTGGGGAATTTGGAGCAAGGGGAGGACGACTTGAAATCTTTTTATCTGAGTTGGTTCACAGGGAGAGTGACTTCTTGTTAACATTTCTTACCCACATTTATTTACCAGAATGTGCTTACTTAGTGTGGGTTACACAGCAAGTAAACCTGAGTTTCTTATTCTCACTCAGCTGCTCCCTTATGGTGGGTCTTTGAACAAGTCCTTAAAGTTGCCTAGGATCTTAAACGGTAAAATAAAGCATTCGAACCAGATAATCTCAGATTATCTCAAATGTATTTATTCAGATTTATTCAGCTCTTACTGCAGGCCCCCATGCCTCCCAAATCCATACATTTAATTCCTAGTTGCTTAAAGAAAAAGACTTTAATGTAAGGTTATATGTGAGAAATTAAAAAAAGGAAGTACAGTTGACCCTTGAAAAACATGGGGGTTAGGGGTGCCAACCTCCCAATAGAGTAAAAAAATGCATGTATAACTTTTGACTCCCCCAAAACTTACTTAATAGCCTACTGTTTACTGAAATCCTTACCAATAATATAAGCAGTTGATTAACACATTTTGTGTGCTATATGTATTATATATTGTATTCATACAGAAAAGTAGGCTAAGGAAAAGAAAACAGTATTAAGGAAATCATAAAGAAGTGAACTGTACTGTATGTATCAGAAAAAAATCCGTGTGTGAGCAGACCCATGCAGTCACACCTTGTTGCTCAAGGGTGAGCTGGGCTGTGCTTGCTAGCTAATGTTTATACTTCACAGTTCTCATTTTTCAGGGTTCTCTGGGAATTTAGGAGCCTTGGATGCACTAGGAGCCCCAGCAGGTTTGCCCTTCCTCCCCCTTCCCCAATTCCTCCCCCTTCCCCAGTTCAGATTGGGGGGATGTTGGAGGGTACTCTGAAATCAGGGGAACTAGAAGGAAGACAGGGATAAAGGAGAGCACTATTTGTCAAAAAGAGAAAAAGAATGCAGGAGGAGGCATTTGGGAAAGGATACAGGGTGATTTTCTCCCACTGAACCTACCAGAAGTATCTGGCTACTCTTTCAGCACCTTTGTGCCCAGCTAAGAACTCAAAATAGAACCCTGGAGATAATAAATACTGCTAACTCAATGCAGAAAAATATTGTGGAAGGGATTAATTATTATCTGAAGAAGTCACCTACTCTCTCCTCTCTGTGTGTATAAGAGCTATATAACATGATTAAAACTGGTAAGAGTTTTATGGACAGCACTGGAGGAGATAATGCTTAGTGAAATAAGTCAAGCAGAGAAAGACAACTATCATATGATTTCTCTCATCTATGGAACATAAGAACTAGAATGATCAGTAGGGGAAGAAAGGGATAAAGAAAGGGGGGTAATCAGAAGGGGGAATGAAACATGAGAGACTATGGACTATGAGAAACAAACTGAGGGCTACAGAGGGGAGGGGGGTGGGGGAATGGGATAGACTGGTGATGGGTAGTAAGGAGGGCACATATTGCATGGTGCACTGGGTGTTATACACAACTAATGAATCATCGAGCCTTACATCGAAAACCGGGGATGTACTGTATGGTGACTAACATAATATAATAAAAAATCATTATTAATAAAAAAAAAAACTGGTAAGAGTTTTGATGTGGGCATAAAGAAAAATTTTTTAATGGGTGTCAAGGCCAGGATTTTTTTTTTTTTTTTAAAGATTTTATTTATTTATTTGACAGAGATAGAGACAGCCAGCGAGAGAGGGAACACAATCAGGGAGAGTGGGAGAGGAAGAAGCAGGCTCCTAGCGGAGGAGCCTGATGTGGGGCTCGATCCCATAATGCCGGGATCACGCCCTGAGCCGCAGGCAGACGCTTAACCGCTGTGCCACTCAGGCGCCCCAAGGCCAGGATTTTTGTTCTCATTCTTTCGCAGGCCACTTCTTCTTTCTTGTAGGCTGTGATGGTGAGTTCTTGTATGTTTGCCTGTTAATTCATCACCTGAAACAGGCTACACTTGATGGTTTCCTCTGGGCACCTACCAGCTGGCCAGCTTGTTCTTTAGTTTGGCTGCTCATGTGAGAGCAGTTTCCTACTTTTGGTCTGACTTGGCCAGGGTCAGATAGTAAAGACAGGTTTGTCGGAGTGCAAGTGCTCTGAAAAGTCTCCCCAAGTGAGTCACTCCTTTTTATTATGTTTAAGGAAAAGAAGCCGCTTCAGATATTTCAGATAACATGTATTTATTAATGTGTCTTCTCTATTTTGTCATAAAGTTTAATGTAGAACAGCTGTATTTCTGTAGCATGTGTTATGGAGAATAGCACATTATCTTTTATTTACATAACTGGAAAATCATTTCTAAAGTAGTTGTGTTGGCACTTGACTGTCTTTCTCATTTTTAAATTAGAGGAATGCATTGTTCAAATACTTTAATCTCTATTTTTTTTTTTTTAAAGATTTTATTCATTTATGTGACAGAGAGACAGCCAGCGAGAGAGGGAACACAGCAGGGGGAGTGGGAGAGGAAGAAGCAGGCTCCTAGCGGAGGAGCCTGATGTGGGGCTCGATCCCAGAACGCCGGGATCACGCCCTGAGCCGAAGGCAGACGCTTTAACGACTGCGCCACCCAGGCGCCCCTAATCTCTATTTTTTGAAGTGTGTGTTGGAACTATAAGCAGGAGTATTTAAGTTTTATATATATATATACACACACACATATATATATATAGTTTTTTAAAAAGATTTTATGTATTTATTCATGAGAGACACAGAGAGAGGCAGAGGGAGAAGCAGGCTCCCGCCGAGCAGGGAGCCCGATGTGGGACGCGATTCCAGGACCCTGGGATCATGACCTGAGCCAAAGGCAGACATTCAACCGACAGAGCCACCCAAGTGCCCTAAGTGATATATTTTTGAGAATTAAAGATATTGGTTGGTTCCAGATGAGAAGTATTTGAAAGTATTTTTTCAGCCATCATCTTACCAAATACTGGCAGATAATGACATATTAAACATAAATGAAATTAATTTTGATTATGACTTTTTCCATTTGGATTTGCATGTCATTTTTATATCAACCATGGAGCTTAAAATTACTTGATGTGTGTGTTGGGATTCTGAACACTACCCGCTTTGTTTCCAGATGTGTTAAGGCTACTGTTCAGTGGCCAGATGGAGGGAAATTGAATGCATTTGAAGGCAATATATAGAATTGTTAATTATCAACAGACTTTTTGAAGGATCTTACCATGCTTTTAAAACTATAATTATTTATTCATAGTGACAATTACAGTTTTATTTGCTTTTGTTAATAGCAGAATATTGGAAGTGTCAAAATTTTGAATTTTCACAGCTCTTTTTTCATATGCCTGTGGTCCATGATGACAGTTACCATATGGACTGTTGTTTTTCTTTTTTTCCTCTTTTTATTTTGGTTTTAAATTTTTATTAAAGTTATGTATGAACAGAGTTTAAGAGTTACATAGTTTTACATAGTTTAATCAGGAAGAACTGGGTCCCCTTCCCACTTGATGTTTCCTGGAGTCACTTTTAGCATGTTTTTGAAGTTGAAATCCTCACGTATCTGAATGGTAGGCTTCCAGTGCCATCTCTTGATTTTCTTGCTTTTTTTTTTTTTTTTTTCAATTGTCATGGTAAGGTAGGCATCCAGTAATTCAGTCTTCTTTTCCAGGATGTATATTTTTAAGTTAAAAGTTTCCCTCCAATTACTGTTTTAGCTGTATCACATGTTTTAATATTTAGTATTTTCATTATCTTTGTTTTGAAACTTGATTTCATTATGATTTTTTCTTTGATTCATTGGTAGTGTCAGAGTTGGCTTTTTGATTTCCAATTTTGTATTTATCTTTTTAGTGATTTCTAGCATTTTGTAGCAGGGAGTCCAATGTGGGGCTCAATCTTGGGACCCTGAGATCATGACCTGAGCCTAAGGCACACGCTTAACTGAGCCACCTAGGTGCCCCAAAAGGACATCCTTTATGATTAGAATCTTTTGAAATTTTTGACGCTTATTTTATAGCATGGAATTTGGTCAGCTTTTGTTACTGTTACTTGTATCCTTGGAGAGAACTCTTCTGCAACTGTCAGGCACAGTTACATGTTTTCCCATTGGGATAAGATTGCTCATCATGTTGAGAAGATCTTTTCTGTCCTAGATTTTTATTGCAGTGCTATCAGTTACTGTGAAAAATGTGTTAAAATGTTCTCACTGTGGTTGCAAGTGTGTCTCTTCCTTTTTGTAGGTCAGTTTTTGTTACGTATTTTTTTTTTAAGATTTTTATTGATTTATTTTGACAGAGAGAGACAGCCAGCGAGAGAGGGAACACAAGCAGGGGGAGTGGGAGAGGAAGAAGCAGGCTCCTAGCGGAGAAGCCTGATGTGGGGCTCGATCCCAGAACGCTGGGATCACGCCCTGAGCTGAAGGCAGATGCTTAACGACTGCACCACCCAGGCGCCCCTGTTATGTATTTTTGAGGCTAGTTATTTATTGCATATAAATGAGAACTGATTTCTGTTCCTTCAGAAATGAACTTTTTTTAAAAAAGATTATTTTATTTTAGAGCAAGTAGGGGGTGGGGGAGAGGAAGAGGGAGAAGGAGAATCCCAGGCAGATTTCCTGCTGAGTGTGGAGCCCAATGCAGGGCTCTATCCCAGGACCCTAAGGTCATGACCTGAGCCAAAATCAAGAGTCCAACGCTTAACCAGCTGAACCACCCATGCATCCCTGAAATGAACTTTTTATTTTTTTTAAGATTTTATTTATTTATTTGACAGAGAGAGAGACAGCCAGTGAGAGAGGGAACACAAGCAGGGGGAGTGGGAGAGGAAGAAGCAGGCTCCCAGCAGGGAGCCCAATTGGGGGATTGATCCCAAGACTCCGGGATCATGCCCTGAGCCGAAGGCAGATGCTTAACGACTGAGCCACCCAGGTGCCCCCTGAAATGAACTTTTAATAGTTATGAAGTTACTTGATGCTGTAAAGTTGCTTATCTCTAAGAATTTAAGGCAAAAAAGTTAAAAAAAAAATTAGTGTAGCTAAATTAACTTTGGTGACTTGCCTGGTGTCTTTTATTTTTACTTTATTTTATTTTTGAGAGAGGGAGAGCACATGAGTTGTGGGGAGGGGGAGGGGGAGGGAGAGAATCTTGAGCAGGCTCCTTGCCCAGTGCAGGCTCAGTCCCACAACTCTGAGATCACGACCTGTGCTGAAATCAGGAGTCAGATGCTCAACCTACCAGGCCAGTCAGGTGCCCCTTGCCTGGTATTTTTTTAAGTCTTTTTACTTTCAACTTTTTGATATCCTTAGATGTGTATCTTTTTAAACAGTATATAGTTGGATTTTAAAAAATCGAGTCTTAGTCTTTACCATTTAACTGGAGCATTTAGTTCATTTACATATAATTATTACTGTATTTGGATTTCTATTTATAAGACCTTATTTTGTGTTTTCAGTTGTTTCATCTCCATATCTTTGTCTTTTTTTTTTTTTTTGGCTTTCATTTGGGTTGACTTTTTTTTCACTTTTTCACCCTTATTTGTTTGAAAACTATACAGTCTTGTTATTTTTTATTTTAATCAACTTTGTTGAGGTATAATTTACAGACAATAAACTGCATTCTTCTGACGTGTAAGTTTGAGTATTGACATATTTACCGAAATTCTAGCTACTCTTGATGTTGTAACATACATTTTTATTATTCTGACGTTAATGGGAACTTTTCGTCTTTCTTTTAATTATAAAAGGAAACTTGGAATACTTTAAGTATAATCACCTCCCAAACCAATATACACACTTTTAATTTATGTTTTAAGTCTAGCTTAAAAAAAAAATCCATATGATGGTACTGCTTTGTGTTTTACATTCAGTGTTAAAGACTTACAGACATTTTTACTACTTTTTTGTTTTTTACTTCTTGTTTCTTAGACCTTCAGTCTGACTCACTTTCCTTCTGCTAGAATTAATGTCTTTTAGTGTCAGTCCCTCTCTCTCTTTTGGTCTGAAAGTGTATTTACTTTGTAGTCATTCCTGAAAGTTAGTTTCTCTGGCTAATTTCTAAAAATTAGCTTTATTGAATTACAATTTACATGCAGTAAATCATTCTTCTTTAAGTTCAGTGAGTTTTGACAAATTCATACTACTGTGCAACTCCCAACCCAGTCAAGATACAGAATTATTCCTGTCACTTCAGGTGTCTCCCTGGGCCCCTGTGTCTGTGTTTTCAGTCTCCTCACTTGCCCAGGTAACGGCTGATCTGCTCTCTGTCACTGTAGGTTAATTTTGCCTGTTCTGGAACTTCTCCTAACTGGAATCTATGTGAATGTACTTTGTGTAAGGCCTCTATGCTCGTCCTAGGGTTTTGAGATTCACTGATGTTATTGCATGTATCGTTGGCTCTTGCCTGATTGCTGAGTAGTATTTCATTGTATGGATGTACCACAATTTCTTTATCTGCTCGCTTGATGAATACTGGAATGTTTGCAGTTTGGGGCTGCTGTGAGTAAAATCCATACTAGCATCTATGTAAAAAGCTTTTTGTGGAAATTTGCCTTCATTTCTCTTGGGTAAATACCTGTGAGTGAAATTGCTGTGTAGTATGTATGGGAAGTGTATATTTTCGCTTAATAATACAGTGTTTCTGGTGACTTTCAAGGTAATTTCTTTAGTTCATGCACCACAGTTTGCCAGTAGTTTTGACTAAGGGCGGGTATTCTTTTCTAAATCTTGTTTGGGATTCACTGTCTTTTGGAATCTGAGTTTTTTCCTCTTAGGGCTTGGGAAGACTCATCTCTACTCCAGATACTGCCTTTTTCTCTTTCCTTCTCTCTTTTCTTTTGGCATTACTTATTGGATGTAGACTTTTTTACTCTCTTCCCTATCTTTTAACTCTTTTTCATGCTTTCCTTCTCTCTCTATGCTGCATTCAACTAAATTCATTCAAGCAGTCTGCCAGTTCTGTAATTTAATTTTTGGCTCTTTCTGATTGGTCATTACAAACATCCATTAGGCGTTCAAACTTGTTTTATTTTGGTTTTAGAAGGTTTTAAAGAAAACCTGTTTCATTGCTCTTAAAGTTCTTGTTTCTTGTCTTTGAACATATTACATGTAGCCATTTAATTAGTCTTATAATTTTAGTGTCTGAAATTCTTGCAGGTCTTTTTCTACATCTGTTTTGGTTCCTTCTCTTCTAGTTGCTTAATTTTTGTTTTAGTTGAGTTTTGTTTTTGTTTTTTGTTTTCCTATGAGCTGATTATTTTCTTTATAATTCTGTTTGTGGAGCTAATATAGACAGGCACTCTTATAGGTTACGTTCCTCCTTGAGGGTTTTTGAACCACTCAGATAATGTGAATTCCAGCTGCAGTCTGTGTGATGTGACGACAGACTTTTGGTACCAATTTATGAGTAGTGATGTTTTTTACCCTCTTAGTGCTAAGGTTTGAGACTGTTGGTTTTCTTTTCTCTTTATTTCATGGTGGGGACATTTCTAGGCGATTTATATCACAGGTTTCGCTCTCTGGGGTTTCATCTTTATGGAAGGAGGCTCTTTTGGTAGACTCCCCACCTTATGCAGAACCTTATGCAGGTTCTGGGATAGTCTCCTACTCTTTATACTCTAAGATACAAAAACCTAAACCCCAGGTCACCTGGTTTAGCACATGTTTTCCAAGTGAAAGCTACCTTCAGTCTTACCACTTTGGGATCCCAACTTCATTACTATTTGCTCTTTATTTTTGCTGTTTTATCCACATGTTGTATTTAAAATATTTTAATATCTGACAATTGTAAAGAATTCCTGTGGGTTGATACCTAGCTCACCATGTTTCCCACGGCAGAATTATTTTTTTTTTATTTTAGAATTACAGGGTCACATTTTAATTCCTGAATTTTACAGTTCAGCATTAAAATCACCACATGTATACAAATGGTATAAAACAAGCACAGTGGTACTTTTAATACAAAATAAACATCCGTTTTATGAAAAAACTATCTTTCGTATCTACACAGGCAGCCCACGTTTTCCAAACAATAGTCAAAGTTAAATTAACTACAAAGTTCTCCAGAACAGGGAAAACTGCTTCAGTTTAAGTTCTTTCAGGAAAAATGGGCCCATAACACATATTACAAGGGTGATCTGAAGATTGTAGCTGGAATTACTATTTTTAGTTTTTTTTCCCAATGCATGAAATTGTCATTTGGGGGGATGTTCTCAATTCAGCATGATCTCAGATCATAGATGAGCAGACTAACATCAAAATATTTACAGTTAACTTACTGTTCTAAAAATAAAACCTCTTAACTCTTTGCCTCAACTTACTATTTTAAATTCATTTATGTACATGGAATGTGCTTACACTCTTTTAAAAAAGAAGCTTCCATATTACACTCTTGTTTGTTTATGGGAAAGCTTCATCTGCTGCATACTGACTTTGATACTGAAGTAACTTTGTGGATCAAAGTGGCATCTAGATATTAAGTGCCATTTAATTCAGCACTATTGTTTGTATGCTAGTCTTTATAAATCAACAGAGTTTTTCCCCTTCAACAGCTGTAATGCAGAGCCACCTACCTATTCCCTTCTTTGTGCCTCCACTGTCTGCTTGGGTTAGAGGTGGTACAGGGGCTGAGAGTGAATCGTTTTTGAGTCCCTAGTTGTTTTTTTTTTTAATAATTATTATGTTAGTCACCATACAGTACATCTCTAGTTTTTGATGTAAAGTTCCATGATACAGTGGGTATTTAAGGAATGAATCACAAAGGAAAAGATTCTTGATTTTCACGACATAATGTGTGTAAAAGAAGTTAAAGAAAATTAAAAGATGAAGTGCAAATTCAGAAAAATATTTGTAAAAAATGGATTAGAGGATTTGTGTGTGTGTGTGTGTGTGTGTGTGTCTGTGTGTATATATATATATTTGTAATGTAGAAATTTATACAATAAAATAAGAAAAACCCTGTATTCCAAGAACAGATAAGTTAACCTGTGAAGAATTAAACCAGTTAACAGATGTATAGAAATTTTTTTGCTTTTCTCATAGAGAAATTCAAATTAAAATAGCATCAGACGATACCTCTTACCTACCATTTTTGAGAAAATGTTTTAAAACTATAGTACCTAATGCTGGCAAGGAAGAGGAGCAGTTGAAATAGATAATCTCATACCCAGTTACTGAGAATAAGCATTAAGATAAGTATTGTTGGAGAGTATTTGGACAATTTGTATTAAACATTAAAATTGATTATAGTGTCTGACCCTGTAATTCCATGTCAGTGGTTAGGAAATCATCCTAAACAAAGAAAAATTTTATGCAAAGAAAAAATTTTATGTTCATTATAGAATTCTTTATAATAGCAAAATTTTGTAAGTGGCTTAATTAATTTTGTAAGTGGCTTAACTATACACTTTGTTCCTGTGTTTAAATCCTTCTCTGTTGTATAAAGGATTTAATCCCAACTGTGGAATAAAGGTTAAATCGATTGTGGTATATTTCTTTGGTAGAGTCTTACATAGACAAAAAAAATATCTCTATAAGTATAAAAATAGAAGGTTACTTGACCTGTCAGCAGCATCCTTTTCTTAAACTTGGCTTCTAGGACATTTTTCTTCGCTGGTGTTTGTCTTTCCAGACTGGCTTTTCCTTCTCCATCTCCTCTTCTGTTTTATCTTGATTTCCTCAGGCCCTGTAGATTGATTGTAGTGCCTCAGCGTTCAGTCTTGTCTCTTCTCTTTAGTTCTTTCCATTGATGATTTTCAGTCTCATGGTTTGGAATAATACCTGTCTGCTAATGACTCCCAAGTATTTCTCTTCTGGATGGATATTTCTTCTCAATTCTAGACTCATATGTCTAATTGCCTACTTTAATAGCTCACATTTAATCTTTCAGAGCTAAACTGATGCTTTTCATTTATTTAGGCAAACACTTTGGCGCCATGTGTTAGAGACACCTGTCTGTACCTTCTGTCCTGCATCTGGTCTTTTACAATATCATGGCAGTTCTGGCTTACGGTGCATTTAGAATCCAACCCCTTCTTACCAACTTTCCTAGACTCTGAATTGGTCCCCTGCTTCTATTCTTCTCTCCTCAGTCCTCAGAAGGACATTAGAGCAGTCGTTCTCAACTGGGATGATTTTGTCTCCAGGGAATATATGACAATGTCTGGAGACATTTTTGGTGATCACAAATGGGTGGGGATGCTACTGTTCAGAGGAGAGAGGCCAGGGATGCTTCCAGATGTCCTACAGTACGCAAGACAGTGTTGCCCATCTTGCTACCCCTGACACCTGAAATATAGAACCAAAACCCAACAAAAAAGAAATACATAAACACACACACACACACACACACACACACACACACACACACATACATAATTTCAAATTTTTATTTAAATTCTTGTTAGTTAACATATAGGGTAAAATTGGTTTCATATATAGAATTTAGTGACTGATGACTTACCTATAACAGCCAGTGCTCATCACAAGTGCCCTTCTTAATGCCCACCTCCCTCTATTAACCCACAGTTTGTTCTCTGTAGTTAAGAGTCTCTTATGGTTTGCCTGCCTCTCTCTATATTTAGATTAAATGTCTCAACCCCTATGGTTAAGAAACCCTGTACTCCCAAGTGGTTAAGAAACAAGGTGCTTACAGGTTCTATTTTGTTTTTGTTTTTTTGTTTTTTTTCATAAACATAAGTCATCTCATGGCACTCCTCTTCCCCAAACTCTCTATTGGCTCCCAGTGTCATTCAGAGTAAAACCCAAAATTCTTAAAATAGCCTGCAAAGCCCTACAGTATCTGGTCCTCTTTAACATCTTGGAATTCATCTTGCTCATTTCTGTGCCAGCCATCCTAACCCCCTTGCTGTTCTCTGCATACACCAGACATTCTTTTACTCTGAGTCCTGTGCATGGCAGTCCTTTCTGCCTTTGCTTTTATATCATCTTCTCAGTGAGTCTTCAGTAATCCATGGGATTTAAAATTGTAAATTTAAATGTAAATTTAAAATTGTAGCCCTTCTTACCTCCCCTTGGCGCTCCCAATCCACAATACCCCCTTTCCCCTCTTTAACACTTTAGCCTACTCACGTTCCATAAAATACATTTATATCATTTTTTAAAAAGATCTATTTATTTTAGAGAGGGGAGAGAGAGAGCACGTGAGCAGGGGGAGGGACAGAAGGAGAGGGAGAGAATCCTCAAGCAGACTCCCTGCCAAGCCCAGAGCCTGATGGGGTGGGGGACTCGATCTCAGGACCCTGAGATCATGACCTGAGCTGAAATCAAGAGTGCATGCTTAACCGACTCAGCTACTCAGGCACGCCTATGTCATGTTTATTGCTTGTTGTGTTGACAGTCCTCTCCCTTCCTTCCATAGAAGAATGTAAGCTGCAAGAGGGAAGAGGTTTTTGTTTCTATTTTTGTTTTTAAGCTGATGGTACCTAAGTGCCTGAAACATTGCTTGGCACAAAACAGACACCCTAATTGTTGAATTAATGAATAACAATTCAGTTGTGTTTCCTTTAACAGGAGTCTGGATGCTTTTAATGTCTTTCTGCTTCTGTAAAATTTCCCATATTTCTCTTATATGTATGCATTATTTTTATAATAGAAAAAGTAAAATAAGTGTGATGAATTTTGTGGCTGAATATTTTGTGTTTTATTAGTGAAATTAAAATGTACCCTATTTTATCCATTTTTATAATTTTCAAATGTTAGGTTTCTGAAGCAGCATATACAAGAATATAGTCTTAGTTTTGTTAATACATTTTAATATTTACAGATAAAAGATTAAACGTATTTTTTTTTTTCTATTTTCAAAGGACTATGATTTAATCTCCAAAGAACCAAAGCCTTTTGTATTTGAGGGAAAAGTACGTGGTCCTATCGTTGTTCCTACTGCGGGAGAGGAAGCATCTGGGAATCCAGGCAATTTAAAAAAAGGAGTTGTAAGGAAGGCAAATGTGTCTCCTAAAGGAGATGAAGGTGATAGGAAACCTACCTGTATGGATCTGGCGAAAGAAGATATGAAAGATAATGACAGAACATCACAACAGCAGTTAGGTGATCAAAACAGAACTATTTCTTCGGCCCAGGGCTTAAACAATGATATTGTGAAGGCCTTGGACCGAATTACATTGCAGAATATCCCTTCTCAGACAGCCCCAGGTTTTACTGCAGGAGCCAAGAAGGACTACAGTCTCCCTCTCACTGTCCTCACGTGCACTAAAGCTTGTCCACACATGGCCACTTGTGGAAATGTTCTGTTTGAGGGAAGAACAGTTCAGCTAGGGAAGCTTTGTTGTACTGGAGTTGAAACTGAGGATGATGAAGATACAGAGTCTACTTCATCAGTGGAGCAAGGGTCAGTGGAAGTCTCTGACGGACCCACACTCCACGACTCAGATCTCTATATTGAGATAGTGAAAAGTACAAAGTCTGTCCCAGAATATTCAGAAGTGGCTTATCCGGATTATTTTGGTCACATTCCACCTCCATTCAAAGAGCCTATTTTAGAAAGACCTTATGGTGTACAAAGGTGAGTTTCAGGTTTCTTCTTTCTCTTAAGCAAGACCATTGTCGAAATACAGATATTTAGGAAGAAAAGTGCTCTGAATTAAAGTTACTGTAATTTTTTATCCTGCTTTGGAAATTTGCACTTATTTGCAATTATCCTTGTGGGTTAACTTTATTTTCTCAGCTCATTACTTATTCAGATGAAGCCAGCGTAATAAACCTGACCATTGGACAATTTAGAAATTTTGTATTTAGATGGCATCCGAATATATAGATTATTTACTAATCTTTGAATAAATATTAGTAGTAATATGCTAATTTAGTAATTTGATTATAATTTGAACTGGATTTAGATACATGATTTTAAAAACAGAAATGTAGACAGTATTATTTTGTTGCAAAAACTGAAATTGGAAATACTCAGTATGAAAATTTGGGATTCATAAAAATAGTAACTAAAGTTATTAAATCTTGCCAATTAATTTTAGAAATAACAAATACTATTAACTTTACCATCTAGTAATATTTGATGTATAAGTACATCTTTGGTGCAACTTGACTATTTCCAGTGATTATGTTTAGGGTTTTGTGATGATGGCTTACTAGTGCCTAATCTTTATGCTTTTGTTATGAGTATAGTATGTAATGATAAAAGGAAGACACTACTGTGGGCATTTGATTTTTCTTGGACTATAGGCTTTTTTAAAGCAACAGTTGTACCTTATTAATTTTTTTATATTTAGTGTATAGTATAAATTAATCATTTTTACTTAGCAACTTAGTGTATGTTTAATTCTACTAGTTGGCTCCTTGACCCACAGGTGTGGAATTACATACAATATAGCATCAGAACAGGGTACTCACTTTGCTGGGAAGGGTATGTAGGAGTGGGCGTGTGCTCTGGCATCTGCTGGTTACATCACACACTGCACTGTCCAGAGAGAGCTGGCCTCTTGGAGTGCTAGAATAGCCTTCAGAAGGCGTAGGTGAAGCTCTGACTAGGAGGAAATACTCTGCAGTGATGGGTTGCCATCTTTCAGAATGACGTATATGCACTAAATTAGAAACATTCACATGGTTCTGTATCCCCAAAAGAAAGCACGTGTAAGTCTCATACCAGAAGGTGGGGACAGGGACCTTCCTACCCGTAGCTTGCAGTGTCCCTCTGGGGGACTTGATGATTTCTGTCCCCTTTCCTCTGAGCTCTGCAGGGTTAGTAGTCCTGGTTTCCAAAATGGATATAGTCTTTCCATGGGGGACAAAGTAAGGGTACAACTTCACTACAAGCTGTGGTTGCCAATGGGTTACTTTAGATTTTTGTGTCTAGGACCAGCAGGCAGAAGTAGGCTCTACCATCTTGACCCATATCAGCTAAAGGAGGTAAGATTGCTTGTACACTATGGCAGCAGGTTGAATATGCGTGGAACTCAAGTGATCCATTCATTTTAAGCATGAGCAGGCATGTGACAACCACCCTGGAATGAGATGATATGATTGCCAGGGGCTCAGACCTCTGTAAGTTTGGGTCACTTAATCCAAGACTTGTAGGGGTGGAGCTGAGGGAGAGGGGGATTTAGATTGATGTTGGAGAGTAGAGATGAGGAGTTGTAACCCTGGGAACAGTTGCAGTGTTGGGGACAGAGTTCGTCCTGCTCACATTTGTCTTCTCAGGTTCTCCTTAGGAGATGCCCACAGGAACTGTGGGGGAACTGCGTTTGTTCCTTCAAGTGACACTGATTTGAGACTAGAAGAACGAATGCACGTAGAAAGCATACTTGAACCAGTGGGTTTGACTTCATCAGCGTGATGAGTCAGTGTGGTGTGTCCTGGCAGGACAGGGTACTCTGAAAAGCAAGTCAGAGTGTTTAGATTCTAGACTTGGCTCTCCCACTGATTCTGTGTGTGTATGTTTGAGTGAAATAACTTAATTTCTCAAGATACCAATTTTCTTTTCAAACTATGGATTGATGCCCATTAGTAACCAGTATTAAAGGAGAAAACAATAGTGTGTCACATGTAATACAGCAAAATATTAATTTCATAAACTTTTGTTTCAGGGATGTGTGTGTGTGTGCACGTGCATGCACTCAGAGCAGTAATTTTTTTTTTTTAGAGAGAGAGTGTGCTCAGGAGGAGGGGCAGAGGGAGAGGGAGAGAGAGAATCTCAAGCAGACTCCCCGCTGAGCATAGAGCCCAACATAGGGCTTGATCCTATAACCCTGAGATCTTGACCTGAGCCAAAATCAAGAGTTGGACACTTAACTGACTAGCCACCTAGATGGCCCATCAGGACAGTGATTTTTTTTTTTTTTTTAAAGATTTTATTTATTTATTTGACAGAGAGAGACAGCCAGCGAGAGAGGGAACACAAGCAGGGGGAGTGGGAGAGGAAGAAGCAGGCTCTTAGCAGAGGAGCCTGATGTGGGGCTCGATCCCAGAATGCTGGGATCATGCCCTGAGCTGAAGGCAGACGCTTAACGACTGTGCCATCCAGGCTCCCCAGGACAGTGATTTCTAAAATGTATTTCTAGTAGGCCATGATCAGAAAAGTTTGATTGTCATTCACCTTGGTCGTGGTTAGCAAACTATGGCCTGTTGTGTTAAATACAGCTCCCTACTGCCTGTTTATGTTCAGCCCACAAGCTAAGAGTGGTTTTACATGTTCAAGTGGTTCAAAAAAATCCAAAAAAACATTTTGCGAGACATGAAAATTATGACATTCATATTTGTGTTTATAAATAAAGTTTTTTGGAGCACAGCCATTCCTGTTTATGTGTGATCTACGACTATTTTGGTGCCACCATGGCAGAGCTGAATGGTTTGTCATAGAGACCATGTGGCTTGCAAAGCCTAAAATATTTACTGTTTGGTCCTTAAAGGAAAAGTTCGCTTGACCCCCGTAGCTAGATAGGCTGAAGTCTTTTCCTGGTTCTGTATGTTTGATAAAATATCCAACACGGGCCAGGTAGTAAATATTTCTTAGTACTCAGACATGCTGCCTTTTTTGAAATACTGCATTGAGGATGTTGTTTCTAGTTTGCTTATCTTATTTGCCTAGTCTTCTGCAACTTAGTTTTTGAGCAAATGATAAACATTTTGTAAATTATTTGCCAACTTTTTAGCCCAGCCTCTGTTCGAGTGCAGTAAAATTGTAAATAAATAGTGTCCAAATTAATAAAGATTTACTATTTGATCATTTTAAGAAAAGAGGGAGCATTAGACTTCTTAAAATTACTCAGTGAAAATATCTTTTTGTTATTTCAAATTTCTACTTTATGATTATCACTGATCTTTTAGTTATTAATCTTTTTAAAATAATGCAGCAAATGAATAAAACGTCATTAAAAATTTCTTCACCTCATATGGAAGGGGAAAAATGTATTATAAGCTTCATATCTCAATGTAGGTAGTACTTTAACCCTTAAAAATTTTTTTTTACTGTAATCACATACTGATAATTACTTGAATCCATATTTTTGGTTTAAGTTGGCTTACAAGTTAAAGTGAAACTCGTCTCTTGTAGTTTAAAGTATGCTTAGCATTTTTGGCTGCATTTTTCCTGTTTTCATGTTCTCTAAAATTAGAGCATGAGAAAAAGTAGAAAGAAGGAAAGGTCACTCTTTGCCCCATTCCCCAGAGGTGGTAACTTTTAGCATTTTGATTTTACCTTCCATTATTTTTCTGTATGTTTTAGAATTGTCTATCTGTATTTTATAATAAAATATAATTCATATTGCCTTGTTTTAAAAAGCATTTAAGACATTGTTCCAGAATATGACAAAGAAATAGTCTTCATCACAGAAATATGTTCAACCTTTCTTAAAATAAAAGAAACGCAAATTAAAATGTACTGAGATACCATGTCCCACATATCAAATTGCCAAAATCTAGAAGTCTGAGAGCACACTATTAACGAGGCTGTGGAGGAACAGCCTCCCTTATACATTGATAATGTATATTTCCTTTGACACAATTTCTTTTGACACATTAATCCCACATCTGAGAATTTATAATTTATATGCATGATATATATACACATATAATTTGCACATCTGTGAAATGGTGTTCAAAGTTTTTCGTTACGATGTTGTGCCCTTCAGTCAGACTAGTTAAATACATTGTGGTGTATCTTTTCTGTGAATACTGTGCAGTGATTAAAGAACTAGGCACTGGTGGAAGGAGCTATAAGATGCTTGCGGAGGGAAAGTAATATAAGTAGTTAACCGGATGGTGGGAGGATATGGGTTGTGTTGAGAGTCTCCATCTTAGACTTTATGTAGCGTATGATTTTTGCTCCATGTCAATATATTACCTGTTCAGAAATTTAAAATTAAAAAGTAGGTGAAAGAATTGTGGCAAAAGCAAAATAAGGAAAGCAAAACCCCGAATTTCTTTATATTAAGTTTAGAATGGCTTAGGGGAAACTAAGTACTTCTGGAATGGAGACAATAGTGGAAATCTTAGTAGGAGCAACAGTAGCAGATAACTTTTATTGAGTGTTTTTTATGGGCCAGAGAACTAAGTAATCACTTTTTATGCAGTGTATATGTGTATATAAAGTATGCCATTTCATAGGATATTGGCTGTGTGAGGAAATAGCTGGTCTTCCTCTTATTTTACACAAGACTGTGCTGAAGCTTAGGGTTTTTGAGCAGCTTATCCAAGGCTATATACGCTGTTAGTAAATGGCAGAGCCAAGAGTCAAACTCTGGTCTAGGTCATGAGCCTGTCCTGTTCGTGTAGTGATGGTGTATGTGTGGTTAAACCATACTGTCTCTAAAGAAGATTATCTTCTGTGGATTCTCAGGGCGTACTTAGGTAATGAACAACATTTCCCATAATATCTGTATATTAAATGTAGCACTGGGATGTATTAAATTGTTTCTTGTAAGGCTGTTCTGTATTGTTTAAACCTAACTAACAAAGGACAGTTTTGCTGTTTCTGCATATCGTATGACCTTCTGGGTATTTACTGTTCAGACTGCCCTGCAGAAATTATCTTCTGGGCCAGGCCTTTGATAGATACTGAATGTCAGTAGGTTTGAGGTTACAGTCCCTGAGGGTAGCTGGAAAATAATTATGGTTTCGTTTGGACTGGAGAGTGGTATATTTTAATAGGCAGGTTAGGTAAAGGAAGGAAGGGTTGATATTTTATGAAAGTTGTGCTGCTTTACACAAATCCATATATGAGTAAAGGACTGGTTTTCCTTTTTATTAATGAGGGCTGATGGCAGATCAAATATTTCTCTCAAGTGTAATTTTAGGTCTAGTCTAATATACATGGGCCACTGTGTCCCCTAAAATACAGTGTGAGGTTGAAAACCAGTGGCTCGTAGGCCATATTAACTTGCACATGATTTTGGCTTCACGTGCAGACTGGTTTTTGTTTGTTTTGTTTTTACTGATTGCCAACATTTAAAATTTGGGAGATACCCCATAGAAATCCAAGTTTCTGATGTTTCTTGAAAAATTGGTGTGACAACCTTAGCCTCTGGTTCCTACCTGGCAGTGATCAGTTTGTTTTTGAGACAGAGGCTGTGCTCTGCAGTTTTCCACATCGCCACCGGGTCAGCTCACACATACCTGCCCGCCCCACGGCTATCTGTGCTGTTCTGACCCTCTCTTATTTTATGGAACTTTGCTGTAGAACTGAACTGTTGTATCAGCCTGTTAATAACATTTTCCTTAAAAAACAAAAAAAAACTCCTCAGACTTTTGTTAAGTATTAATTTTTGCACATTTGTGGTATGTATCAACCTTATTTAATAAATTATCCTGACAAGTGTGGATGTATTTAGTCTTTCACCCATACTTGAATATTCACTTTTTTTTTTTTTTTTTAGCATATCTGAATATATGTGAGTGCGATCTCTTTTGTTGAAGATCTGGGTGGTATAAATTTTGAACTTGTCTGTTATTGTAATCCATACCTTTTTAAAAGGTGGTTTCTTTGGAAAGAATTTGACATTTGAAAGTTATGATATTGAACCTAACTCAAGGATTTATATCATAATCCTTTGCTACTGGGTTTGGTTTTTTTTTTTTTTTTTGATTGCTTATCAGTGATGAGTTATTTTTTTGTAGAATGAAACTAAAAATAAATTTAGAGTTGTACATTCTTAATTTTTTCCTGTATTTATCACACTTCTTAATGTTTTCCTGATAAAATTTTTAGTTCATCAGAATAGATTCTTATTCTGAAGTTATACTGTGATATTATTAGATATATTTCTAAACTATATGAGAGTTAATACTCCATAATCACAAAGAAGTATCTTTGTGTAGGAGACTAGTTTCACATCTACCTGAAGTTAAGGAGGCTTTCAGTGTTCAGTGTATTCTTAAGATTTTATTAATACCATTTTGGCAAATTTTCCCACTCTGCTGTATCAATAAATCAATAGACCACAGTTGTAATCTGCATTACCAATCTTTAGCTGAAACAGACAAACCTGAAATTTAAATCATTTCGTATAATTGGCTTCCTCTTTAAGAGTAAGTGCTAAAATGACAAGTGATACTGTGCCTATAAACACCAGCAGGCATCCTCCCACCAAGCCCTTTGTGGCCAGTCTACCTGGAGTTCCAGGCACCTGGCTTTATGATCCGGATTTGTTCTGGTTTGGTTAGAGTTTGGTGCCACTTTAAGTGATTGTTGTATTCCTTGGCTTAATTACTGACAGGGAAGATTGTGGGATTTGTGTGTGGCTCACTCTTCTAGGACAGTGGCAGGGATTTTAGGAATTTTTCGGTTAGTTGGTGTCCATTTTGTTGGACTGATCCAGGGGAGATCGGGCCTAGAGAATCCTGGAGATTCAGGGTTCACACTATGCTTCCTGACACAGGTGTTTACCTCCCCTCCACATTTCCTCTCCAGCCACAGAAGAGAGCACAGATTCTGCGGAATGTGTAAGCTGTTTGCCAGTTGCATTTTAGCTAAATTCCAGCAAGGGTGGGTTTAAAAAATTTCCTTTGTATATATAATTTCTGGCTTTTTAGATCTTTACTGCTATTATTATGTATGTAAAATTATTTGCTTAAGGGCTAGAGAGTGGCTTCATATTTCTATGTAGAAAGTCATAATATACATTTAAGATTTTTTTTTAAGCTATTGAACTTGTAGCTGTATTCTACATGGTTATTTTCTAGAATTCAGACTTTAAAAATACCGATTTTTGTCTTGTTATGTATTGATAATCTTTTGTATGTACAAAATATATAGAGGAGTGATCATTTTTATTTTAAGGAAGCTTTGTCATTTTATACTTTTTTCATTGAAAACTTATTTTGGAGAAAGTTGTGCCTTGGCATATAATAATTAATTTTGGTGATCACACTTCTCTTTTATGATTTCAGGACAAAAATTGCTCAAGATATTGAGAGGTTAATACATCAGAGTGATATCATAGATCGAGTGGTATATGACTTAGATAGCCCAAAGTAAGTCTGTTGTTGCTGTTATTGCTTTTACTTTTATTAGTTTGATTTGTACTCTTGAGTTTCAGTGTTGCTTGTAAAAAAGTATAGCTAACTCCCACCTGGTTTGCCCTTACTCCGTTTTCATCTTTTAGCAGGGATGTAATGGTAACGTAATAGTTAATCATGCTAAATTGAATATATCACAGGCTTTTGTTTGTTCACAAGTAGACTTTTAATGGGCTTAATAAGGGAAAGGTCACAAACTAATACTGTGTTTTTAAAAATCTGAAATTACCTCCATTGGAGAGAGTGGAAATTTCACGTGAAAGCCTGCAGTTTTGTCCTGTAATATTGAGCCTTCATTTCCTTGGGACAACAAATTACCATCCCTTTTAGAAGGAATATGTGCTTGCCAATTTCTCCATAGTCCCTGCTGTTCTTTCCCATCTTACTGCTTATGATGTGCATTGGTCCTTTTGATTACTTTCCTGACCTTTGAGGCCATTTGTTCATGATGCTTCCAGTGTTGGTGTTATTTACAATTATCAATTGTATCATCACATTTTAGGGTTTAAATATAAGTAAATAAATGAAAATTAGAAATGATGAATGTGACTATTTTCCTCCTCAGAGGAGAAATTTAATTATCCCTCAGTGGGTTTCCCCTTCCATCAACATTCTAATATTTTTGGGGAAATTTCACATCTTGCTGGTCTTTCTGGAGGAAATAAAACACCTTTTAAAGATCTTTGTCAGAGAAATAAGGGTAAAACAGTATCAAAGCTAATGACTGAATTTGGAATAATCTTAAAAATGGAAACCAAATCTACTTGTTCAAAATATCTTAGTTATTTTAATGGTTATAATTCTGTGTCAGACAGATCAGGCAGATGTGATAAAAAGAGAAACTCAGGAGCCCTGATTATAGCATGCAGATCAGTGCTGTTTCTGACTGAAATGACTTTGGCAAAAGTCATTGAGCTTCTTGGAGTCTTAGTTTTCCCCTATTGGAATGTTAGCTTCAGAAGAGCAAGAATTTGTGTATAATCAGGGAAACAGACAGACATACAACTAAAACTGAATCTGGTACCTAGTAGTCACTCAGTAAATAGTTACTGAGGTAGTGACTATGTAAAGTGAAGATAATACCTTCACCTTTTGGGCACTAATTACATAAAACAGTATCTGTTATCTAATACAGTCCTGTACATTTCATATTTTCACCTGAGAACTACATAGTTTAATTAGAATTATTGCTACTCAATACAGGTCATGTGCCTTTTTAAAAATACATCTGGTCTTTTTATATGATTATTAGTATTAGGAATGACATTTATTCAGTGAGGCAAAATTTCTTATTTGTGATTAACATTCACTATAAATGTGGGAACACATCTCTACTTGTAGTTATAATTTTTAAATCTATAAATGTTAGCCAGAGTTTGTGTTTTGTTTGTGTTGGTTATATTTTTTAGTTTAAAAATAATGAGGAGGGTGAAGTGGCCATAGTGGTATATTTTTAATTTGTAGTGTAGTTTTATTTATCTTTTGATCACCTATTTACATGCAATGTGTTTTATCATACTTACTTTAAAAATTTTATTTAGTTACACTATTCCAGAAGAAGGAGATATTTTGAAGTTTAACTCCAAATTTGAATCTGGGAATCTGCGCAAAGTAATTCAAATTAGAAAGTAAGTCATTTAAAATTTTCTCATTTTGTCTGTACACAGATATTTTCCTAATTTTCATCAGATTTCTTTATTTTCTATTTCCAGAAATGAATATGATCTTATTTTGAACTCAGATATAAATAGCAATCATTATCACCAGTGGTTTTACTTTGAAGTCAGTGGAATGCGACCGGGTGTTGCTTACAGGTTTAACATCATTAACTGTGAAAAGTCCAACAGTCAATTTAATTATGGTAAGTCATGTTTTGTTCCCCTAATTTTAGAAAGTATGCAGTCATCATAACTGAAGGACATAAGTTTTTTTTTAATTATTGATATGTTTAAAAAAGGTTCATTGTTCTTTTGTTTTCTCTAGTTCTCAAAATTCAGATACTTATGCAAAATTTGGAATAAACTGAGATTTGCTTTGTTGGTGAAAAACCCTTTAAAATGTAATGAGTATCTTTGATTTCATCCAAATTAAATACAACTAAAGATTTGTTACTTATGTTGCATAAAATCTAGTTTTTAATGTCAGTTCATCTAGAAGAGAATTATATAAATTATATAAAATAATTTTTTAAAATTTTTAATAGTTTC